>NC_045767.1:31931254-32234284 GCF_008692025.1 Phocoena sinus
CCTTCCGCTGTAAAATCTTACATCTACCTATGCACCCCACAGAACCCCACGCTCCTACAGCCCGTAGCCCAGGCAGTCTCCTCTTGCTTAGAGTCTAGTGATCCTTCCTTTCACCTGTGCTTCACCCCTTTATTCAGCTTCTGAATTAGCCACTGTCTGGCCTCATCTCGTAATGTCTTACCAGTAACACAGTAAATCTCAAGCCTGTTTGTTTTGTTCTTTGGTTGGTTTGTTTATCTTGAATGATTCCAGTTCTTTCTCATAATTTTCAAAGAACAGCCTTTAGCATGAAAAATAAATGCAGCACTCAGAGGATTAGGGGTGTGGTGAAGGTGTTGTGAAATCAATCACATAATAGGATGTTGCAGCTTTACCTAATTATAAGTCATTTTCCCTTTGACTCTGCTCTTTTCTCGGCTTAACCCCAGTCTGTTGAGTTATAGACTCCAGTGACTGAAACGTGTGGGTCCCCTTTAGGCTCCCAGAATGAGTTATTCCCCTTGTTGCCATTCTTTTCAGCAGCTCACAGTGAACAGTTCATCTGTTTGGGATAGAACAGATCTGTATTTAATCCAGGTTCAAACATTGACAGGCTAACCTATGTGACATTGGGCAGCACTTAACCTTTCTGAGCCTCAGTTTGTTTCCTTAGTTGAAAATGAGGAAATAAATTTGATCACAAGTGTGTAAGTATCATTCGTAGTTCCTAGAATAGAGTAAATATTCCGTGAATGTCCCTTCTCTTGTCTTTCTCACTCAAGCATCCAGGTTTTAACCTACAACTTTGATATATTTCCCTTCTACCATGTTTATTTCTTACAGCATTTAGTGCACTATTAGTGATTAATAAATGGTAAGACAGTTATATGGCTCTTTAGGGTCAGGTAATTAAGCCAAAAGCTTCAGGTCAGATAAACCCTTGTAATAAGAGAGTTGCACTTAAATATAAAATAATGATCTTTCTGAAAACTTTCTTAAAAGGCAGATAATTGGCCGAAATCTGATATGTTGGTTGTTAACGTTTTCTTCAAGATAAATCTATTTGGAGCCTCAGCCCTGTTTAGTGATTGCCCTTTTCCATTCTTTAAGCCATGACCCTGTAGTTGCCTTGGAACTTTCCTTGCACCTAGCTCTCCCTGACTTCCCTGACGTTGGGAGGAGGGGAGGGGAAGATGTTTGAATCCTCTCTTATCCCTTCCCTTCTGAGCCGCGACTGCCGTCAACTCTGATGCGCGTGAGTTAACACGCTGTTGACGATGTAGTCCCTGGATTAAAAAGAGCGAAAAGGAGAGGAGGGAAACACAAAACTAAACCTCAGGACTTTATAGTGTAGCCAGAAGAACTATAACACCAGATAAATAATGTTTGTAATGGTGCTTCATTTTTATCTGCTGAAGATTAATTGATGATAACATTTTGCAAACAGAGAAACACAGAGTGAAGGGGGTGATCTGTGTCTTAACAGGTGGCATCAGGTCTTGCAGCCTCCTGTGCTGATCAGAGCTGCCCCCCACTTCTGCTCTCTTACTCTCACTGTTGGCTTTAGGAAAGAGTGGTTATGGGGTAGGCCTGACATACCCCTGACACGGGGGGCCCTTGGAAAGCAGGTTTCTCCAGAGGTCATAGAAGAAGAAATCAGAGACTCAAAGCAAGAAACGTTTGATGCTCAGCATAGGGGCTACTTGGCAAGGAATGTGAGTGCCCCCCCCTCCCCGCCCCGTGACAGGCAGCAGGGAAATGGGGGTCACCACAGGAAATGAATCCGACTAACAGCAAGAGAGAGCTGGCAGAGTCTGCAGACAGGAACTCAGCCCAGCCAACCCTTGTGATACCCTGAGCTAAGAAACAGGTCACACCGTGCCGGGATCCTGCCTACCGAAACTGAGGGACAGTACATTGTGATGGGTTAAGGCCGCGGATAAATTTGCGATAATTTTTCAGGCAGCAATAGAAAACACGAGGACCAATCCCTGTTTTTAATTTAAGGGTAGGAATTCTTTCTTGAGCAGAGCTGACTTCTTACTGTTGAAAGCCTCATTCAGACCTTTAGTCACAAGAAGTAGGTACTGATTGTCTCCACTTTACCGGGACCTATGCTAGACACTGGCGATGAGTTACCAAGACCTGATCTCTATCTAGGAAACAAATGCACAAACAAGTAGTAACAATGCAGTGTGGTAAATGCATGGCGTCATGTCCTGGGGCTGCAAGCCTAGAGCCAGTGATGACTGGTGTACCTGAGGAAGTTGAAGAAGGCTTCTTAGCCCCAAAGGGTGCAAATCCTTATTCCCAGCTATTATGTGTCAAGAATTCCTTTGAAGAAAATAATTCACATTGAATGAATGAACACAAGTCTCTGGGGTTCTATACTGAGTTAAAAGAGTTGAAGGAGTGTAAAAAAAATTTAATGTTATTTAAAAGGATGTGGTATATATTACTTTTGATTGTTTGCTTTTCAAATTTCTCTTGATTTACAGATTTATGATACTCGCAAATAGGAAGGAAAAAATGATAACTTAGTACATCATGAAAGCCTTCTACCTTTGTAACGCATTAATCAATTTCTCTCTGAATTCAGCTTAACAAAAATAATACTTTCCACCTTATTGACTTGGATCATCGACAATCAACAACTATTTCTGTACCATTACTTTGCTACAGGCAGCAGTTTTCAAAGGGCTCCCTGAGATAGGGTGTGCACGAGGTCAAAACTCCTGTCGTGATAACGGCAACACGTTAGTTGTCTTCTCCACTGTGTGTTGGCCTTTGCATCACTGGTCCAAGAGCAACAGTGGGTAAAGCTGTGGGTGCCTTGGCACCAAGAGGTACTGATAGTCACTGAATTCTGTACCACAACACCCTCCCAGGGGAGCAGAAATGCCAGTGTCACTTAGAATATCCTTGAGGAAGCAGTAGAAAATTTTTGAATTTGATTAAATCTTGACTGCATAACTGACAGACAAACTGCGGTTCTTTGGACTCTGGTATTTGGCTGATACTTTCTCACAAATGAGTAAGGTGAGTCTCTCTCTTCAGTGAAAACACTTGATAGCATTTGTTGCCAGTGATAAAATTGGAGCTTTCGAGCAAAAATGAGAATTTTAGAAAACTTGTGAACCACTACTGTAGGCCTGATAACTTCCCAAATCCTTAAAGCTTTTCTGATGACATGAGTGATGACATGAATGAATGTGATCTTTATATTGTGTAACAAAATATGTCAACTCAGTGAAGGCTGTTTTCCGAATGGCCCAATGCAAAATGGTACATGGGTGAATTCAAAGTGCAAGACAGAGCAATCGATTTTAATGTAAGAGTAGGAAAAATATATTGATAAGCTTTTTGAGTCTACATGGCAGCAAGCGTTTCAGCTACCACTTGTAGAGTTTTGGTTTAGTATCAAAGAAGAAGGTCCACAATTATCTGAAAAAATGATTAAAATAATCCTTCCCTTTTCAACAACGTATTTGTGTGAGGTCAGATTTTCTTCCTATATTTCAACCAAAATAACATATCAAATTGGAGATTTGAATGTGAAAGCAGATAGGAGAATGCAATTATCTTCCTATTAAACCAGTTGCAGAAGGGAGAGTCGGCGGGTAATTCATCTGAAAGAAAGCACAGTTCTAAATTCTAAAATGTACTGTGTCTTAGAGATGAGTGATTTGAACTTTGGGGAGCAGACTAATTCATTTATTGGCCCTCTTTCCCCTTTCCTCTTCCCTTTATCCATTCCACAGATATTTATTTATATGCCTGGCATTTATATGCCAGGATTTGATAGATATTTTATTTGCATTGTTCATTAATCCTCACCTTCATCCTGTGAGGTATTAGTCTACCCATTTTACATATGGGAAAACCGAGATTCTGAAAAATTAAGTGAGTTACCTAAGCATAGCAGTTAACCGGTATTTGAATGTTTGAACACTCTGCCTCCAGTGCCCACGTACTCGAATATTAAACTGTATTATTACTCATCTCATCCACTTGGCAACCAGAGGCTGCTGGCACTGTCTGGTTTTGGTTCCTTGGGATACAAGCTGTGGACTTCAGAGTCTCTAACTTGGGTCCAAATCCTGTCTCTGCCGCTTAACATCCTGTGTGATCTTGTATAAACTGCTTACCCTCTCAGAACCTTGGCTTTCTTCTCTGTGTAACGTAAACTGTAACACCTAACTTAGGGGTGACTTTAGGTTTAAATGAGGAAACCTGTAGGAATCATCACCTTATAGAGAAGTGGGAACACGGAGGGCGCTTCACACCTTTTCATTTTATCAGCAATTCCATCAGTCTGTTTGGAGTCCTGCTGGTGACATCAGTCTTTTGCAAGCGGCCCGTTGTTCTGTCCAGACCCTTCACTACAGTTGAGCCCGGGGCAGGCCATGCTCAGCCGGCAGGGTGGTTTGGAGCAGCAGTGGAGAGAGCAGCTGAGTAGCGAGCAATGTGGGGCAGGACAGTCAGGGACGTGGGTGCCCAGTTGTGCCAGCACAAGTTCTCTCTCCTCTGATCATTACTTAGCTGTGTCCAAAAGGACTCATCCTTCTCATCTATAAATATAGAGATGATACCGCCCACCTCTGTGCATGGGATAGAGATATATCTCTGGCATGAGCCAGAGATATAAAGGCATGGCCATAATGATGGCACTTACTGGGTGTCCAATGCATATTAATTCCTTTCCCTACAACATGTTCCTTCCTCTCTTAGGGAAAATATTCCAGGTGTCCAGTAGAGACCATCCCTTTGCCTCCAGAGTTGGGCTCGTGGAATACTTGTCCTTTGCGAACCTTAGAGTTTTATCAGTTCCTGCTCGGGAAGTCTGCAAAGTCTGGGACCTCATCATTATCTGAAAAAAGCTGCTGCCTCTCAGCCGGTAGTCATCTGAGATTTGACAGCCGCATCAGATCTGAATCAGGTGTTTAGCTTTGGTGGATCTCAGGAAAGATTTCCAGTACCAAGTATTACTTTTGAGTTCTAGCGAATGCAAGAGTCACTGTATCCTATTTGGGCAAATTAAATCTGCTGCTCTTTGTGGGAAGGCTTGAGAAGCTCAGATTCTCAGAAGAGGACGGGAAGGCACGATATGAAATTACGCGGCTTCTACTTCACGAGCACCAGACTTATTAAGAGTTTAATAAAAAGTAAAATGCCACTATAACAATTTAGGCCAGATGAAATTCCTCATCTCGGTAAGTTGGTGGAGTGTCAAAATTCCCCTGGATTCGGCTATTACCAGGAGGACTATTGATAAAATGCACAGCCAGTTGAAATGGAACTCGGGACCTTTATGCACAGCCAGATCCCGCGCTGTGGGTTTAGTGGAGGTGTGGAGATGTGCACAGCGGGAACTAGCCAGCAGGCCGGCAGGTTTCCCCCCTCAGTTACTCCACTTACCAGCAGGCCCACGGCCTTAGCCAGGAGGGAGCTGAACCACGTTTTAGTCCTTCCCAGACCACATCCTCAGAGGCTGACGACATTCACGACAGCTCGAGTTATCGCCAGCGGTGAGTGGGTCGTTTCTGGGAATACTGCTTTGGGGCTGACTCTCCGGATCCCTAATTGGCACCCACTTCGTGTCCGCAGGAGGTGTGGGTCTTATTGGCCGTGATGCCGAAGAAGTCCTTACGTGCAGGGACCAGCCTGGGTGGCAGCCAAGCTAGCTTCCTTGGAATGTTTTCCAGTCCTGGAGAGAAAGGTGGCTGTTGAGTCTCCAGCTCTAACCACTTCTACTAAGGTGCCTCTTTGTCTGATGTGATTCCTGTGAGGGGTACAGAGACCACACGGGCATTTCGTGGATGTCACATACTGTCAGCTATGGCCCAGATGGTCAACTCGGTGTCCAGGATTTTATGAGCTGGGCTCTTCAGGGAGGCCGCATGGTCTACTGGTAATGAACGTGGCCTCTAGAGCCAGACTTCCTGCATTTGAACCGAGCTTTGCCACTTACTAGCTCTGGGTCCTCAGGAAAGTTACTTACCTTCTCTGTGCCTCAGCCTCCCCTTCTGGAAAAGGAGGATAATGATAGTGTCTGCCTCAAAGACACTTATAAAGTGCTTAGTACATAGGAAGTACTTGGCTAACTGTTAGTTGCTGTAATTATTATGTGCTTCGCGGGTAGGGTGGCCTGATGGTGGTTTTTCCAGTTTGGGAAAAGGTTGCGGGATTCCTCCTGAATGGCCACTTGTGGGTGCTGAGTGTAGGCAGGAGAGCTGTGTTCTCGAATCCACCCTTGATCTTTTCTACCCCTTTTCCAGTACCTGCTCTCTCCATCGTTTTCCTTTGCTCCCCTGCCTGCTCACCTGCCTGAGATGCCTAGCTGGAATCAGGAGATGAAGGTCTGTGGCCGGGCTCAGCTACTTGCTCTCGTAGGAGTGTAGACAAGTCACTGAACCTCTCTCTGAGCAGGCGTGGAGAATTTGGGACGACTTAAGGCTGCCAGGTGTCTCATAAAGGTGAATAATTGTGCATGCTGTTTTCCTGAGATGATCAAGGAAAGGACACACGTTGAGAGTACCGGGTGGCTCTCCTCTGGAAGCTTAAGACTTACCTGACTGTACCTGTGAATGAAAAAGAATCGAAATGATTTTTGCCCTTCCTCCCTCCCTTACAGGGAGCTGTATGCTGGGAAAAGCACCAGAGCGGGAGTCAGGAGACTGGGGTCCCATTAGGTACAATACTAGGTGCACAGTTCCCAGCACAGAGTAGGAGCCAGAAAGATGGTATTTCTCTACTGCTTGGTTCCACTCTTAAGTGCGCCTGGGGGGTCTCCATTCCCATTTTCTTCACAGTGGCCCTGTGTTAACTGGAGTTGTGTAGTGAGTAAGGTTGTCTTACTGTAAGTGTTGACAGTAGTTATGGCTTCATCACCCATTCCCTGGTGACCTCTGTTTTTCAGCTTCCTGTCTTAGAAAATAAGGATCTTGGACTAAATGAACTTTCGGTTTCTTACAGCTTTAATGTGATACGAAGGCATATGATTAGATATACACTGCCTCTTCTATCACCTGGTTCCTCTTCTTCATAGCACTTGATGTCGTCTTTTCAGATTTTGCTTGGGGTTTTTGTTTTGTTTTTTACACATTTATTTATTTAGCCTCCAATACCCGCATCCCCATTTTCCAGGCCCCTAGGAAGGAAGCTGCGTGAGAACAGGGACCTTGTCTGTATTGGCCATCCGCACTAGAATAGTGTTTGGAACATTTTAGGTGCTTAGTGAATATACACGTGCCCGCATATATACCTGTAACTAGGCATTATAATGTAGTTACGTAAGTTTGTCTATAGAAGCCAAGTAGTCGATTAGTTATTTCTCTCCTCACACACTCCCCTCCCCAATATACAGCACATTGTCATTTGGAGATGAGAAGACTAGAATTAAGAATGGTTATGTTGGGAGTTTGGGACTGACATGCACACACTGCTGTATTTAAAAAAGATAACCAACAAGGACCTACTGTAGAGCACAGGGAACTCTGCTCAATATTATGTAACAACCTAAGTGGGAAAAGAATTTGAAAAAGAATAGGTACATGTATATGTATAACTGAATCACTTGGTTGTACACCTGAAACCAACACATTGTTGATTCCAATATAAAATAAAAAGTTCAAAAAAAAGAGAAAAAACCCTAAGGTGGGCGATAAAAAAGAATGGTTATATTGTCTGTCTTAAAACTTAATGCAAAGTCGCAGTGCGTGGCTTCTCGCCTTGTGTGTGCGTGTAGCATCAGAGGGCAGCAGCTCCTGATGTCAGAGGAAGCCCACTGTTCAGGGCTGAGGACACTCGACTGTGAGGGCGACATGCCGAGCATCCGTGGCGTCGGTTGGACCCTTTTGTATACGTAGCAGAGGTGACCAGCAGGAGTCAAGATATAAACCCTAGAACTGGGCTCGCTCATATTATTGAGATTTCATATTGCTTTTATTATTTGGCCACAAAAATAGACATAATCCTTGTTGGCTTTAGCACACCTACTAGTACTGCTTCCGCTATCCATCTTGCAAAATATAAGACAAGGCCAGAGCTTAAATGAAAATCCTCAGCTTCTTATCTCCTTCCCACAGGAAAGCAAATCTGTCTTGAAAGCCGTAAAATTAAGAGGAGAGCAAGGATAGCGATAATTTAACAAAAATTCATGGCACCGGATTCTGAGCTATATGACTGGAGGGATAGGTCAGACATCAAGAAGATGCTGCCTGCTAATGCAGGTCCCTTAAGGTGGTGCTCTGGAGATGAGAAAGGCATGCAAAATAAATACATATTTTTTTTCCCCCAGAAGATTTCTGCAATGCTTTTTTAACTACCCCAAGAAAATATCTAAGTACATTGTTTGGCGATTATGCTTCTTAGGAAACTTCTGAAAAATGAAACTCAAAGCAGTTATTCTAAACTATAGTTGAAAAATATTCATTTTAGCATTTGGGTGTTGCGATTTTTGCTGTATTTAAAAGGGTTTATAATAATAATATTCTCACACCCACCCACCTCCCACTTCCGCTAGCATTCTAAATATTTAAGAAGCATCCATTTAGCATTCTAAGTATTTAAGAAGCTCATTCTGTGTATTTGACAAACTGCATCATTAACCCTTGAAAAGCACTGAAAGATTTTTTTTAACCTTTTACACATTTATATGCATAGATGTCTGCAGAAGTGTAGGGAGAAAAGCATGTGGCTTTGATAATGGTGCTCTATTTAATAAACGCCAAGGGCTCTGTGAGCTACGCAAGTTCTGCCATTAGAGGGAAGCTGATAATTATAAAATAGGGGAAAGTCTAGTATGGATATTTATGTTATTGTCTAAAGAAGTATGATTTTTTTTTTCCCCCTTGCTTTTTTTTTTTTCATCAGTTTCTTTTGGGCGCAGGTTGTAATGATAGGGTGTAGAGAATCACTATTACTAACTGTAAAGAGAATTAAGTGTTACTAGGATGATCATTCCTAATTTTCCTGAGAGGATGGTTTTTCCTGTTGGAGCCACGTACCGTTTATACCTAATTTGTAAAAAAAAAAAAAACATGAAATCATCAGCGTACAACGGCTGAGGGCCCATAACACACAAGTGTGTGTGTTATGGGCCCTCAGCCGTTCAGATATGTCCCTACATTTTAAGCAGTTTACACTGTGCAGTTTTCAGGCACTTACATTTTTAAAATATTTGTTGAAACAGATATTTGTTTCCGGAGAAAGTGATTTCGTGTACATTTTAGTCTGTAGTACAGCAACAGTCTCACTATTTCAAACTGGCTGTGGTGAAGGCATGTCTGAACTAGTGAATGAGAGAATAGTTACAACTCATTACAGTCTACTCCTCTTAAATTCACAGGTTACTTATTACGGTAGCGTTTCTAAATAGAGATCTTCCCGAGACTGCTTGAACGAGGAGATGAACTTAAAATCAGGAGTGTATTTTGCATGTATATAATTGTGTGGAGTTTACTCTCTTGGGGGGGTGGGTAGAGTTCCTTTTAAAACAATCCCCTGATTAGGTTAAACTGCCTGAATCTTGTTTATATTACTGATTTGCTTTGTAGGCACTTTCTCGGGGGCGGGGTCAACTTTAGCCAAGCAAAAGAATTCCAGATTTCAAATTGATGAGGTCCAGATAAATAACCTGAACCTCTAAAACGGGTTACTGTTTTAGAATTCCAAATTAAATAATAAAGTTTACTTTTAAACACATATAAGACATATAAAATATGTTAAAATATAAATGCTAACAAGTTAGAGTGTTCTGACAAGCCATATTTCACATTATGCGGTTAAACTCAAGATGGGGAATTTGCTCTTATCAATTAAGACTTCTAGGAACTGAAGAACCTGAAGATGAACTGAGCAGCTCTAAAGCATAATGAATGATGGTCATGCTTGATTGACAAAACTATAAAACTATATGGTATAATGTGGTTCTTAAAGATGTACAACTCTAGAATTATGAAGTTTATAAACTAAGGTGATACCAATACAGCAGATTTATATATACTGGGTTGTTTTAAAAGTTGCCCTTCAAGTTGACAATATTTATTCATTTATGTATTCTTGGAACAATATTTATTGAGTGCCTTTTTTATGCCAAACATATATAATGAATAAAGAGTTTATAAAACATTCACAGCTTTTGCTCCAGTAGCTCTTTGCTGACTCTAACCTGAGGAGATAATCCAAAAGGGGAATGTAAATATGTATGTTTAGAAATTACGTCATATGGAATAATAGTGACCAACCTAAATCTCCAAAGGGGCCTTGGTTAAATAACTGGTTGTTTCTTGGTGGGATTATTCGTGTACTTGAGCACCGAACATGAGAAAATCCTGAAGATCTAAGTGAGTAGAGCAGATGATTCAGTTGTCCAGGTCTGGAGAGGAGGATTCTCGGGTTGTGCTGGTGCCCAGTGACTGCTGTTGTGTGACTTCTGCAGGGAGAGGAGACAGGAGCTGGGCGTCCATATTAACGGCTGTCCTTGTGGTTACTTTGCAGTCAAATAAAGTGCCCGTGGTGCAGCCATCCCATGCAGTCCATCCTCTCACCCCCCTCATCACTTACAGCGACGAGCACTTTTCTCCAGGATCACACCCGTCACACATCCCATCGGATGTCAGCTCCAAACAAGGTGAGAGCCCTGCCTCCCTCCCCAGGCCGCTTTGGATAAACAAGGAGCCTCATCTCATCAGTCTGAGTGACCTCACAAGGGCCTCCGCCCGTGTCACTGGGTGGGTCATAATACAATTGTAGGAGAAGAATTTATTTCATAGCAATTTCTTTTTTTTTACATCTTTATTGGAGTATAATTGCTTTACATCTTTATTGGAGTATAATTGCTTTACAATGGTGTGTTAGTTTCTGCTTTATAACAAACTGAATCAGTTATACATATACATGTGTTCCCATATCTCTTCCCTCTTGCGTCTCCCTCCCTCCCACCCTCCCTATCCCACCCCTCCAGGCGGTCACAGAGCACCGAGCTGATCTCCCTGTGCTATGCGGCTGCTTCCCACTAGCTATCTACCTTACGTTTGGTAGTGTATATATGTCCATGCCTCTCTCTTGCTTTGACACAGCTCACCCTTCCCCATCCCCGTATCCTCAAGTCCATTCTCTAGTAGGTCTGTGTCTTTATTCCTGTCTTACCCCTAGGTTCTTCATGACATTTTTTTCCCTTAAATTCCAAATATATTCCATATATTTAAGGAAATTTCCTACAAATTTCCATAAATTCCATATATATATATATATATATATATATATATATATATATATATATATATATATATATACCGTGTTAGCATACGGTATTTGTCTTTCTCTTTCTGACTTAATTCACTCTGTATGACAGACTCTAGGTCTATCCACCATATATATATATATTTACAGAATATATATATATATATTCTGTAAATATATATTACAGAATATATTCTGTAAATACATATTATATATATATATTCTGTAAATATATATTAATATATATTAAAATATATATTAAATATATATTTAAATTAAATATATATATTAAATATATATTCCATAATATAATTTCCAAATATATTCCATATATTTAAGGAAATTTCCTACAAATTTCCTTAAATTTCCATAAATTCAATATATATATATATATTATACCGTGTTAGCATACGGTATTTGTCTTTCTCTTTCTGACTTACTTCACTCTGTATGATAGACTCTAGGTCTATCCACCTCATTACAAATAGCTCAATTTCGTTTCTTTTTATGGCTGAGTAATATTCCATTGTATATATGTGCCACATCTAATAAGCATACAAGAATTTGTTGGCTTCTTCTCTTTTCAGGATTAAAAAAAAAGAAAACAGAACAAAAATATTGAAGGGTCATTTCAAAGTGACAGCTCTGATGATCTATGATCACAGTGTAAACCAATATGTTATGAAAATATATTACAAATTCAGTCCTCAGTGCCCCCTGCCGTATTTGTTTATTTTAGCATGTACTAGGTGTTGATGATAGTGTTAAAAAAAAAAAAAGGTAGAAAAGGACAAAGTAGGAGATTGTTTTTTCCTCAAATGTTACCTTTTTGAGCCTTTTGTGATTTCTTTTGGTCTTTATATCCCTGTTGTGTTTTCTCCTCTCTTTGTTGTTTCCCAGCACCAATTTAGATATAAATATAATTAAAATACGAAACCATCTCTGTCTAAAGTCAAAGCAACGTGAGTCTTATTTTGCTTCTCTACATTGTTACCAAGTTCTACTTCCGTATCATTTACAGAGAAACACACATCATAAGCGGTCTGAAAAATCAAGACGCCTGTTTTCTAACCTGATGGGTGTGGGTGTGGGTTCATACACACCCGACACAAAGCTCGGGTTCTCCAAGCCTTCTGGTCATGTCAGCTTAGAGCAGACTTTGAGGGGGAGTTTGTTCACAGGATAGCCCTTATTCTTCCCACGTATATACATCCTTGGACCTCAACGGCTCTTTAGACATTCAAAATAAAGGGTCCTGTAAAACCACATGAAGGCAGAGAATGTATATAGGGGTCAAATGTGCCGCCTCCAGCACTTCACCCGTTTGTCCAGGCCTATCTTTGATCGATAGTGAACAACAAAATATAGTAAGTATGTAAAAAAAAAAAAAGTGGAGTTCAGAGGCTGGGTGTTTTTCCCACTGCTGTGAACACTTCTAGGTTAAATATGTATCATGTTCATTTCCCACCTTTATTAAAAAGACGACTCTTTGAGGACTTAGTTACCGTTGGACTTCGCTTGAGTGGAGCCCAGGTACCTTTACTTAGAGAAGGCAGAAATCATCAAGGCTGATGTTTCTGGGTTTGTCTCTGTTTTATTGCTCATTTCCAGTCCTTCCTCTCCTCTATTTCCTTTTGTCAAGGACCTCCAAAGAATGAGAAACATCAGAGACAGGTCTGTGAATATGTAGTGAGAAAGGGAATTAAAATAGGCATCTTAGGAAGAAGGCTGAGTTTGAGAGGGAAGCTCAAGAATATGACCTTGGCCATGGCCAAGGGGGACCATATGACGAATATGACCTTGGCCGTGGCCAAGGGGGACCATATGACCAATATGACCTTGGCCGTGGCCAAGGGGGACCATATGATGAATATGACCTTGGCCATGGCCAAGGGGGACCATGTGACCAATATGACCTTGGCCTCTGAGGACCATAAAGATGCGGATGACAGTTAAAGATAGATATAAAAGCCCCGAACAAGCTATTAGCAAAAATAATCCCACAGCATGTTTTATTTAGTTTTAAACCGTTTATTTACTTAACAATTACATAGTACTTACTATATCCCAGTCCCTGTTCTGAGCACTTTGAAACGGACTTGTTTAAAAGAATAACATGATAAAAATTTTTAAAGGAGTAACACATGATGGTTCAGAAGTTGTTCTTTCAGGAAGTCTAGGAGAGTTCAATTTTTTGTTTTGTTTTGGTTTATAAAAATATTTATTTATTTATTTATTTTGGCTGCGCCGGGCTTTAGTTGTGGGATGCGTGTGGGATCTAGTTCCCCAACCAGGGATGGAACCTGGGCCCCCTGCATTGGCAGCGCGGAGTCTTACCCACTGGACCACCAGGGAAGTCCCTAGGAGAGTTCAGTTTTTTGAAACAGACAATTTTCTGACTAGCTACCAATTACAATTACACTTTCTCTTCTGTTTCCATATCTTACGGCTACCCTACCTTGTTTTACCTTGCTAATTGTAATTTATATCATTACTCCTCAAACTTTTTTTTTTTAAACAAACTTTTTAGAACTAGAGAAGGGACTAGTGGGCATGAACAGAAATTGTCTGCTTGCAGTTTCTTTGAAGTATTTTGTCCTAAAAATTCGTGTGATTTTTGCATTCTACTCCATACACAGTTTACATTTGTTTTAATATAAAAATCCTGTTTTTAATTACTTATTTTGTCCTGGACTTCATGTACCTCATCACCGTGTAGTTAGGGGGATATAAAACCTTGGTTTGAAAAGAACTAATTTTTAAAAAAGTACTAATTTACATGATTTTGAGTTCATATCATTATATTTGGGTACATTGATCACCAAAAAATAAGTATAAGGGAAAAAAAAGTCTAAGCCTTACTGGATCTCTTGCATTTACTCTCTTTCCTCTCCTTCTGCCTGCCTTTTGGTTATATCACATACAGCTGGTTATAACATGGTGGTACTGAGTTGCTGATTTCAAAGTTCCTTGGGAAGCTGGCTAGCTTTATCCCCCCCCAAATCCAAAAACAAGAATATCGTGTTCATCCTCTAACCCTAGATGGAATTATCCGATAAATATAAACTGCTTGTCAGCAGAGCCCATTCTCATTTGTAGGAAAATAACTTTAGGTTAATTTCCTATTAGGAAGCGTATTAGGTTTTACGTTTCCCTCGGTGTGTGTTTCGGGATAGGGTGTGGGGTGCAGGTGTGTAGGTGTAGTTAGTTGTAGGAAAAGCAAGGGAAGCTAATACCTATCATTTTGTTCCACTCATTGTGTCTGATAAAAATGTTAAAAGGAAAGAGCTTTTAAGGAACACTGGGTTTATGTACCTGTTCATATGTTTGTATCCTTGTAAATAACAACAAACACTCGACATAGTGTTTATACTATATACCAGGCACTTCTCAGTACTATATACGAATGCATTTATTCCTCACAACAACACTTATTTCATTTTCATTCTGATTTTACAGAATAATAATTAAATAACTTCCTCAAGGACATATAGCTAGTGAGTGGCAGAATTACTGTATCCATGAAGTCTGATACCAGAATCATTTTAGCTGTGTTTATAAAAGTTATTTATAAAAGTTAAAAAATTTTAAGGATATACTGCGTAGAGCCTCCAGAATCTAGTTAAGTGTTCAATAAATACTCATTAAATGAATGATGTGAAATGTGTCTAAAGTAGCACAGGAGTTGGTAGAGAGGCACACACTTCTAGGAATCTTTGAAAACGGGACCTTAAAACAACAAGAAGCTATTTAGAAAACACAGATCCACTTTCTTCTACTCATGTAATGACCTAAGCCACATCGTGTATGTACGTGCAAAACGGTTATAGTGCTGACCCAGCATGGGGAATGGGTCCATTTATTTCACCTGTTCATTTGTTTAGTCGCTCAGAAGTATATTCAGAGCCTCCTCCGGAGACAGCCATAGTTTGATGCACAGATGGGGAAAACACGGTCTCTTTTTTCCAAGCAGTGTACAAGGCTCAGGCAGGAAACCATTTGTGCAACCTCACTATAAAGCAAAGTGAAGAATATCTTAAGTACCATGTTAAAAGTACAAATGAAAATGCTGTAAATTCAAAGAAGAAAGATTTCTCAGAGCAGTAAAAGTTAGAGAATGTTCCATGAGAGAGAGGTATCGGAAATATGAGTAGAATTTTAATAGGAAGAGTCAAATTAAATACCCAGCATAGGAACTAGCATGTAGCAGGTGCTAAGTAAATGGTAGTTCCCTCCTTTCTTCTTAAGCAGTGAAACCAAATCCAGCTAGTTTGTATTTTTTGTTCTGTCAGATTACTCCCACACAGAATCACTAGTTCAGCCTTCTCCGTGTACTCAGAACATGGACTAGAGTGGAGAGCAAGGTTTCGAGCTTGTCTGCTTAGAGACATGTGATTGAAAGCAGGCTACTTCCCTGCATCCCAGAGATAAGATCCCAGGACAAATCGCATTTTTTAGGTCCAACAAAGGGATTAAAGGAGAGACAATTCAGACAATTCCATCTCTAATTATGATTTTCAAGTTCAAATTTCCGCAACGTTTTCCAAGTTCTTCTGAGTTGGCCTGGTTTTTCTTTTCAAAACTGAGCAGCCCCCCTGCAGAACCTGAGGCTTGGAGAGGTATCAGAGTGTCAGAGTGAGGGAGGCAGCGAGTTGGAGAAACTTCCCTGTGATTCTGATACGTCAAGAATCACCACTGTAGGCACCCCTGCTGCCCCTACCTCCCCAGACCCAAGAAAAAAATCCCAGAGTATGAAATTTGGGGTCTACTGTGACCAAAAGAAGCAGTATTTCTCGCTTTAAAAAAAAAGGGAGATTTGATGGTAACTCTGCTAAGGTGAACTTCCAGCTTCCAAAAAGCAGCTGCCAGTGGTTCTGCTTCAGTGGGAGAGAGTGGATCCGCAGAATGCCCTAGGTCCCATTGTATGCAGTGCTTTTGGTGAATTGATGATATAAAGGAATTAAAAGAATACTCATTAAATTTGAAAGTGATAAGAGATCAAAAAAGGAGATTTTAGACCTTTTAAAAACAGTAAAACCTCAGATGATCTCCTGTAAACTCTCTGTTAAGTGAAAGATTAAAGACCTTTCTCTGAGAGTTGAGAAATAGTTTGTCCTAACTTCAAAGTCAAATTAACATCCACTTTGAAGGCAACACTTCTTAAGCCATTCCCATATGCTCAAGGCCTTCAGTATCTTTTAAGATCCAAATGAAATTCATAAACATTTTAAATAGTAAAAAAAAAAGCAGCATACTTAAAGGGCATCTTCTGTATACTCACCTAATTTGCATACCGGCTAATATAATTACAGCCACTGAATGCATATGCTGGGTGTTAAACCTGGGAATATGTCTTTGCACATGGAAATGGCCTTTTAAAGCCAGATTAGCTATGTAAAGAAACTCATGTGGCTCTTTTCTGTTCGGAAGCACTTTCCCCCAAATCTAAATCTAAGTTTTTATTTTGCATTTTTATGTGTGCGTCTTAGCCCTTCTTTTCTGTACCCAAGGTAAGAGATATAAACAAAGAGGTGTCATCTGGGACTAGGATTAGGTACAATCTTAAGGTGGTGTTTTTTTTTTGTTTTTTTTTTTATTGCGGTACGCGGGCCACTCACCGTTGTGGCCTCTCCCCATGCAGAGCACAGGCTCCAGACGCGCAGGCTCAGCGGCCATGGCTCACGAGCCCAGCCGCTCCGTGGCATGTGGGATCCTCCCTGACCTGACCGGGGCACGAACACGTGTCCCCTGCATCGGCAGGCGGACTCTCAACCACTGCGCCACCAGGGAAGCCCCTTCAGGTGGTTTTTACAGTTATAGGGCAGTGTGCTCCAGGGAGTGCGAGCTCAAGAAACAATTTGGTGGCACTCTCATTTTCTGTGGAATACAACTAATCCAGAACAGCTTGACCTTGGAGCCCAGAGGACTCAACTTGATGAAGAGCTTAGCTGGAGCTGAAGTGGCAGAGACCAAATGAATCATATCAAGTATGACCATTACGGGGCTGAAGATGATTTCTAATTAATCTTTGATCCTCTGAGGTATCACATTTCCCAAATCTATGTGTCCATAAGGGAGCCAGTGAAAATCTGAAAGTAGCAATTTACCTAATCCTTGAACACCATGGCAGGCCTTCTACTTATGAAGGGCTGTCATTTTCCATTCTACACAAAAACAATTGTCTACCATTCTCCTGACCAAAATGATATTATAATGAGGGCAAACTAAATAATTTTAAAGTCTTATTTTGATGCCTGTTTTACTAGCAGCATATTTACTCTTTCAAAGGAACTCCTCAAGATGTACTACCTTAATGCCTGTTTTCTCAGATGCTGAAATCTTGAGAAAAGTTAACAAACTGACTTCTGTTAAATGGATCTGAAAAATAAATACTGTTTCATTCTAGAGCTTAAGTATTAATGACATCACGCATTTGCTTGCCTTTCTATTTCTCTTAAAGTCGAATGTCCTATGAATCTGAAAACTCTACCTCTCTGTTGTTCTTTTTAATAGGCATGTCCAGACATCCTCCAGCTCCCGAGATCCCTACCTTCTATCCCCTGTCTCCGGGTGGTGTTGGACAGATTACCCCACCTCTTGGCTGGTAAGATCCTTCCTGCAACATTTAGCCAGGCGTTTGAACACGTGTTCTTCTACTTCCCATTCATGGAAATTAGCTTTATGAATGATAACACTGGAGTTGAAGAAGCTTCACATCAACAAGCAAGGTGCTAACTTTATTTCATTTCAATTTAAAAGATTAAAAAACATACAGACTTTGAAATGGATTGAATGCGTTTGCTAATATGTGTAGAAAATGGCTGTGTAGCATTTGCTTTGAAGCTTATAGTTTTATGGATTCAATTTGTGGCTTTGGGCATTTGCTATGCCTGTACAAAGTGTTTAGTGTGGATTTTTCTTTTCTAGTTCTTTATGAACAACTTGTATTTTTGAAACATAACCTTAGATGTATTGAATATCGATCTTTGCTTATAAATGGGCAAGTGAGATAAATGACAGATAACTAGGGAGAAATGCAAGTGCAAAAGCATCTTTTGAATTTTAATAAAATAAGCACCAGTTTGAGTTCAGAGGCGTGAAAAACTGATGTTTGGACTTCTCTTTGCAGAATCCAAATGCTCTCTATTTTGTTATTTCTGAAAAATCCGTAACATTCCTTTCAAATTTTTTTAATTGTAAAGGTAAAGGAAAAGAAATGTATTTAGGGAAGAAAGAATCACTGCATGTGATGTAGCCTATTTTTGTCATTTTATTGTTAGCGTGCAGCTTTCCCTGTTCCCACTTCCCTTCCTCTCCTCTCCCCACCGCTCACTCCATGGACAGAGCGCTGCAACTTCAGCAGATGTTTTCTCTCCTTTCTTCATCTGGCTCTCAGTCCCCACAGCTCCCACGTCAAGGCCCCAGTTTCCCTCCCTTGACATCCTTAGATTATCTCTTCTTCATAAGGAGGCTCATCCTGCCATGGAAATTCCAGCTTTCCCTCTTCTCTTTGCATTAAATCTCTCAGTCAATAACTCTGTCTGCATTTAATTGATTATGCAGATATTTTCAAAGCTACATCAGTTATTCTCTCTGAACTTAGCTACTCAGGGGCAATAATCCTGGGCCGAGTTGCATCAGTGGCATCTGGAAATAAAGACCGTGTAAATGCAAAGTGTGAGATGTAGGAAAAGCAGAGGGAGAGATGGAATTCTCAGAGGAGAGAGAAAATAACTCCGATGAATCGATCTTTTATTTCTTCCCTGTAGCATGGATATATAAGGGGGGGGGGGAAGTGCAGTGTTTTAAAAACTCGGTTCATTTCTATGTAAATATAAACTTTTATTTCCTTCTTTCTTCCCTTCCCTGAAATGCTCAAAGATTCTGATAAAGAATCTACTAACCTAAAAGGAGTATCTCACCATTCTCAGGTTCTGTTATATTCAGTAAAAACATTGTTTACCTGTTGTTCAAAGCATTCGTGGGGATGGGAGAGGGGAAGGGATAGACGACAGGTCGTTCACGGACTGCGGTGGGAGATTTCCTTCAAGGCAGACGATGCTTTGGTTGGGCGGAGGGTGTCCAGGAAGGGAAGGAGACGGGTGACTGAAGCAATGCCCTGGTAACACTCCCCCCAAATTCTGGTTGAGTTCCTCCCCTCCTGAAACTCTTACTGCTGGTTGGTAAGTCATGCATTGTCATTGATGGGTTCCTTTCTTCTGTGACCTCAGGCAAGGTCAGCCTGTATATCCCGTCACGGGAGGCTTCAGGCAACCCTACCCATCCTCCCTGTCAGTCGACACTTCCATGTCCAGGTAGGTGGAGGTGGAACCGGGCGCTCCAGGACAGGCTGCCCTTCCTGCGCTTGCAGCTCGCGCGCCTCTGCTTGCCTCTCGGTCCTGGCCGGGCGGGTGCACGGCTCGGCCCGCGCGTCTGTCTGCGCAGGGTGCCTGGCTCCCACACTAGGCGTCCTGGAGGGTCCTCCCCCAGCAGCGCCAGCCACGCCCACCAGGGGGATGGACTCGGCCGCCCCGGGAACCCGTGTCTCCCTCCAGAAGACTTCGCTGCCACCTGACTGTGGGACGGGAAACGTCCCCAGAGGGGACATTATCAGAAGAGCTTGTTCGATTCAAAATATGATGGGGGTGGGGTCGGGGGGGCAGAGAACAGAGACTGGTTTGATCTGAGTTTTCTAATTTGCTCTCTATGAGGAAAGTTGTATCAGTTTCACGTGCCAGTGTTTGAAAACGCCCAGATAGTCTAGAGCCTTCGGGACCAAGGCCGTCGGAAGAGAAGGGACGGTGCTCACAGGCTGTCAGGCCATACGGGGCTGCGTGTCCTAGTGTGTGAATCAGGCCCCGTGTGGACACGTTGGTGCGAGCGAAGCTCTGTGAGGTCTGCTGTGCCACACCGCTGTGTGTAATGCTTTTGCCTCTGGAAAGGATGGCTTCTGTGCCCTGTGCTTTGATGTACACACACATTTGTGGTGTGTCATCTGCGTGTTCAATGTGGCTTTTTCAAGGGAGCTAGCATTAACGTGCTAGAAGTCAAACTGTTGGGTTAATAACTGGTTGTGAATCTTTACTTTTTTACATCGGTATGAAATTCGCAGTTTTCTGTGGCGAATTTCAGCTTTTTAAGAAACGTTATTTTTTCAGTACGTTGTAAATCTAGCTGATTGCGAGAGGATGAAATTAATATCCTTCCCCCCAAATCTCTCTGTACACTTTTTTTTTTTTTTAACATTGTAAGAATTGTGTGACGACGGGATTTTCTCACGGGCAAATAACCAGCATCACGTATTTTTGCAAATGGTACAGTTAGCAGAGCATTATGATTTGATCAGATGTTTGTATTTTTCCCATGCCTCCTTAATTTTTAAAAATTTGTTTCTGAAATATTACATATCCAAGCAGAGTCCCTTCTTTCCTTCCCAGAAGAAGGAATTAACTGTACAGGCGGCGATGAAAAGACCTGAGAAAGTTGTTTTTGTTGAATTAAATTGTTGACTTTAAAAGAGCTTGAAAAACAAAAATTTCTAAAGCGTATCTAAATTTATCCAAAGAGCCTGTTGAAAGTTCTGTCTTCATTTGTTTTATTTTTCTTGCATGGCTGTTTCCCTCCTTTGTGTTGGATGGTAGTTGGATGTTTTAAGATTTGTTTAACGCTCTACAAGTATACTCTGGGAAAAAGCCTTCATTTTAGCATACGTAGTTTTTACCTTGAAGCAGAGCTGTATCCTTCCCTTTAATTAAATCCTTCCCCTTAATTTTGTTATCAGTTTTCCATTAGGCCAGATCTCTCAAACACTACTTTCTTTATGTGTAGAAAATTATTTGGGGTGATGTTGATGGTGACCTTATTAAATTGGGGACTGAACAAATCTTCCTGTCCCCTGTCTTCTCAATTGTTCTCTCCTAGTAGTAGGAAAAAAGCCAACAGGAGAAGAAGACTCTTAATTTGAAAGTTTGCTTAGGAATGTAGACAGAGAGTTTAAAATGTGATGTCTTTAGATTTTTTAATCATTTAAAAAGCTAAATCTTAATATAGTGTTATATTTCCAGTAATTGTTCTTGAAATTCTTCTCTGAAAACTGCTTTACAAGAAAAGTGACTCATTTTTTTTTTTTTTTAATCCTATGGCCTAGAGCCCTCCCAGGAGAAATGCCAGATTGTACCATTAGCTTGAAAAAAAATCTGTGAGGTGGCACGTAATTATAAATATTTTCCACCTGAATACAGAAAGGAAAGAAATTAATCATCAGCCTGCTCTAACTTAGAGTTAATACTTCTGCGTATGAAGGTGTGTTTTCACTCAGCCAATAGCAGTCAGTGGGTTGTTTGGAAATTCTGTCTAGCTTTTGCTACAGCGGTACATTTTGTTTTCTTGTCTTTCCTTCTTTTAGGTTTTCTCATCATATGATTCCTGGTCCTCCTGGTCCCCACACAACTGGCATCCCACATCCAGCTATCGTAACGCCTCAGGTCAAACAGGAACACCCGCACACTGACAGCGACCTAATGCACGTGTAAGTGTGCCCCTGTCTTCACCCGCGAGTGCCTTACGGGTACTAAGGACTTAAACCACACAGTTTCTCCTCTTTCACTGTTGTTGAATCTGCCCCCTGTCTGTTATTACGGAACTCAGTGTAGCCCCGCCTCAAAAGCTCTGTCCTCAAAAGCAGCTTGATTCTCACTGCTCTGCTTCTGGGTCTGAGATTGAAGAGGAGCACAGACCTCAAAAGATCAAGGGAAACTCACCAAAGGGGGGTGATCTTCAGAGCATAGCGACTGAGTAACTTGAGCGGTTTAGCCATTTACAACAAGGCTTTAACTGGGTTCCGATTCTTGAGGAGCACAGGAGCGAAGTAGATTGGAGGGTTCAGTGCATTTCCTTCTGCAAAGGCAGTCGCCCTGCATCGAGGCTTCAAGAGCACAGAATTCAAGGGAAAGGGGCAAACCAAGCCCAGGATTTCCTGTCAGGCCAGGGTTATCCCAGGCTGTTACAGCAGGGCTAGATTGTCCGAAGAGATTAGTAATTGAGTTTCTTAATCTAGGGTTTGTACTGGGATGGGTGGATGGATGGGGTGGCAGGGAGCACGTGATCATCCATAAAACCCCTGCAAATACAGGCAAAACCGGTGTGCGTGTGTTTGGGGGAGAGAGTCTAAGGTTTCATTAGCTTCTCAGAGGGGCCGTTGACCCCAAAAAAGTTAAGAACCTCAGTTCTGGAGGAGGACTGACCCCCCGCACTATATGTTCAGCTTTTCCCGAGGTGACCAAGGAGCATCTAAAAGCTTAGATGGAGCATCTTCACAAGCCCATTTCCATGTTGTGTTCACCCCTTCTACAGCTATAGGTAAACTTCCTCAAACCAAAGGATCCTTATCCACAAGGAGTTGATGAGGTGCTCTTCTAAGTTGATGGTGTTCTGGGGGCTTACAGAGAGCCCAGAGGGTGGTCCCAGCCTGAGCTGGACTTGTGGTATAAGCAGACGCTCTGCTTCTCTCCTGCCATGTCTTCCTTATTGGGCTCACCTCTTCCCCACCCCCGCCCTTTAGGAAGCCTCAGCATGAACAGAGGAAGGAGCAGGAGCCCAAGAGACCTCACATCAAGAAGCCTCTGAATGCCTTTATGTTATACATGAAAGAAATGAGAGCGAATGTCGTAGCTGAGTGCACCCTAAAGGAAAGTGCCGCTATCAACCAGATTCTAGGCAGAAGGGTAAGTAGTGGGATGGTATGTAGATGTTCATGGTAACCACGGAACTTCTTCGGTAACATCTGCCCAAATGCACTTACATGCCAGGTAGTCCTAGAATCATTGTATAGTCACCAGCCACCGCCATTTGGGGAGTAACAGAGAGAGCACGACAGCCTTTAGGAGGAGTAAATGATACAATGCCTTGTAAGCAACTGAGATGGTACCCGGCACATAGAAAACTTCCTGAAAATGATAACTATTTGTCCTATTATCATTCTTTAAACAGATATGTCTGGAGTGTCTTTTAGGCACCAGGCACTGTGGTAGGCATTAGGTAATTATTGCTGAATAATATAGATGTAGTGCTCACCCTCGGAAAGCTTGAAGTTTTGTGACAGGATACAGATATTAGACGAATAATTACCCAGTATATATATAATTAAAATTGTGATAAATATTGTAGGAAGAGCAAGGATCTGAGAAAGAACCACAGGGTGGCTGGGGAAGGGCCCACTGAGAACGTAGTTGAGGCCTGAGAGCTGCCTGGAGTTAGCCATGTGATGAACGGGGTGAGGTGAAGCTGTCTGTGTGTGTGTCCGAGTGCGTGTGCGTGCGTTGCGTGCGTGTGCGTGCACGCTCTGAAGCAGGAAACCACTTAGCCCACCCAGGGGGCTACAGAAAGGCCTGCGGGACCAGCCACGCTTCTGGGTGAACCCTGTCAAGCACATGTGGTCGGCTGCACCTTGCAAGACATAAGCAGATCATTCCACCTCGAAGCTTTAAATGGAAGAATTGGCACAGGCCTGAGAAGTCTTTCTAGACAATTGCTCTCTGATTCTTAACGTGTACATGGGCCAGGGTTCTCGACTGCCTCTCTTTTTGTTGTTGTTGTTGCTTCTTTCACCCACGCAAAGATATTTTTCTGAGCACCTGTCATGTACCAGGACCTGGACTTACAGCTAGGACAGACACTCTTAGATTTCTTTGTCCAGCCACCAGCCCAGAGGCTAGTCAAGTCCTTCCCAGTACTTTTCTCAGGATTGAAATGGGTTTAGTTGGGTATCTGACGGGTGGGTGGTGGAGAACATTTGAATTTTTCTAATTCAAATTGCATTTTTCTGTAATTACATTGTAATTTTAGAAATGCTTCATCTTAACTTGTTGATGCTCTTCATATATGTGTGGTAGCTTATTTATTTTTTTTTAATTTATTTATTTTTGGCTGCGTTGGGTCTTCATTGCTGCGTGCGGCAATGCGGGGGCTACTCTTCGTTGCGGTGCGCGGGGCTTCTCATTGCGGTGGCTTCTCTTGTTGTGGAGCACGGGCTCTAGGCGCGTGGGCTTCAGTAGTTGTGGCACGAGGGCTCAGTAGTTGTGGCTCATGGGATCTAGAGCATAGGCTCTTTAGCTGTGGTGCACAGGCTCAGTTGCTCTGGGGCACGTAGGATCTTCCCGGATCTGGGATCGAACCCGTGTCTCCTGTGTTGCCAGGTGGATTCTTGACCACTGAGCCACCAGGAATGTCCCGGTAGCTTCTTAAAATATGACCCTGTGTATTTGTTTTTGCAACCTCTCAAGAAATTCATGATTTGCAAATGAACATTCAGTAGGAGGGTCTTGACAACCTTTGTGAGACCTAGAGATCATGTTTTAGCTGCTGTTGATAATTTTTGTCATGTTTGTTACAAACCTAATACATTTCAGCATTCATAACAGAAAACATTTAGGAGATTACCAGTCCACGTGAGGAAGCAGATGGAGGAAAGCAGGCGTTCTTGTATTATCGATTCCTGTTGGAGAGCATAAAAATGCAGTAATTTCCAATCTGCAAGACACCAGGGTTTCAGGGGTGGGATGCAGTGGTAGATTATAGCTCTTTTGGTGCCCTGTGTACAGTACTCTATCTCCCTGTGGATTCTTAAACACTTAATAACAATAATTACAATGATTTCCAAAGCCAGATCGTAGCAGATGCGTGATTCCCATCATTTTTTGAAGAATTCCTCCTTGAAAGCTTAAAGGCTGATGACCATTTTCCCTGACCCTTTAAAAGAAGAAATCAGAGGAAAAGACGGGTTCTTATTTCCGCTTGTGTAAAACTCTTAGATTTTTTTGTTTGTTTGTTTGTTTCTTTTTTGAGTTAAAGGCCCATGGTCCTCCAGTGGGAATTATTTTCCTGCTCTATAGAGTTAAGAATATATGAACGTATGCTTCCTATTTTTAATGCACATTTCCAACAGTTGCTACTTTCTCAGCTCCCTTAACAATCCCCAGATCAGAGCATGTGTCCTAAAGGATGGTTCTCATTTAAGGTCTCTCTCTGTTTTTAATTTGGACACCTGTTTCTATTTATAGGTCTCTGAGATCTTTGATTAAGATCAGGTTTTCTATCCTTTCATAACTCTGCCTCTGGCAGGGTAGTCCTTGCGAGTTCTTTAAAGTTCCCAGCTTTAAAATCATGAAGTTTTACATTGGGATAATTAGAATTCTTAATAGTGGGCCTGAAATTCATCCTAGAACATTTGATCTTCTGCTTTTTATTCACTTCTACTGTATTTCTAGCATAGAAATGTTCATTCATATGAATGCATTAAAGTTTTCTACTTCGTATTCTAAATAATAATAACACAAATATTACTTTAAAATAAGCCTTTCGTTTTCAGACCTTCCAGGCTACTAAAGGAAGTCCAGTTATTGCATATTTATTGTCAGAATGTCTCTTCAAATTAAATGGGTATTTTCCCAAACACTTGGTGAATCTTTCAGTAAGCAGAAGAGATGGAAAAGCATTTTTAGTCAGTTGTGTTTCAGAAATTCCTGTAAAGAAAGATCATCTTTCTAGTCTGCATCCGACTTTATTCTTGTTTCCAGTGCAAAACTTTAATACATAGTTTCACCTACTGTTTTACTCCGGTAAATGATGTTTCATTTGTGAGTAAAGTTTGTGAATTCGAAATAATATCAAGGAACTAAAAGGAATCTAAGGTAAGCAAGTAAACAGTTTAGTTTGTGGTCTGCTTTTTTTTTCTCCTTGAACTTTGCTGTTTTGTTAGCTGGGGTCTTGTCAACCTAAGTTTCCTGCTGTAACTGAAAAATGCGTGCTTGTTTATTAACTGCTTGTTTTGGGTAGAAGACCCAACCTCCATACGTATTTGGGAGATAAGTTCTATTCACAATGCCAGATTTTCTCAGCAAGTTATAAAACTGCCATAAATTACATAAAATTATACTTTAAATTATTTAAGCTTTTTTATACTATAAAATATATTTACAAATAACTATATTTATAAAAAAGATATCTTT
Source organism: Phocoena sinus (assembly GCF_008692025.1). Classification (NCBI taxonomy): domain Eukaryota; kingdom Metazoa; phylum Chordata; class Mammalia; order Artiodactyla; family Phocoenidae; genus Phocoena; species Phocoena sinus. The sequence goes on from NC_045767.1 coordinate 31,957,483, forward strand.
ATCCTGACATACTGCAGTAGGATGAGAGAGATTATTTGTCAAATGAATAAACAGATGTACAAAGTAAGACTTCTATCCTTACCTTTTTTCCTCTTAGTCTCTTTTGTTTTGTTCCTTTTTGATAACACTTTGCCTCTTACTGATCATGTTAGCACCAGAACTGTCTAAACACTAATGATCAGTCTCTTTTAAAAAAAAGTGTAGGCCGATCTTTTCCGCTGTGCCCAGTTCGGCTTTTTCTCCCTGTGAAGGTCTCGAGGTCAGTACCTCAGGTTTAGAAAAGCTGTCAGTTGACAGAGGCGGTGTGACTTTTCCTGCCTGAACTTCCACTGCTCCCCAGACGTGCCTCCTTAGGCTCCACTTGACTAACTGTGATTACTCTGCTAGTACAAAGAATTGTGTCTCAGGTAACTTTTCCCAGGTGTTTGGGGGTTTTTTTGTTTTTTTTTTTTTCCTGCCACCTCCCAATCTCCTCTCCCCCCTCCGCCCTTTTTTTTTTTTTTAAAAAAGAAAAGCATATTTCCTGATTTGCCTTTAGACTCAGGCCAAGTCCCGCTGTGTCATGCATCTTAACTTTACACTCTGCACGTGTAAAGCAATTAAAAATGAAATCATCTGCTCTATCCAGCACAGAGGCCCTGGCCTTCAGGGGGCTTTTCAAAGGAAATGGAATTGGTTGCCTTGCCTGTAAGCCCCACAGCCTCTGGACGGGAGGGTGGATGGGAGGATGGAAGGAGGCCGAAGGTGCTTTAGTGCTCTCCTTGAGATCAGGTTCTCGTTCTTCTAACAGGCAAGAGCAGCAGGTGTTCGTTTTCTTGAGGAGAGCATCCCTGCCATGCTCTGGGGACTGCATCCTAACCACTGGATCGCTGTCCTGGAGGGCAGCCTTTTCTCGCTCACCAGCCTCTCTCCCTCACTCCTTCCTTTCCCCCAATCCAGTCACACCTTTCTTTTCTTTTTGTCTTATCACTTAAAAAAACAAGAACAGGGTAATTAAAATCAATATGCAGGGTAGAGGTGAATGAGAAAGAATCGCCCAGCCTTTAAGGGGAAGTTAGCGAAATGGGAAGCGACATACCCTAGAGCTGGGAGCCCTGGACTGGGAGCCGGGCTCACTCAGAGCGTGTGAGCGTGCATGTGGCTGTGCAGTGCTGTGGCGTCGGGTCCACCGCCTCTGTGCCGTCACCTCCAGCCAGTGGGTTCCCCAAAGTGCAGCCAGTTCTCCTGGGACGTTCTGGCAACAGATCCTGGCATTTGGGAAGTAGGGGGACGAACTTGGAAACTGCTCCCTGGGGGCCTGGGGTAAGTTGTGTGCAAACACACACAAAGTGCCGGTACAGGCTGCTAAAAATCCCAAACAGCACCTTGCCTGCATAAACTCTTCTGCTCTGTATTATAAATAAATATATGTTACCTAAAGGGAAGTGGAAATTTTGCAGGGTGTCAGCTGCTACGTTCCCCAGATTAGATCCTACGGTCTCAAAGTCTAGATGGCAAAATAAACTTAGGTCATGCTCCTTGTTTTCCATCCGAAGGAAGCTAAAAAACACAGCCATAAAGTGTGCATGTTTGATTACACAGCGTTATCTGTATTCTCCCTGCGGACAATTAGTGTTTAAATAAGTGTGAGGGGAGGGTGAAGAGACTGAGACAGACTGACTTTTGATGTCTTGCTTTATAGACAGGATCATATGATGAAGGTTTCAGATTCCTCACATGACAGAGTGGGAGAGTGCATGGGAGGTGAGGATATATCTGTGGAAATTACTTCATTTTGCATAAATAAATGGTGCTTGGGGCTCAGATGTCAGAATGTGCTGCAAACTATGAAAAAGGGCTAAGGTGGGTGTTGAGGTTCACCAGTGAATGTTCTCTTTAATTTGTATTGGAGAAGAGGAAGGCTGGGTGACAGGCCATTGCACTTTGGATACTTTGACAGGTTTCATGTCACATGAGAACAGAATAGAGAAATCAAAGTTTGAGTCTCACTCCAGCCACCGAACTCTAGATGGATTTCTGCAACACGTGGTCTTCTGCCATTTAAAAATAAATCGAAGCTTAAATGCTTAATGTTTTCATTCTTCAGTGTCTGAAATATGAAACATATAATACTGTCGCTGTTTTGCTTTCACTTGATTTTTTCCCCCTTCCCCTTTCTTTTTCAGTGGCATGCCCTCTCTCGTGAAGAGCAGGCTAAATATTATGAATTAGCGCGGAAGGAAAGACAGCTACATATGCAGCTCTATCCAGGCTGGTCTGCAAGAGACAATTATGTAAGCACTTTATGCACACCAACGGCTCTCTCCTCTCACTCGTTCTCCCTCTGTGTTGCTCTCGTGAAGGAAATGTGTTGTAGAGTGTATCTAATGCTGGCACCGTTCTCTGTTTTTGAAAGTTAATGAACTTTATAATAAAGATTTCATGGATACATTCCATTCTGAAAGCTTTGTGCTGTCAGGTTTTTTTTGGCTATATGCTAATGAAATTTTTAAGTAAAATTTTTTAAATCGAAGAAAACCTTATCATTAAAATGTTGATGAAAAAGATTTTTTTTTGTTTTGGTTTGGTTTTTTCTTTTTTTTTTTTTTTTTTTTTGGTGGTACTCGGGCCTCTCACTGTTGTGGCCTCTCCCGTTGCGGAGCACAGGCTCCGGACGCGCAGGCCCAGTGGCCGTGGCTCACGGGCTCAGCCGCTGCGCGGCACGTGGGATCTTCCCGGACCGGGGCACGAACCCACGTCCCCTGCATCGGCAGGCAGACTCCCAACCACCGCGCCACCAGGGAAGCCTGAAAAAGATTTTTTTAAAAGCATATAATCTCATCATGTGAAGGCAGCATTAGTAATAACTAGTTACACTACCTTCCGGTATTTTTTCTGTGCGTATCTTTTTTTTTTTTAACATCTTTATTGGAGTATAATTGCTTTTTACAGCGGTGTGTTGTGCATAGCTTTTTATCTTTTACGTGGATATGTGTGGGTGGGTGGCTGTGTATTACATACGCTCTTGCATCATGCTCCTTGCTCTTCTCTGTAATCAGCATTCTTCTGTTACAGCCTAGTGTTTCTGTATATCACTTTTCACACGTATACAGTATTTCACTGAGTGAATGTCACAATTTACTTAACCATTTTTTCCCTGCTTTTCAGACATTGGCTATTGTTTTGTTAATAATTGGAAATTATCCTGCAGTGGATTGTTTTAGGACTTATTTCTACAGGATAGACTCACAGTAGTGAAATTGTAGTGAAACACTAGTGAAATTGCTGAGTACAGATTATAAATATTTTAAAGCCTCTTGATATGTACTGTCAGATGTCTTTCCAAAATGGATTGTGTTATTTTACACTTCTTACAAACAATATATTCCAGTGACTGTTTTGCACAGACTAATTAAAACTGGGTAAAAAAACCATTTTTTTGTTCGTTTCATATTAACGTACCCTGATGCCTATTATATATTTTATTCAGATGGAGTAGGTATTATCATATTTTTAAGCTGTACTAATTTCATTGGGAAAAAAATACCTCATTTATATTACCAATTATTTTATTACTTCAGAGTTTGAATACCTTACTCATGTAGTCTTGATACAGCAAAAACTACTGAGAAAGACTATTATAAGTGATATTAGTTGTATCCTGTTTTATAGAGGGGAATGATTTTGATTACTTAAGCTCTTAATTTAAAAATTTGAAGATCATTTTCATGTTTCTTGTGAGACAAGCATTCAGAGTGCCCACTAGGACAGACTTCACATTAAATGGAATTGTCCTGTTTTAAAAGGCCGAGGCACTATGGAGAACAGTATGGAGGCTCCTTAAAAAACTAGAAACAGAACTACCATATGACCCAGCAATCTCACTACTGGGCATATACCCTGAGAAAACCATAATTCAAAAAGACACATGCACCCCAGTGTTCACTGCAGCACTATTTACAATAGCCAGGACATGGAAGCAACCTAAGTGTCCATGGACAGATGAATGGATAAAGAAGATGTGACACACATATATAATGGAATACTACCCAGACATAAAAAGAAATGAAACTGAGTTATTTGTAGTGAGGTGGATGGACCTAGAGACTGTCATACAGAGTGAAGTAAGTCAGAAAGAGAAAAACAAATACTGTATGCTAACACATATATATGGAACCTAGAAAAAAAAAATGGTTCTGAAGAACCTAGGGGCAGGACAGGAATAAAGACACAAATGTAGAGAATGGACTTGAGGACACGGGGAGGGGGAAGGGTAAGCTGGGATGAAGTGAGAGAGTGGCAGGGACATATATACGCTACCAAATGTAAAAACGATAGCTAGTGGGAAGCAGCCGCATAGCACGGGGAGATCAGCTCGGTGCTTTGTGACCACCTAGAGGGTGGGATAGGGAGGGAGGGCAGGAGGGAGACGCAAGAGGGAGGGGATATGGGGATATATGTATGCATATAGCTGATTCACTTTGTTATACAGCAGAAACACACCATTGTAAAGCAATTATACTCCAATAAAGATGTTAAATAAATACATAAATAAATAAATAAATAAAAATTTTTTTTAAAAAATAGGGCGAGGGTGAAGCCATGAATCAATATGTAAATCAGTGTGTGGCCAGTGTGTGGCCAAGTCACTACTGGTCAGGATTTGGAGCTTAAACATTGGATACAACTATGACATAGGAAGTAAGAGTCCTCCTTTCATGACTTGGGAGCAGCAGCTTCATCATCTCTCCTGAACTGTTGTCCTGATTGTTTTAAATAACTACTTGGGTTGGCCAAAATGTTCGTTTGGGTTGTACTGTAAGGTGCTATGGAAAAACGCTAATGCACTCTTTGGCCAGCGCAGTGCTATATGCCAATGGTCAAGAGCTGTCTTAAATGCTTTTCGTGTTATTTTCTAGTCCTTCTGATAATCCTGTGGCATCAACAGTATTATTGTATTTTACAGATGAGGGAAATTAAATTGTCAGGAGGTTCGGTAATTGGTCCAGGGCCAGGTAGTGGCTAAGCTACCAGGGACACCCAGGTCCCCCAGACTTCACAGTCTATGCCATTTCCCTCCTCCTCCAGGTGGACCAGCTCAGTCTTCCAGGACCTTTTTAGGAAGCCTGCTTTAGTTGAAGACTTTTCTCCCTGAACTGGGCTTCCATCCTCTGGGCCGTAATTAGTATTTTCTGGATAGAGCCTTCGTGATGCCCTTTAAGTGGGAAGATCAGTCCCCCACCTAAGGGGTTTCAGAAGTGTCCTCCTCTAACCCCGTCCTGGATCTCTTTTGGATGTGGTTGGCCTTATAGCGGGGAGTGGCCTTCCTTCTTTGACCTCTGGGAGAGCTTTGCTGTGCTGTGACTTTGCATAGACTTAGTGTTGCGTGTTGACTGTCTGTTTTTTTTTGAAGTGTAGTTGACTTACAGTGTTAATTTCTGCTGTACAGCAAAGTGATTCAGTTATACATATATATATATTATTTTTCATATTCTTTTCCATTACGGTTTATCACAGGATACTGAATATAGCTCCCTGTGCTATACAGTAGGACCTTGTTGTTTATCCATCCTGTATATAATAGTTTGTATCTGCTCATCCCAAATTCCCAGTCCATCCCTTCCCCATCGCCCCCTCCCCCTTGGCAACCAAAAGTCTGTTGTCTATGTCTGTGAGTCTGTTTCCATTTCATAGATATATGTTCATTTGTGTTGTATTTTATTTTTTTTCAAACTCATCCTTTTTATTTATTTATTTATTTTTGTTTTATACTGGAGTATAGTTGAGTTACAGTGTTGTGTTAGTTTCAGGTGTACAGCAAAGTGATTCACTTATACATAGATCTATTCTTTTTCAGATTCTTTTCCCATATGTTACTGCACAGTATTGAGTAGAGTTCCTTGTGCTATACAGTAGGTCCTTGTTGCTTATCTATTTTATATATAGAAGTGTGTATATTGTTAATCCCAACCTCCTGATTTATGTGTGTTGTATTTTAGATTCCACATATATGAATGATATCATGTCTTTGAGTGAAGTTTCTGTTTCTGATCCTTAAGGAGTGAGTTTCCACTTTTAAAAAGAGATAAAAGAAACACACGTTCTCTCCCTCTTGCTCTCTCCCCTCTTCTCCATGTGGAGAGACGGGAAGAGAGTAGTTTTAAAGAAAACCGGTGTTATGTGAATTTACCTTTAAAGATTTTCCTCTGCGCAACTTTTAAAGGAAATTGTTTGCGTAACTTGATTTTAGGATCTCTTTGAATGAAGGGGAAGCCCAGCTTTGTTACTTAAAATGTCTATAACAATCAAAATAAGCCTATTAATTACTAAGGCAAACAGAAGTAAGTCAAGTGGTATCACTTTAGCTAAAGATATTATAGTATTCTTTTTTTTTTTTTTTTTTTTTTTTTTTTTTTGGGTTACGGGGGCCTCTCACTGCTGTGGCCTCTCCCGCTGCGGAGGACAGGCCCCGGACGCGCAGGCTCAGCGGCCATGGCCCACGGGCCCAGCCGCTCCGCGGCATGCGGGATCCTCCCAGACCGGGGCACGAACCCGCGTCCCCTGCATCGGCAGGCGGACTCTCAACCACTGCGCCACCAGGGAAGCCCATAGTATTCTTAAAATAAGAGTACAGGAATACAGTCTAAATAAGATGCATGCCCTGTATCTTAGCATTTCATTGTCAGAATGATATCCTGATGCTCACTGCAATCATATTAAATATATATCTCAAAGACTTAATATCAAGTTGTCCTATTCTATGGCATTGTAGATTTTATAACTTCAGTTTGTTTTTATAACTTTCATGTTTTCATAAATCAGTGCACATATTTTCTTAGGTGTATTATTTATATTATTAGAGCTTTTAAATGTGGTGCTTAAAACCCAAGTACTATATATGATTTTAATGAAAATTTTATATGTGTTTACTACACATGAATTTTTGTTTTTGTGTTAAGCTGATATGAATACATCCAAACTCCTTAGGTCCTTTTGTCTACCATAAATGTAAGTTCTCTTGAAGCACTGATGTATACCTAGAATATAGTACAGGTTATTTCACAAAGCAACATCAGTCCAACATGTCAGGGCACGGTCGCATGTTCTAGGCACGTGCTAGGCATGTGCTGGGTGGCAGAGATGTGCTGCGACTTGGGCGGTGCTCGTGTGAGCCGATAGCCATGTGGCTGAGGGGTCCAGGGCCACAGCCCCTCATGACACCTGTGCGGAGTTACGTTATGGTGGTGAGCTCTGCCTGGGGCTGACGTCGGGGGGCGGGGTGGGGTGGGGTGGAGTGGCGGGGGAGAGAAGGGTCCTGGACAAGACGACACCCGAGGTGAGTCTTAAAGGGCAAATGGGAGCTAGGAGACGGTGAGGAAGAAGGCTCCAGACACAGGAAACAACTTTATTACACCTTCTGGAAACCACAGTCGTTGCATTTGAAAGGGAGCTAGCAGATGCCCCTGTCCACCCTCCTCCTCCTGGAGCACCGTAATCTTCTGAAAGAAGACTCCATTAGTTTTGATATGCCGTTTCCCCAGGTCACTAATATCTGTTGTTTGCCTTAGTGTTTGTGAGGTTAGTTTCAGTCCACCTTCTGAAGATATAAAGCCTCAGTGGTCGGGTCATGTGACATGAAGAAAAACTATCGAGGTGCATAAAAATAGATACTTTTATATATTCACACAATATACTCAGTATAATCTTATGGTTTTATTTTTTTGTGAATGTGATTATTACAGCAGGCATACTGGATGTGATAGGTGTCCTATGACACGTATTTGAAAAGACCATCCTAATCCAGGTTGGTCATTTACTATTCATATAAATCAAATACATGCTGTGTCTATGCCCTATTACAGTTATTTTTTGAGGGGAAAGTAATTATGAAGAAAAACAGAAAATTAAACTACTACCAGAGGGACCTAAAATTATAAATTTGTGATTAAGATGATTTTGAAACGTATTTTAAATTGCAGGCATATTCACGTTATTGTGTTTGTTTTAGGAAGCAGGGTCCTTAACTGCCATAAATAAGTCTTTAAAATTACCTTCTAAATTTTCTCAGGTTCTAGCTTACCCTTCTACTGCTGTCTTCAGTTACATCTTGTCTGTGCCATGGGAGCTGAGGGGCCTCAGTTAACATTGTGGATTTTTAATTAGATGGTGGAATTCACAGTGAGGAAGATTTGTCATCGACACTACCAGAAGTGGGTCCTAAGTGTGGGGCTTAGCAGTAAAAGCGGGGCCTCCTTATGAAGCGGGCTTTCCTTGAAGGTGGGCGGGGGGCGGAGGGGTCTGTGGCCACAGCCCTAGGACATCATCATCCTGTGTGTGTGTGTGTGTGTGTGTGTGTGTGTGTGTGTGTGTGTGTGACCACTGCTTACATCAGTACGGTACTGATGACATTAAATGCGAAGCTACAGAGGTCGCAGATAAGAATTTCTTTCTCTTGCCCTGTTTCTAGGTACAGAAGGTAAAGAGAGAGAGAATGAGGCATCTTGATCTCTTGGTTGACGGCCTGCTGGTCCTTTTGTATCACGTTCACCCGTGTGTTCACAGTACAGTCTATAACATGAACTTGTACCTGTCTTCTTCCAGGGTAAGAAAAAGAAGAGGAAGAGAGAGAAGCTCCAGGAATCTACATCAGGTAGGCGCCATGTGACTTTCCAGCCAATTCTCGTGCTTCTGACAAGCACCTTTTAAAGTAGTCTGCATCTTTCTACATGCTGCTTTATTCTTCAGCTATAACGTATGATTCTTGAACTCTGCTTTTCTTCCTGAGATTCTTTCAAAATGTTTGAAAGACCTTTCTTTTAAATGTGACTATGGGAAGGTACACCTAAAAAGCTCTTGCAAACCCTGTCACCTGGATTCCTGGTTGCTAACTGTGGTTGTTTTTAAGGTTTTGTTTTTGCTTTTGTTGTCTGTGCTCTCTTTTCTTTAACACTTCTGTTCTTCTATTTGCAAAACTCCTTACAATACAGTTTTTTATCACTCTCTGATATGCTACCTTATATCCCCTTGAGAATCCTTTCTATGGTTTGGGGTTATTTAAAGATATAAAACATGATGATAGGGTTTATCTTTCGTGTACATTAATTCAAGGCATCGATCAGTGAGGTCCAGTTTATTTCCCCTTTTCTTTCATAAAAGATAAGGCCTCTACTTGTACGGCACAAATAAAACTGGCTGGTATAAGAACCATAAAAAAATAAAGCAAACAGGTCCACATTATATTGTAGCTACTACGTATTTGGAATGTACAAAAACCTCTTCAATAAAAATTTGTTAAAGACACAATTTTCTGCAGGTACAGGTCCAAGAATGACAGCTGCCTACATCTGAAACATGGTAAGAACGACTCTCTGGTCCTACTGCTGACGTTAGTTATAAACAGAGGCACTTGCTTGTGAATCTTCTTGCTTATACTGATGCCATTCAGCGTTGCTCCTTTAAAGAGGAAAGACCACCAAAATCAAATTAGTGCTTTAAAACATCTGATGGTTTTTATACCGGCTCTGGATTTGCAATATAGTATGTGTCTCTCTCTTCTCTTCTTCCCCTTTTTGCCCCTTTAATCTTTCTCTGTTCCCTTTCCCCTAACTCTTGTCAGCCATTCCTTACTGACCAGTGGCAAATCTGCCTGCTTCAGAAACAAACAAATAACAAAACCCGGCAAAATGCCATCTTACTCTGCAAACCCAAGGGCTGCACTGGAGGAGCTCAGGCTGGCCCAGGACCTGGAAGGTTTTGTGGTATAGAGACTTTTTCTCAGTTGAGATGATATATAGAGGCTTAAAAAGTAATGTATTGTTTCTAGTGAGAAAGAGAGGGATGCTTCATTTTACCTGTTAATTTAAAAATGTGGCATGGGGACTTATTAACTGTATTCTCTCAAGTTCTTTATTGGTAGCCATTGCTAGATCTCACTCTCATCTTTATAGGTGATATTTATTTCATTTCTTTTTATTGCAGTTATTTGATTTTTGACCACTTGACCACCATCCCTGGCGGGAACCTGGCTTTGTAAATTGCCTCCGTCTTTGCTAGGCTTTGAGTTCACAGTGTGTCTACACTGCGACAGTTCTTCTCAGAGGCGCTCCCTTTGACTCTGTTCTCTCTAGGAACCCCCATCCCAGTCCCGTCAGCTCTATCTTTTGGGTCTGTCTCGAGTCTTTCCTCTCACACTCAGCAGTTTCACAGCCCCAGCTCAGGTGCTCAGACTTGCCATCTGGATTATTGTAATAAGCCTTTGGATAATTTTCCTGCCTCCAGACTTCCTTTCTGCCAGTTCATCCTCTGTGTTGCTCCCAGAGGGATCGGCTGAAACACAAACGGATTGTGTCACTTCCCGACTTACAAACGCTCAGTGCTCCCCACTGTCTGAGGGACGCAGTGCAGACCACGTCAGTGTGGATCTGCGTCTCCCCTGTCCTGGGGGGGTTCCACTCTCTGACCCGCCTCACCTCCAACCATGCGTCTTGGGCTCAGTCCAAACAAAATTATTTGCCGTCCCTGAGACAGATGGAGGCCGCGGCACGTGCTGTCCCTGTGCTTGGAAAGCCCGTTTCCTCTGCCTGAGGGTGGTGTTTCTTAGGAGAAGAGCATTAGCCTGCGGGTCACTTCATTCTTGACTAGAACCAGATGACCGCTTAATCTTTCAGAACTCAAATTTCAGCAGACCTTCCCAGGGGAATCTGCAGAGATTGGGGTACCAAATAGGTATGAATTTCACATCAGCTGTTTGCCCCGGCAATCTGCGTGAGCTTTTTAATCTTCATTTTCCTCCGCTGTAAAATGGGAACAATAACCGCCACCCGCTAGGGTTCTTTGTTTATCGTATGTGGCCTCCCTCCCTCCCTAGGCGCCACCCCAAAGACCTAATGCAGCTGCCTTCTCCTCTGTGAAACTTTCCTCATCTTTATTCACGTTCCCCAGGTTCTTCAAAATGTCATCATTGTTGTTTTACGGTATCAAAAGTCTTCTAAACTAGCGCTGAGTGGTAGGCTTTTCTCCAGCTGACAAGAAGATCAGCCCTTCATACAGGTGACCAAACAAGGTATCAGAAAAATAATGTCTCAGATGATGTTCATATTTAATTCAACTTAACGGCTATTAATTGATGACCTCTTCTGAGCTGGCCCCCCAGCTTGGTTATAGGAGCACAGGCTCTGCCCCCAGGTGCTCATGGCATCATAGTTCAGAAGTAATTTTAGTAGCAAGCACAGGCTCTTGTACTTCTTCTTTGCGTGTTTTTAGAAGAATATTGTCCTTTTAATGACTAAACACTTAGGTATGGACAGCAGCGCTTTTTATGCTCTGCCTCGAAACAGAAAACCCTGATAAGCATACCATGCTAAGGACCAACATTCGCTGATTTTACCGTGTCCTCTGTTTGCACCAAAATCTTTAATGCTATTTCTATTAAAAATCATGCAGAAATGTATTTCTCTGCTTCACACTTTGATACTTGGTTTTCAATCCTTAATGATTAACCTTATGTAGTATTTTAAATTAGACGATTAGGCTGAATGCATTTTTGTCCTAGAATGTATGCCAAATATCTCTTTTTAAAATAATGTTACAGTGATCATGGTGTTTTCTTGTCACTTAACTCGTTTTTCTAAAGGTGTGTCCCCTCTGCCCTGTCCCAGAAAAACACAACAAAGTCTCCCCCCCTCCCCGCAAGAAAAATATTTTCACCAGCGACCAGTGAGGCTCCCGTCGGCTGGGCTGCACTTAATCAGTGTCTCCAGTGTTCCTCTCCCCTCTCGTTGCTGGATCAGTCATGCAGCCTTTGAAGTTCTGTCCTCCCCACTATCCTGTTGTAGAGAGCGGCACTGGCAGTCATCTGATAAGAATTACTAAGCAGAGAGAAGGTCAGATTTGCATTCATAAAGATTTCCGCAAATTAGGAATGATACTATCCCTACCGTTTCCCCATCCCCTTCTTTGTTTTAGGAATTCAGAAACTTCTATCTGTGTAGTAGTTGACTTGTTTAGTCATTATTCCGCATTTAATGAGCACTTTATAAATGCCAGTTAGCTCCATAATACTGGAAATACAGTATCGAACGAGGCTCAGAAGCTCCCCGCTCTGTACTGCTTACATCTCGGGGACAGCAGTTGATTTAAAGCAAACAGGAAAGTGTAAGCGCTATAATAAAAATAAGACAGGGAGTGACTTGAGGGTCGGCTTTGGCTTGAAGATTATGAAAGGCCCTTCTGAGGAGGTGACACTCAGTAATAACCAGCTGTTTTCCCTGGAGGGGTATTGTGTGTATTGTTCTAAACGAAAGACCAGGCCAACAGAACACCCTGTTGTAGAAAGAGCTTAGACTAGACCAGGAGTGAGGCCACACGGGCTCTCACATTAGCCCTCCCTGTGCTGTATGGCCCCGGGGCAGTAGGTGTAAGCTGGAGACTGGTTCCTCCGCACAAGTGAAAGGGGCGCTTTGCTGGCCTCTACGCACCCGGCCGCATCAGGTCCCAACGTCCTGGTCTGCTTTGTGCTTCCGCGGGCTGCACTGCCTCCCAGTGTTAGTAAAGGGACTCGGGTCTCTTTTTTGTTTACTAATTTGTCGTCCTCATTCTAGGTCTGAGTGGCTCTGTATAACTATAAGGCACCTGTATGATCTTGAAAACGACTTGTCCACGATGTGCTTGCTCTTCAATTCCTGTATAGATCACTTCCTGCCTATCCTCCCCCTCCACAGGATGAGTGCCCAGAAGCACTGCCTCTAGTTTGGGGCTTTGCTTCTCTACTGATGCCGTCACGTGGCTCCTTGTTTGCCAGACTTCAGTCCCGCTAGTGCTGGCTCCACCTTATAAAAAAGCCGAAGACAGCTGAAATGTTTGATTAGACTTGTTCCTGCACATAGTGTCCGTGAAAGCTCACAGGACTTGCTTTCAGTTCTGAAGGGAAGTTCTAAAGTCACGGCCCTCCCTGCAGGAAGGTAAAGCTAACGGAGCGCAGTGCCCAGACAGGGAGGATGCCGTTGACTCCAACGTGAAGAGACTTTTGAGAGGGTTTCTTTCTGCACAGCGAAACTTAACAATCCTGCTGCCCTTGAAGGAAATTCCTATTAGATCACTGAGCTTAGACAATCCATGGTGTAGCTCAAATGCTAGGGAACTCTCAGTACTCTGAACTAGAGTGGGACAGCGGACTATAAGGAAAAGACCCCACCCATCAGGAAAGGACTCCTCTGTGAACACAAAAGCCCTCTGAAAACTTGTTTCTGTTCCTTGAAAGACATGAGTTTCACTTAATACTTTCTCATTTCCCAATGGTGGGAAATGCCATTGCAATTGCTTCATATACCCAGCTGTGTCCCCATCTCCCTGTGAGTTTCCACTTTTGTGTATTCTATAAGAATATTCACTCTGGTGAAATCAAGTTGAAACAAAGAACTTAGCATTAACCCAGTGTCAACACCTTGCAGCAGACTTTAGGATTATTGGAAACGGGATCCTTAAAAGACATCCCTCCAAGTTGGAGGTGATCCCCAAGCTGTGGGATCATTCAGGAAATCCAGATTCATCCTTAGCTTTTTTAACTAACTTGCCACTTGTGGGAGCTGGGAGCCCAGGGCCTCAGGCAGTGAGACTTACACACGTTCTCCTGTGATGGCCAATATCATAAAATGCCAATTGTTTATTTATTCATTCTGCCAACATCCAGTGAGGCCTGTTCCTGCAAGCCAGAGCTGCTCTAGGCAGTGGGGTTACTTGCCAAGCGGACCCTGTCCGTTACCAGAGGCGCTCCCAGTTTAAGAGGATGCAGACGTACAAATGGATAATTATAAAATAATACGTTTTACGCTACCAAGGAAGTGCCTACAGTGCAGTGTGTAAAAACAAAGATGACGGAAATCAGAGCGAGCTCAAGGAAGGCCTCCTGCAGTAGGTAACACTTGCGTGCCCAGTCATGGGGGAATTCTTGAGTTTGACAGAACAATGATCGAGTTGCTTTCTTTGAGTTTCCAGTATATTGGTGCACGTTTCATTTGGAATATGTAACGTCAAGAGTTTGTCAGAAGTCAGAGATTATCATCAAATACTGAACTTCCCTTTCTTCCTGACTTGATCAAGATTCATAAAGAATTAAAGAAGCAGAGAATTCGAATTTTTGAAAAGCTGGAGAGAATTACCATTCTGAGTTTACTAACTTAAAAACTTAACTTTACAGGTTGGTTTACTAATATTTACTTTAGCAAAACACAAAAAGTCCACTATCTTAAAGTTATATAGATTGAAAAGATACTCTTATGATATTTCAGTGTATTTCATTTGATTATATAACGTCAAAGGTCTAGTTTAAAAGTAGAAACAAGCTATCTTTTTTTTAAAAGCAAAAAATCTCTGGTTAAACGCACTCAGAGATACATACAGGCACTCACATACAGACATACTTCTTCTGGACACTATGATTTTAGCCTTGGCATAATCTTCAGCTTGTACACTTGCTGAACTGAGAAATTAGTATATATTTTTTTACTAAATAAAAACATTCGCCTTTATTTCCCTGGTGCCAAGAGGTGTGTGGGAGAAGTAATTTCTAGTATAATATAGAATGCAATAGTTAATTGTGCAGCGCTTGGATTTACATCTTTAAAAAAATTGTCTCTAGGGCTTCCCTGGTGGCGCAGTGGTTGAGAGTCCGCCTGCCGAGGCAGGGGACGCGGGCTCGTGCCCCGGTCCGGGAAGATCCCACATGCCGCGGAGCGGCTGGGCCCGTGAGCCATGGCCGCTGAGCCTGTGCGTCCGGAGCCTGTGCTCCGCAGCGGGAGGGGCCGCGACAGTGAGAGGCACGCGTACCGCAAAAAAAAAAAAAAAAAAAAAAAATTGTCTCTAGCTTTCCATTATAGACTGGAGTCATGTGCAGGACTAGCGAGAGGACTGTGACCCTGAAGGTCTTCTAGGAGCGTTGTCTGAAGCTCGGGACTTAGCCCTGTCCTCTTAAGAGTCTGGGAGAGGTCTAAATATTTTCAGCAGTCTCCTTGAGAAAAACATTTATTTCGTATAGTTTTTGAAGCTCACCCTGGGGAACTTGATGCTTTTGCCTAATCTTTGCTCTGAACTCTGTTCCCTGAGTACGTATGTAGTCACCCCCATTAAGTAAGTATCAGTGAGCCTCTGGGTATTTGTTCCTAGGTTGGCATGTCTAGTTAGAAAGCAAAGCCAAGTGCTTACAAAGTAGTAAAGTTGGAAGCAGCTAGAGAAATGGTAAGGCTTGTCCAAAGTCTCAGAGAAAAATTAAGGCTTTGATAATGAGAAAGTGAAAAAACTACACCCTGTTTTCCATCCTTCATCTTTTTGTCACACGATGAGGCGCTAAGTGTGTCAGGCACTTAGCCTAGAACTGCCACTAACCACACAGGAGACGGCAGAGTTAGGAGCTCTTGGGAAGGGAGCCTCACATCCGGAGGTGGGAGACCAGCACGGCCGCCTGCACCCTGCTCAGTGCTGTCCCCAAGCTCCTCCTGAGCGTCCTCTGAGTGGTGGCCCAGCCAGTGCAGGACCTCGCCCGCCAGTTGGCCGAGCGTCTGGATCCTGATGGAAACGACCGCAGGCGCGTCATTTGTCTTGTCAGGATCGCAGGTGTGCTGTGCCTAGGACACGGAGGTCTGTCCCTGCCTGGGGTGGTAGCCTACCCGTGTTCCCCTCCTCTAACGTCTGGCTGCAAACCCCTGCGAGACGTGTCGTGAGTTAGCGGAAAACTTGTAGAGAATTCACACGGCAATGACACTGGACTGCAGGGTTCTTACTAGGGACTCCCTAGGTAAGACCATTCAGCAGGAAAATTCAGACACTGATAGCAAGGGCAGCCTTGGGCACGCTGTCTGAAACGGAGATGGCTGCCTCACGGCACCGTGTGGCTAGACCAAGCGGTGCGTGGACCGCAGGTTTTCACGTTCTAATCATTCTCCAGAATGCCTTACGCGCGCTCATGAGACGCAAGCCTTTTCATCACAAGGAGCAGAAACAGACCCCGCGAGGCTGAGTGCCTCTATTTAAGGGTGCAGGAGCGTCGTGCGGAGGCCGAGGAGAGCACTAGAAGGTGGGCTTGGAAAACCGTCCAGACGCTTCTGCTGTCTCTCATATCTGCCCCTCCCCCAAATCACATCCTCCCCTTCTGCAGATTGGCCTCCTCGGTTCTTTGATCCACGTGTCCAGAACCCCTCGAGCTCACATATTCTTACAGTACCAGTCTCCACAAGAGACAACTCTTTCAAATTCCAGAAGGGGGAACTTCCCTGGCAGTCCAGTGGTTAGGACTCTGCGCTTCCACTGCAGGGGACACAGGCTTTTGATCCCTGGTCGGGGAACTAAGATCCCACGTGCCACGTGGCCAAAAAAATAAACCAATACAAAGTCAAATTCCAGAGAAGGGACTCTGGCTAGCCCAGCTTGGGTCAAACTTCTACCCCCATCTGCAATCAACTGTGGCCACAGCAGATGGTCACACAGTACAAGACAGCTGTCGGGGGCTCACCACTCCCACCGGGGCTGTGTTGGCATTGGGATAATCAAGAGGGAGGCAGGCTGCAATCCAGCAGACGTCCACCACAGCTCACTAATAAGCTGGTGGCTGGGCCTGTTAGGTCAGCAGACAGGGTGATCTCATCTAGGCAACTGTGCATTCGTGAAGGAACTGGGAGAGGATCATACATAGGGTGAAAGCGTTTAAAATCTCTGTTGTGCTGCAGTGTCCTTCCCATCAAGTCTTTCCCCCTCTTTCTTTAATGGTCAGAAGAGCTAGAATTGTATTTAAGTTGCCTTGGGAAACAAACAGGAAACTGGACCCTGGGCTAGCAAGAGTGATCACGTGCCATGAAAAAATAGTAGACGGAGAGAAGAATAAGGCTCATTATTACAACCCTCTCAAGACACGTGGTATTTAGTATTGTTCATGGAAGCCCTATGAAATTAAGACCCATGCTATTATCCTAAGACTTCATAGAATAAAAAAATTATTTTGGACAAATTGAGTTTGAGAGAATGTTTTCTCACTGAGCCATCCAGATACTTGAGGGAAATCATCCTTCTGGATAATGGAGTTTCCCAGAGAACTCTAGGTTTACCTCTTTAAGTATCAAAACATGTAATTTTAAATTTTCACTCTTGTGAGTGCACCTCTTTCTTCACCAGAGTATGTGACAATTAAATATTTCTTACTACCTCATGCCATTATTCTACAGTGTAATGTACCATATGGTAAATGGTAACAAGGAATTGATACCATTTGACCCTTCTAGATGACCCCAAATGTTTTTTTTTTTTAAATATCTGCTCTTCTCTATTTAT
Organism: Phocoena sinus; assembly: GCF_008692025.1. NCBI lineage: Eukaryota > Metazoa > Chordata > Mammalia > Artiodactyla > Phocoenidae > Phocoena > Phocoena sinus. The sequence continues at coordinate 31,974,775 of NC_045767.1, forward strand.
TGTGTCTTCTTGTTCTGTCTAGGACTGTGTACCCCTCCCCTAAAGTAGTTTTCCTTCTGATCCATTTTGTAGATTTGGGAACCAGAAAACAAAGCTTATTTGAATAATATATACATTAAAAGTAAACGGGGCCTGAGTTGGCGCATGGAGGGTGCTCTTATTAGGAAGGGTAAATATGCTTTTTTTTTTTTTTTTTTGCTTGAATTTCTTGATAACTACAGTGAGACCCTGAGCCCTTTTCACTTCCTTTTCCTCAGCTGTGTGCTTTGGGTCTGAAGCTGCCAGTCAGCAGATCCAGAGGAGTGGGGTGATCCTGCCTAGAACTACCTGTGAGCCTTAGCAAAGTCACTCTATTCTATTTGACAGAATGAGGAGGAAAAAAAATGAAAGCACCTCAAACAGTAGTGCCCGCTTTTCTGCTTAAGTCCTAAGTCAAATCTAACCCGAAGTTTTCTAAATTTTTAGATACAGTCTCTGTAAATATAATGACAAATTTTTTGTTGCCCTCTTGGGATTACTTTTCCCAGCTATCGGTGTGTTTCTGCAGACATTCTATTTGATAAGATATTTTGTAATATTTCATGAGAGATTTTCCAGAATTCTCTATTGGTCGTAATTTTCCACCGGAAGTTCTGTAAGTAGTATAAATCTTGCTTTTACCCCCTGAACATGCTGTGTGAGATTGGAACAACAGAAATGGAACTAACATTTCTGGACCACGTATCCCGTCCTGGGTGCTCTAATAGAAGCCTCTCCATTCCCGTCCTTGAGGCAGCCCTGCATGGGGAGGGATCTCTGCCCTGTTTGAAGGATGAGAAAACGTCAGTAACTTGTGCAGGGCCACGTACGTGGCTGGTGTGCAGCAGGGACAGGTTCACACCTGGCTCTGTCTCTCTAACTCAAGTCTCCACCCACTGCAGTAACCAACATTCATTGTGCCCTTTCAGATGCCAGGTACTTACCAAGCCTGTCATGTGTATTATCTCCTTTCATCCCCTCAACACACGTTATGAGGTAGAGCGACTTAACTATTTCCATTTCACAGACGAGGAAACCGGTGTGGCATGTTCAAGTAACTTGCTCAGGATAGCTCTGTCTTCAGAGCTCATGCCCAGAACCCACAACGCATTGTCACCTCCCTAGGCCCCATATACTTAGACACGTAGACTCGTACTACACGACGGCGGAAAGGAAAAACGCACAGAAGTGTGTGCTCATTCTCTTGCCTCGTTTTTAGAAGGTGACGTTAGCATTTTTAGTGCAGGAGAACTTGTAGAGAGAAAGGTGAACTGGATAAAGAATTTGGAGGTGGGTAGATGAGTCTCCATAGTTACTGTCCTCCTGAAGCACTTAAATATACAGAATTAAAATGGGTTTTGAGGGTCTCTTATTAAAAAACTTTCCTCGAGAATGTTTCGGTAGTATTCCCAGCGGAGGTGAAGGTCTAGTGGGTGAGACCTACACTGGGAGGCCCAGCCAACCGATGGTGGTGTACGTCCTCACAGGGAGACACAAAGGGCTGATCAGGAAGAGAAAACATCAGCTGCAGATGGAAACCAGAATTTCCCCCTCGAGCAATTTATCAATAGTTCCAGGCCTGCCTCAGCGTCATCTTGGCATTGCCGAAGAAGTCTGCTTTCACTGGTCACAGTTACACTTTGAATAACCATACGGAAAGGAACCGCATAGATTCAGTGACCCTGCCTCGGTCTGTATAACCTGGATCCAAGCCCGGGGCCAGTGACCCCTTGTCTCGCTGACCCCTCCCTCCCTCCTCCACGTTCTGGGAATCATCTGGTGTCAGAGCTGTGGCTGGCGACTGGGGGACTGACTGGCTTGATGCTGGGACTTCAGGACTAGCTCAGCTGCAGAAAGAGTCAGCACTAACCTTCCTAACCACGCGTTACCATCTCTTCTTTTTCTCAAATACTGGGTAGTACTTACTTTCAAAGACCTGAAGGTGGCCTTTGTGGGTTATACTTTCAATCTTAAGAGATTTAATTTTCAAAGTTACTTTCTTAGGCCCTTTGTTCTCTCACCCTGCTTTCAAACAGAGCATAGCCTCTTGGGGTGGGCAGTGGTCTAGATGGAGACCACCTCCACCTCCGCAGTGATGCTGACTAGTGATGGGCACGGCAGGCAGGTAGGCAAGGAGAAGCAAATGAGTGATAATTTAGCCCCGAGGTGTGCTGGAGAGAATGTAGGTTTAGGGCTCAAAAGCTAATCCTGCCACCTGTAGGTTGGGTGACGTTAGGCAAGGCCTTTCGCCCCTCCCGCAGCGGGATCCTTGTGTGTAAACGCGCTGAAGTCAGCGGAGCTGTCGTGATCGCATGACGTCGTGTCCCAGCGCCTGGCACAGCAGCGCTCGGCGCACGTTGTTCTTCTTCCTTCCTCCTCACCAGCTCCTGTGACCCATGGGGAACCAGGAGGCCTGGGGAATCTCCAGGGGCCCCTCACACCAGCCGCTGACAACCAGATGCCGCAGTTCTCTCTAGGACAGCAGGGCCAGACCAGCTCTGTCGCGCTCGCTTCCTGCTCTGGAAGTCTGCTCTCTGCGTCCACAGGCGCCTTTGTGCAGCGCGGGAGTTCACGCCCTGAAATGGCAGGCTTGCGTCCGATGGCCCCAAGGTGGGGCAGAAGAACTTAGGCAGTAGGCGTGAGGCGGAGTCTGCTGCTGTGAGGAGGGCGATCTTTGCAAAGCTTCATCTCTCACAGACTGATCTCTGATACTCTCCCCTCAAATTTCACATCATAACTAAAAACACTTGAACGTTTCCCACTCCTTGCTAGTAACATGTGGGAGGGGGAGGGAGGAGCTCTTACTCCAACCAGCTTCCTTTCGGGTTAACTCACCATTTCTGGACGGGGAAGTGAGCTTACAGGCAGGGCTCCAGCTGAGCCGGTGGGTCCTGGTCACGCGTCGCCCCTCCTCCCGCCCCCACCTCGGCCTCTAATGGGCTTGTTTCCGCAGCCCCTCCTGCTGTGGGGACAGCCTGGGAAGGGGGCTGGGCCGCAGGACCTCAAGGATATGGGCTGACCCCACGCTTGGCTCCCAGTGGAGGCTTACGTTTGCACGTAAGAAGGAGGAGTTTCCCCTCTCCCTCCCATCACATCTTTTGAGCCAAGGCCTAGAAGGCCCTAATGCCTCAGTGCTGGTCGTCTTCCGGACGCAGGTCCCTCTTGAAATCTTGAGATGTCCCTTTACCGCTTGGGCTCTTCATAAGCGACTCCGCCTGTTTGGGTTCCTGCTTTCATTTGGTTCGTGGGATATTTTGTCCAGATTGGAGTCTGGTCCAGGAGAGGAGCTTCGGCTGGACGGTGGGGGGAGGGTGTTTTCCTGTGCTTCCTTCACACCCACTCAGCAAGTGGCCCACGCGTGGTGAGTGCTGGTGGAGGGAGCCCAAGCCTGACGTGTAAGACGGGGCTCCGAGCTCCCTTTGAAGCGGGCGCGGTAATTGCGGCTTTGATTACACCGACCCCACCGCCGGGCTGGGCTGCGCGGGGCTCGCCTGGCCGGCCCAGCTTCAGCTGCAGCCCCCCGTGAAGACTTAGATGTGGGAAGTCGCCAGTCTCCCGAGCCTCATGCCTGTGGTTTCTTGAAAAGAATCTTGATTTGACCTGTTTTATGTCTGTAAAGCAACACTGCAAGGCCTTTTACCCCCATTTCTCCCATCTGGGGGTAAGACTGGTCTGCCCTGGTGACCCGATATTTTAAAGGAGCAACCAGGTTCAAATAAGGCGGCTTACTTGATAGGCAGTTTCCTTGCGCACCTATTTAAATACTAGCTACACTATAAGGAGAGCATCCCAGGTGGGGAAGAGTCGCTTTTTAGTTGGCAGTTGTACAGAGCACCTCTGAAACCAGCTTTTCAGGAGGATTTATAAGAGGATACTAAGATAACGAAACAACAGTGGGGAAACGTGAGACTGTAGAAAGCACTGGCTTTATTAGGAGATGTCGAAATTCTTCCCCGGGAAGCGCGTATCATCCTTGGGATAAATGGCCACTCTGGCCAGCCAGGATCCGGTTAGTAATTACGTTGTTACGCTCTCAAGAAGCGGGAGGAGGCGGCACTCTGGGTGCCGTGAGGAGAGAGGGCGACTCGATGAGTGGTCAGTGCAGGAGTGGAGGCCGCCGCAGGGCCACGCAGGCCGCTGATCGTCTGACTTCGGAGTCAGCCTGAGGCTGGGGTGGGCACGGGTCCCAGCAGAGGGACAGTTTGTCTCCGTGAGCAGACAGGCGCTCCTGGCGGCTGAGGCCAGTCTGTCCTGAACCACAGCACTGGTCTCCAGCTGCTGTGCGCTCCTGGCCCGGGGCTGCTCGCCATTCCTCACCAGCAAGAGCAACCGGGACCGGGCCTCTGAGAGTCGGTGAGCCCGAGCACGGTGTGGATAGGAGTCTGCGGGCGCTGCCTTCACCCCCGCCCGGGCTCTGCTCCTGTCTCCTTGGAAAGCCAGGGCCCTTCGCAGCTCTTCCATCTTCCTGTGTGAAGCATCTCTACTCTGCGTCAAGTTTAAAAACCACAAAGCTGTAGTGTGGTTTTCCTGTTAAATGGGGGAAGCAGGAGAATAGGAATTGAAACCGTCATTGAAGACCTCATTCTGTTGGAGGCAACATTCCGTGGCTGATTTCCTCCCAGTTTGCTTCTGCTTGTTTTGTTTGTTCACTAGCCACGTGGGTAAACAGTTTCTTCTCAGCTCTGGTAAGTCATTTTGAGGGACAGCAGCGGTGGTGGTTGCCGTGATTCTGACGATGCTAACACGTGGCTGGTAAGAGCCCTAATAGCAGGGCTCACTCTGCGCCCCGCACTCTCTGAGCCCCTTAGAGGCATTGGCAGAGCCCGTCCTCACGGCTCCCAGGCTACAGATCCATCTTCTCTGAACAGCGCGGTGTAGACTGTAACTCGCTACCCAGAGTTGAGTTGAGTTTTCATTATTAAACTATCTCAAAGCTTCCTTTTATTTCTCCTCTAAGATGTCTTTCCACTCAAATAAAAAGCATAAAGGGAATGCACTCCACTTTTTAGAATTAATTTTTTTTTTAAAGGAAATGTCTGCTAATAACAAGGACACTGCAAGCACAAAGAGTTGAGATGCATCTGAGGTGCCAAAGACCCAGGTAGAGTAGGTGCCTCCCTGCAGCTGGACAAAGCAGTCTCCCCAGGTGTGAAGCAGGGGAGGCGGATGCTCTCCAGAAAGGAGTTGACCTTGGAGATGCTTTCACTTTCCTTTTGTCTTTGTCTCATCTTGTTGCAATGTTATATTTTATTTTTAATCACTTTTAAAAACTCAGATTATTAAAGCTTTGGGGATTTAGGGATTCTCCTTTCTGAATGCTCTTATCAGCAGTACCTTTAAATACTTGTTGAGTGTACATTCCAAGGCTAACGTTAGAGATCCTGGTTGTTAGGAAGGAAAAAACTCTTGAGAATTGAAAAGTCGGAGATTGGAGAAGTGTATGCACCTCAAGACTGAATATGAGCGGACATAGACCATCCCGGTCACAAGGGGGCTTGTTGTAGGAGTGTGAGGGGCACTGACTAACTTGCGTGTGGTTTAGTCTCATGTAAAATCCTACACTGGCTCTCCACAGTGGACTAAAAAGACCAAACAAACACTTTAGAATGACAAGTCTTCCCTGATCCGGCCATTGCCTGCCATTACGATTCATGTTTGGCCATTCCCTCCTGATGTTTTTCCAACAGATTTTTTTTTTTTTAACCATGACCTAAAGTATTATGTGTATTTCACATCGTAACCCTGTACATTTATGTACATATACATGGAACCAGGGTAAACATTTCAGTAACGTACACTTATTCTCTAACATAGTCTGAGGATTTAGGGCTACCATAGGGCAACCTCTTTTAGCCATCACCAGATCAACAACGTGGATTAATTAAATGCAGAGATCTTAAGACATGTGCTGTATGAAACAGAGGTTAAAATCTGTAAAGGTCTGTGGCACATTCACAGTACTTTATTTGTTCCTTCTTGAGGTGGAAAACGAAGCTCATTCCCCACGTGCAAAGCCAAGGCAGCGACCCCGGGACCTCTCCTGGAGATGGAAGCTTGTTGAACACCCGGACTGTCTCCACGGCTTGCCCAGTCGACCCCAAAGGAGAAATGACACCAACTTCACCCTGAGGTCACTGCTAGAGACGCTGATCCATAAAGACAATCACTGCCAACCCCCCTTTCATCTACTGCGAGAGCCATGTTCCACAATAAAAAGCATACAAGGTTTTTTCAAAAGAAAAAAAGCACATGAGAATGCTAGCAGGCCCTGGGTCAGCTGAGCAGCTTTCCTCCCCCGTCTCCGCCGTGCACTTCCCAGAGCATCCCGCCTCCATACCTGTAACCTCCTGGCAAGGACAGTAACTTGGCTGCTTTTGCCTGCCCCGAGCCCTGGGAGCGGCCGCAGCACAGCCGTCAGCATCCCGGAGGGAACTTGTGGAAGAGTTCCCTCTTTGTTTCTGGCTTCATGTTTGTTTCTCTTTTCCTCAAGCTTTTATTTAACAGTGCAAAAGGATCAATCTTGTTTGCTTCTTTTTTTTTTTAAACTTGAATTTTTTTAATTTACACTTTTTAGTTTTAATCTTCTTGTATATTTTGCTAGTGATGAGTTTAAGTAAAATCGAAAGATCTGGAAGAGTTTGAAATAAAAACGAAATGAAAAGAAGCCTTCTTCTTTTGAGGGATATCTTGTCCGCTAAGGGGCTTCTCGGTGAATTACCTGTAATAATAGTAGCCTGTCTTTGTAAGGTGTCGGATAGAGCTAAGTAAACTGTAACAGCCAGTCCACTCTGTGGGTAGCAGTTGGCAGTCCTCTTTCATTTTATTTTTCTTATGATCTCTTCTCTTTTTTTTAAATGGTAAACCTTAACAGATACTTTCAGCAGACCAGTTTGCAGTGAATTTTCATTTCTTTCCTTCTCACCCCCTTGTTGTAAAAAGCCCAGCACTTGAATTGTTATTACTTTAAATGTTCTGTACTTGTATCTGTTTTTATTAGCCAATTAGTGGAATTTTAAGCCAGTTGTTAAAATGAGCATTGATGTACCCATTTTTTTTTTAAATAGCAAGGCACAGCCTTTGCCCCAAACTGTCATCTAACGTTTGTCATTCCAGTTTGAGTTAACGTGCTGAGCATTTTTTTTAAAAAAAGCTTTGTAATAAAACATTTAAAAACAAGTCTTTTTTTTTTTTTTAAAGAGTGAAGTTCCTGATAACCTGCAGTTGTGTAATGGTGACCTAAATCCATAGGCCAGGCCAGAGCTGGTGTGTCCACATGATGGGGGCGCTGCCCGTGAGGCTGCCCCGGGGACAGGCCCACACCCTCCCCCCGTCTCCAGGCCATGCAGTCCGTAGGGGTCCTCCTGCAGCCTGGAACCCCACCTCCTCCTCTCCCACGGCTGGATGGAAATCAGGGCAACAGGATTCAGATGGGAATGATTCTCTCCCTTCCTGAGAACCCAGACATCCTCACGGGCTCCAGCCGGCGCCACTGCAGGTTGTGCTGCTGCAGCCCGTGGTCAGAGCCCGTGGGTTCTCAAAACTGGGCTCCCCGAATCAAGGTACCCCCGTGCTTTAACTCCCATTCATCTCCCAAAGACGACATTTTCCCAATTTTGAGTTTGAACTCCATAATTTTCCCTTAAGTGTTTGTTATACTATATATATAGGTTGGTATCGGATTTAGTAGAACCTCCATATTTTAAGTTTAAAACATCAGCATTTCATGGCCTTCCACAAAGCTTCCACAGTCCATTGAGCTAGTCTGCAAACCACCGACACCACTGATCTCATTTCAATGTCTTGCTGAAATTCTAGTTGTTTCCTTTTTTCAACCTTCACTACAGCTAGAGAACAGCTGGCTACCATACTTGTAATAACCCTCCACATACTGTACTTGAAGATTGCCATTAAATCACCCCTCAAATTTCTCTTCTCCAGGCTAAGTAATCCCAATTCCTTGAACCTTTCATCATTGGTCCTTTAATCATTTTCATTAGTATCCTCTGGAACCTCTCCAATTCCTCTTCATTTAGTCCTAAACTTGAAGCAGGGAAAAATATCTATTACGTTCAGGGGACCTACTTGTTAAAGGTTTCCTATTCATTTGAAACTCTCTGTTTTCTTTAACATACATGAACCAAGAAGTTATAACTGTTTAAAGCTGCCACCGTGCTCTCTCCAGAAGTTAACTATAAGATCCAAGGAAGTGTAGGAAAATCTAGGGTGTTACTTTTGGGGGGGAAAAACAGGTCATAGCAACACATTGGTTCTTCTGAGTCTTAGAAAGAAACTGATTAGTGATAAAAGTCTGTCCGTCAAGTGAACAGAGCAAGGATAGTTGTGAGACTTGTGCCTCAGCCAAAGCCTACGCAAGTCTCCTCTCCCTGGGTTCCTCCTCCTCTACGTTTTTATGACGCAAAAAATGGGGTAAACAATATTGAAAGAAATGGGTTGTTTGAATCCTCCGGGCCACAACTTGGTCCCCTCCTAGTTTTCTATTCATATTTCCTCCAGAATAACTCTTCCTAGATAACCTGGATGTCGTGGCACGGTGCTCACTCCTGGCCCATTCTTCCCGAATCCTGCTTTCTGCAGGCAGCAGTTTTGGTGAAAGGAGAGTCCAAGAGTCCCCTGAGAGGCACACACAGACCAAGGGACACAGTCTCCTGGGGCGACGGGGCAGAGGGACTCCCCTCCGGCCACTGCTTCTGTTTGCTCTTGCAGTGATGCGGCTTGGGCTTCCTTCCCCGCGGCGAGCTCGAGGCTGGAGCATGTTGCCAGAGGAGGACGGCCAGCCTCTCTCGGAGGTCGCAGCGGATGTGCCGGTCCTTACCAAGCAAGGGGCGCTTTCCTTGTGGCTTTAGTGTGTTTGGTTGCTGGCAACTACCTGTTCGGCTGGAAGGAGCCTTGGAACACCTTCACAACTATGGCTGTCCTAAATACAACAATTTTTTCCTCTATACGTTAGGAAACTATGTCTTTTCCTCTAGAAGGTTGAAACAATACGGAAACTTCTGGTCAGGGGCCCGCAAGCAAGAACAAGATGTCTGCGTGGCTTTCTTTTTAAAGGAAGCAAAGTCACGATGGGAGCGACGCATGGTCCCGACAGAAAGGAGAAACTTAAATTCCGCACGACGTACTAGTTGTACAGGTTGCTACATCTGCCACAGGATGTTATCTTTCATACGCAGAAATTTTAAGAGCTGCCCTGTGAAGCCTGACCTCCATGGATACGTACGTATATACGCGCACAAAATCTGAACCGCTTTTTAACAGACACTGAATAGTCTGAAGTCAAACATCTTAAGATGAATAGAAGATGGGATTCTAAATGCCTATGTATGTATTACGGGAAAAAAATAAGATGACTGGTCTTGTTGGCTATTACTTAGTGGATACCATCTTGGCAGCTGCAAACCTCCAAAACTTCTCCAGCTCTCTAATGCGGAAAACCTACATGTCTTACTCTGCAGCTAGGAGTGGTTTTGAGGGAGATCAGAGAATGTATCGGGTATACTGAAACAGCCAGTTAAAATAAACGTCACGAGCATGAATCAACCTAAATTAGAACTTGCCTAGCTGAAGAAAAATGCTCCCCTTGTTTACCGTCGGCAGTGCTGCAGGCCAGTAAGGTGGCGTTAAACAGAACTGGTCAATGCGCTCATTCAATACCTATTTACTGAGTGAGCACCTGCCCATGGGCTCTGCCAAAATAACTGTCCACTAGGAAAATGTTTCTGCTGTTTGTAAGCTTGTTCACCACCTGCATTTGTTATAATATACAGGCATCCTTCTCCCTGAATAGTAATTTAAACTTTAAAAATCAGTTGCTTATAACGGAAGGAGGTACACAGTGGGGAAAGCCCAGGTTTGGAGTCGCGCGGAGCCAGACAGTGTCTGCCGCGCCCGCTGCCAGGAGCTGTGTGCTTCATCCCTCTGCGCACACCCCCTCGCAGGCTGAAGAAGATCTCACTGACCTCCGCGAACATACGGCGAGTGGAAAATGAGAGACACTCCACACATACAAAATAACTAGCAAATGAAGTTCCCTTTGAATTGTTTTAGAATTTGTTATTAAACAGTTTTTTCCCCAATGTAAAAAAATACTACTTTGTTTTTGTAATGCCTGTAGCCATAGAACATATAAGCATTTTTCTTCTGCCCGTGGAAGCAGTTGGTAACCAGGCCTAACCACTCTGATTTGGACCAAAGAGCGAGGAAATGGTCAGACTAAGGGTGCAGAGTCTGGATTGTATCGGGTCATTTACACTGATGTGTTTATTAAATATTTTTCTTTATCTCATCTCTAATAGCTTGAGATGTTACCGGCTCAGTTAAATTTTGATCTCCGTTAAATACATGGAGAAGTTGTTCGAAAATGTATTATTTGCCGGATGGAATGAGAACACTGCCTACAAACAGACTTAATCACACAACTGTTGTTTCTCTTTGTAGTCGCAGTGAGAATAGTCGTTCTCTTCTCTGTTCGTAACTTAATTGTCTCAGAATTTGAACTCAGTAGAATCACTAAATTATGTTCTACACTGTAGTAATATTTTCTCCCACCAGGAAGAAGGTGCAAGACAACCAAAGTAAAACGGAGCCCCACAAATTGGCCTGTTGTTTTTACAGGTCCTATCAACGTTACTCAGCTGGAGAAAGGCAACCCACGGTTTCAAAATCTAGCTCGCCCTCCATGCCCAGCTCTAGCTACCATGCAGCGTACAAAGCAAGGCCTGTGCAGTGCTTGCTGGGGACTTAAAAAGCCCAGGGGTGCCTGCTGAACCACTTCATCTGTTCCCCGCATTCCAGCATCTGGCAGAGGCTGTGTCTGCTCCGATTCCTAGGATCCAACTAGCTGGGACTCTTCTTTCCTCAGTGCCTGGTCTCAGAACTCCAACCCATCCAGGCACCCCTTACAACAACAACTGGCCCATTTTCAGAAGACCTAAATAGACATTTCTCTAAAGAAGACATACAGATGGCCAAGAGGCACATGAAAAGCTGCTCAACATCACTAATTATTAGAGAAATGCAAATCAAAACTACATGAGGTATCACCTCACACCAGTCAGAATGGCCATCATCAAAAACTCTACAACTAACATTGTAGAGACGTGGATGGACCTAGCTGTGTCATACAGAGTGAAATAAGTCAGAAAGAGAAAAACAAATATCGTATATTAATGCATATATGTGGAACCTAGAAAAATGGTACAGATGAACCGGCTTGCAAGGCAGAAATAGAGACACAGATGTAGAGAACAAACGTATGGACACCAAGGGGGGAAAGTGGCCGGGGTGGGTGGTGGTGGTGGGATGAACTGGGAGATTGGGATTGACATGTATACACTGATGTGTATAAAATAGATAATAAGAACCTGCTGTATAAAACAGTTAAATTAAAAAAAAAAACTCTACAAAGAACAAATGCTGGAGAGGGTGTGGAGAAAAGGGAACCCTCCTGCACTGTTGGTGGGAATGTAAATTGGTACAGCCACTAGGGAGAACAGTATGGAGGTTCCTTTAAAAACTAAAACTAAAAAAAAAAACGAAAAATAGACCATATGACCCAGCCATCCCACTCCTGGGCATATATCCGGACAAAAGTATAATTCAAAAAGATATACACACCCCCGCTTTGTTCACAGCTGCACTATTCACAATAGTCAAGACATGGAAGCAACCTAAATGTCGATCAACAGATGAATGGATAAAAAGAAGATGTGGTACATACATACAATGGAATGTTACTCAGCCATAAAGAAGAATGAAATAATGCCATTCGCAGCAACATGGATGGACCTAGAGATTATCATACTAAGTGAAGTCAGACAGAGAAAGACAAATACCATATGATATCACACATGAAATCTAAAACATGACACAAATGAACCTGCCTATGAAACAGAAACACGGACATAGAGAACAGACTGGTGGTTGCCAAGGGGAAGGGGGTTGGGGGAGGGATGGAGTGGGAGGTTGGGATTAGCAGATGTGAGCTATTATATATCGAATGCCTAAACAACAAGGTCCTACTGTATAGCCCAGAGAACTATATTCAGTATCCTATGATAAACCATCATGGAAAAGAATGTGAAAAAGGAATGCATAAATATGTATAACTGAATCATTTGCTGTACAGCAGAAATTACCACGACACTGTAAATCAAATGTACCTTAATTAAAAAAAAATTGGTAGAAAGGAAAAAAAAAAAAACTGGCCCATTTCCATGCGCTTTCAACCTGAATGCAACACTCAATATTGTGGCCACCACAACTTTTACTCTGAAATGTTAGGAGCACTGTGTCTATTCTCCCCTCCAGTCCTTTCCCCCGGGGCAGCAGGGATGGGGAATTTCAAGTGGTGATGAGAGGCCCTGGAGCACAGAGTCGCGAGGAGGCTGTGACCACAGGGATGGGGCGGGGACTGCAAACAGCAAGAAGCTGGACAGAGATGTGTTGTCCCCAGACCCCCTGGCACTGCAGACTAGCGTGACGACGCTAGCACGAGTCAGCCCCTAACACGTGCGAGCCTTAACTGGCAAGGGAGGACAACAGAGAAAATCAAGACTTGAGCATTCGTGAACTCACACAGGCCTCTGACCTAAGAGCATCGAGCCAGCTACCGGCAGAATCCCCCAAGAAACCCAGTGCTGAAAGGGCAGCGGACTCTCTGAACACCCCCACGCGCACACGGCTGGTTCCCAGCCGAGGAGGTGTGTGCCTTCGCTTAAGCTCTGCCAGCTGTGCAGGGTTGGGGGGGAGGGGAAGGCAGCTCGGTACCAATTCCCTCCCTCACGCATCACCTGATGCCAGTTAAGCAGGTGTCACCTGCGGGCCTCAGGGCGGACAGCCTCTCCTCTGGCTGGACTCAGAGGGCCAATCACAGCCCTGGGCCCAACCAGGGCGCTCCTGCTCCGCCAGGAATCCATGGATGGGGGGGGGCTGCCCTGCAGCTGTAACACTGAGGTGTTAGAGCTCTGGAAATCCCCCTCCCCAGGGGTAGGTGGCAAAACCTCCACGCGGCTCCAGAGTGAGGCTTTCAGGGTTCGGTCCTTCAGACGCTTCAACCAGAAAACTTCGCGGAAACGTGTCTTCCTCCCCAGGCCTGTGTGGGTGGTTTCTCAGTTTCCTGTTTTCTAAACCCAGGATTTCCAAACGTGGTAAAGTGACCGTTTACGGGGAGTTCTTAGTCTAAGTTTTCCCCTGTAACATGTGCTCGGCCGCCTGAGGACAGGCTACATGTTTCTGGCGGACTCGAGGCCTGCAGGCCGGCAGCGGCCGCAGCCCTTGTGCCTGAAGGCCGGTCTCCTGGCTCTGCCTTGACAAACACTAGGAGAGCACGACATTCGCCGCTGCTTCTGTTCCTACACCGCCCCCTTCCCTGACTTCTGCATGTGTTCGGCGAGTCTTGGGGCCCTCTCTCCTACACACTTACTTTCCTTCTGGGGTCCTGAATCTTCCACAGTCTACTGCCCACACATAAAACGTAACTCACCTGGGTGACGGCCACCTCGCCCGCTCGCTGGTTCCTGCGTGCTTCTCCCTCCGGATCAGCCCTGACAGCGGCCCTCCCGAGGCTTGGGAGGCCCTTGTGGAGCAGCCGCGGGGTGGAGTATGGAGCGCCCGCACTTACCTTTTCACCCAGTTGTCGCCGCAGCTTCACCTCTAAGACTCCCTTTCACTCAGCTCCCTCCCGCAAGTGTAAAAGGCTCTTAAGCCTGCAGGTTGAGGAACCGTGGCTTCCTTCCAATGGACACAGAGGGAGGCAGTCACGATCAGCCTATTGAGCCAGGCAATGAGCTCAACACCGGACGTCCATCATCTCATTTGGTCCTCGGAAACCCTGTCGGGTAGGCCCCATCACTGTGCCCATTCTGCTAGATTTCTCCAGAAGACAACTGCCCGCCCCGCCCCCTCGAGGTTAGCTACATAGGTAAAGAGAGTGCAGCTGAGCACTAGAACCCAAGTCTGTTTAATTCCAAAGCCCATGGTATTAATCACTTATACTGATTAATTCTGAAACAGCTACATTTGGTCATTTTAAATAAAACGCTGAATAGAATTAGTGTCAATGAAGGGATTTTTCTGTCTTTCAGGAGTTAAAATTTGTTCTGCCATAGAAATAAAAACTGTGATTATGAAATCGAGTGATCTTAAAAACAGAATTTACACAATCAAATTGGGTTGAAAACGCAGCAATGCTTCCATTGTTCAAAGCATTTTTTGATTACTGTTTATGTACCATCAATGCCTGTTTACAGGAAAATTAGTTCCACAAAATTACAGCCACACCTTGTATTTCTGCTAAGACTTAATCAATTAGTTACTTAGGTTGAAATGTTAAAGGGATTAAAATCAAGACAAAAGCTTGTTTCAAATGTGTGACAACTATAACTTGAAAACTATGAGAGAAAGTGTAATTTGTGCATGTTGTATAAGCGGTGACTAACATATTAGTTTTACCTCCTCCAACAATTAATGGCTGGGTCTCAAATGAGCTTTTAAAAGCTGATGTGTTAAAGAGTCAGAAAACTTACCATAGAACAGAACCCAGTGGGGAATCATTTTGTTCCGCCAGATTTTATACTGTAGTTTCAAGATCTGTTCCTGCCTTACCCCCATGCTGCATCAGTTAACAGTCCCCAAACTGGAAACAGACCTTACAACTGATGCCAAGAGAAGTTAGCCAGGACTTCCCTGGTGGCACAGTGGTTAAGAATCCGCCAGCTAATGCAGGGGACACAGGTTCGAGCCCTGGTCCACTTAGATCCCACATGCCGCGGAGCAACTAAGCCCGTGTGCCACAACTACTGAAGCCCGCGCGCCTAGAGCCCATGCTCCGCAACAAGAGGAGCCACCACAATGAGAAGTCCGCACGCAGCAACGAAGACCCAACACAGCCATAAATTAATTTTTTTAAAAAAAGAGAATTAGCCAACCATTGCCCCCTGAGAAACTAACAGTGAAGCTTATGGACATTAAAGGGCCACAATTTTTACTTTACAAAGACATCTTCAGAAGTGCTAAAACTATCCTTCAGAGAACGCCATCTGGCTAACCATAATTGAAGTCCAGGTGATGGCTATGCTCAGAGGCTCACTTGGTCTTTTTCGACAAGCTATTTCATCCATCGTACAGCTTTCTTTTTAATCTCAAATTTTCATTTCTATCATAGGAATAATAATATCACTAAGAAGGGAGTACAGGAGAGAAGGGGGGAGAGTATCCTCTTGATCTAAAAAATCTAGTGATTACGTTCAAGATGTGACCAAACATCCCTGGATCGCTGACTGGAGGAGAGTTCAGGGAAGAGAGGAGGAACAGCATCGGGGAAGCCAGGCCCACAGCCCCGCCTGGACTTGCCCTCCCTCCTGAACAAGTGCAGCCAAACACAGTGGAGGCCAACCCAAGCCCCTACGGTTCCTGCTGAGGCTCAGTTTGCAACACATACCGCGGCAAACAGCAGCAGCCGTCCTGATTTGAAAGCAGAGGACCTGACCACGGAGACCCTTCTCCCCACGGAGCCCTCGGCGGGCAGCAGCTGGGCTCACCCAAGAATGCAGAGACGGGGCTGAGAAAGCCGCTCTCTGCTCCTGTGTGTAAGAAGATGTTCAAAATTCCTTCCCGGACTCAAACATGGCACGTGGAACAGGATTTTTGAAAATGAGAAAAGAATCTTCAGAGGCCAGGCGTTCTGACATTCTGGCAGGCTGAGTGAACTGAAAACCCTCACCCACAGAAAGGTGGAGGTAACCTCCACCCTCACCCAGGCAGGCTGACAGTCACACCACTGAGTTCTCTCTTTCCTGGAATTCAGTGGTCAAGAGCGAGCCCTGCCATTTCCAAGACAAGGGCCCACATCCTGCGGGCACTCCAGTCAGAGAATAGTAAGAAAGAAAGGCCCCTCCTAAGCCTGGGGCTCCTGTCAAACAAAGGTCAGGAGCCAGCCTGAGAGTGAGCAGGGGGCTGCCTGACCACAGGGTAACCTTAAGTAATGGAAATGGTGATGGTGTCACAGGTGCTTCCTTTTATCGTTAGGAAATGTTTTGTAAGAATAACCTACAAGTTTCCTAAACCAGGTTCTACGTGTGGTAGAAATGTAAGTACATATTAATTTTTCCATTATGCTATAGTTAGATTCAAGTAAAAAAAAAAAATGAATAAACTCCCCTTTATCCACCATGAAATGGAGGGGGGCAGAAATCTCTCAACCACTGGCACTGTGACCCAGGATACCAAACAAGGATGCCCATTTTGGGGACAGTCCTGTTTGAAATTTTCAAATTTGCTTTTTTGTATTTTATTTTTTAATCATTGAAACCTAGTTCTAATCCTGGCTCCGCCACAGAATTTCTGGTGACCTTGGGCACATCACTTCAGCTCTCTGTTAATGAGGCCACTGGACCTCAGGGTTTTGATTTCTTTCCAGCTTCAAAATTCTATCTTGGAAGACACTTTCTCAAGCCAATGATTAAAAGAAGCTTATGTTACACTGTTTCTTTTTGTTGGCAAAGAAGAAACAGATGTTCCTTAAAAAGCGTTTTCTGTGCCCTTATTCTTGCTCTGTGGGTAAGAAATCTGGAGTGACAGCTGCAGGCAGGTTGTACATGAACACCCTCTCCTGCCACTCCTCCCCCTCCATTACCACTCAAAAAAGTGACTACAGGCCAAAGAAGATGGCACAGCTTCTGCCTAAATTACCAACCTTTACTTTTATAACCATTTAAGCATATTATGATTTTAAATTTTACATGTTTATTTGAATTCAAATTTTCACAGAATAAAAGACTGCATTTCATTAGAGTCAATCTGCAGCAATTATTTCTCATGAAAAAAAAAAAAAGACAATAACCACTCAGATTTCAGAGGTGAATGAAACCTCTTCCCGCAAAAACAAAACACATGGAGGTATTCCCACCAATCCAGAAGCGGCATCTCGATGATGAGCTGAACCGAGGCGTGACACCTGACGTCACGCCCGAAGTAGGGTAAGGCCTGAGGCTGCAGGCAGCACATGTTCTGGTAAAGGCGAGATGCAGGTGCTGCGCACGCAGCCCTCCGCAGACACACCACGACGAGGCAACGGCTCGCGGCTCTCCCATGTGGCAACGACGGACACAGGGTGCTCTCGTTACAAGTGAATGAGTTCAGGTTCACGACACTCTTTACAAAAACGACAAGGTTCAAAATAAATGTTTACTCCAAGGCACCTAAGGTGTAAAGCTTTTTAGAAAATACACAGAAATGAACAAACAGACTTAAAAAGGGAATTAGTTCTCAATGGAGGAATCGGCTATTACTGTAACTACTGTAAATAATTAGTTCAGATAGATTACAATCAAAATGCACATCGAACAGACCGTGCTGTGTGAGGGAACGTCTGACCAAAGAGCATTCCCCTGGGCACTTGGGGAGCTGTTGGTATGTGCTTACGGGGCTTCTTCCCAGAGCCAGAGAAGCTGCGCATCACTTGTATTTGTAATATCCTTCTCCAGTCTTCTTGCCAAGCTTATTCTCTGCTACCAGCTTATTCATGGATGGGCTGGACTGAAACAAGGGGTTCTTTGTATCCATTTCATGCCATCCTATTGAGAGGAGGGAAAAGAGCTTTGGATGAATTGCTGGGTTTAAGTCTCGGCGTTTCTGGGCAAGTCTGGAGGCAGAGCGTGGGGAGAAGGGTCCTTACTCTGATGTGGGAGAGCCCCACAGGCTTGGTGTCACTCAGGCCAAAACGGCAGAGGCAGAAGGAAGGCTGAGCATGAGCCCTAAAGCGGGTGTGCTGCCACCAGGCCGCGCCGCTCGAGGCCCAGCTCTACCAATGGCTGTCCTGTTCATCCGACCCCTTCCTGGGAATCGCTAATGCCAAAGGTCCAGGGTCACAAACAGAACCCATTCACCTGGTGGCTGGACCCTTCAGTGACACAGTGAAATGACTTTTCAGCAAATCTGAATTTGCTGCCCCTGGTATTTTGTACCCTCATAAAATTCAAAAGTTCATGCTTAAACCAGAGCCCTCCTTGCTCCTCCCGTAAGTATTCTTTGTGCAACTTGGTATTATGAGGTACATTCAACTTCGGTAGCCCAATTTTGGTTACTATTTTAAACCTGTCTTCAGAGCCACTACAGTAAAATGAATACACTTTTTTAAATGGTCATGCATCTTGAATGCAGTGGTTACACATATCAGCATGTGATAGAATGACTGTGTACCAATGTCAGCTTCCTGGCTTTGATACTGTACTGTGGTTATGATATAAGATGGAACCACAGGGGGAAACTATATAAAGGGGTACACAGGCCCTGTCTGTGCTGTATTTGAGACTTCTTGTGAATCTATAATTATTTCAAAATGAAAAGTTTAAAAAAAAAGTTGCCTTATGAGGAGAAGAGGCAATCACATTTTTCCTTCTGCCATTTCACTTTAATCTTTAAGCGGGTGGGGCAGGACTTTGGAAGGTCTACTAAGACTCCTTATCTGTTTAAACAGGCATTATACTTTAATTCATAGTTGAGAGAGACTACCTCAACTCAATTCAAGACAGACAACAGAGAATTCCAATTCTTACCGTCCATGATGAACTTTGTAGTATCCAGCCCAACATAATCGAGAAGCTCGAATGGGCCCATGGGGTACCCAGCACCCAGCTTCATAGCAGTATCGATGTCTTCCTTGGATGCATCACCTACGCAGAAGAGGGCAGTGCTGAGTCACCACCATCCTTCCCAGAATCCTCCTGGTCACGTGCTGAGTCCCTGAATTACCAGCATTTTACATATTTGCACATTCAAAAAACATCTGGAGTCAGGAACTCTGGCTTAGGTAAGATTTTTCTTAGAGGTAAATGCCAAATAGGTCACAAGATTTTCAAAGCTACTCCACGAAGTTACTCTGTGAGGTGAATTCTAGAGCACTGCAACCTTGTTCATGGAGAGAGAAGGCCCCAGTGGCCTGGAAACATTAGTTACTTTCTAATGGATTGGGAATCACCTTCTCTGGAATAACTTACTCAAATATCCTTTAAAGCGAGGACATGTTTTTGATTGATAAATGGGCTTTTTTTTTTGTTTTTCTATGTATTATATGTGTATTTTTCTTTTCCAGATTTCCTGGTTTTATAAGTAACGAGTATCCCTCTGGTCACATGCACACAAACTCTTTAGTCACGATAATGTTTAAAGGAAAGCCCAAACCCGACTGAGCACTGCCATGTAAGTAAGTGTGCAAGTGTGCTGAGGAGTCAAGGGCCAAGTGCTTTTTTCTTGGAGTTTTTATCCTTCACATAATGTCCTTGGGTCACAGAGGTCTTTACAGAGAACAACCTGGTCCCTTTCTCCAAAATCAGGACTAGCCTGTCACAAGTGTCTATCTAGAATTTTGTTCCAAAGCATAAAGAAATGGTCAATTATACCGAAGCTAAATAAAATTAAAAAGCTATAAAAGACTTGAGAGGTTTCACAGCCTAAATATTTCAGATTTTTAGACATGAGGAACAAGAACTACTTAACATGCATAAAGACTCTATTTTTAAAAGCATAGGAAGTACTGAGTTAATGCCAAAGGATTTCAAGATGATTAAAATACCAACCAATTATTTCTTACGGGAGACATTATCAGTCCTCCAGCAGAGGATCCTGAGACCCATGATTTGAGCTTCAGGCCATAAGAGAGCAAAAATGATCACATACACATTAGCCTTATCAGGCAGCCTCATTCACTCATTCATTCAACGTTTGTCTATATCTGTTATGTATCAGGCACCAGAGACTTGGAATGAGACAAAGAAAAACAAGACAAGCACTCCAGCGTTCACAGTACAATGGGAGGATTCAGATGTGTAAAGCACAAATTTCATCATGACAAGTGCTGAGGATTCATGAAGACTCACAAACACGGAGAGATTTACTCATACTGCCACGACTTCACCACAACTGCCACCCAGGCCCGGGTCCTGGCGGTCCTGAAAAGAATCCCAGGGAAGGGCAGGGAAGGGCATTCCAGGGAGCAGGAACAGCACGTGCAAAGGCAGGAGTGAGAAAGAAGCCGGCAGCTGATAAGTGGATTATGCCGAGAGGATTTCATTAGACTTCGAGGTTTCCGTGGTGTCCGGGCCAGAATGCTGGAACAACAGCCCAGGATGCTCCCTGTACTGGTGACCTGTCCTCACCATCCGCAGAACCTCTGCTCAGGTGTCACCGCATCAGAGCCTCCCCCTCCTCCCTGCATATACACTAGCAACTGTCAGGACTCCAGGCTAGGACTCCAGCCATCCCCTAGACTTTATCTTTCTTGGGGATTACTGGTCACAACCTAACATGTTATCTGTTGGTTCATTTGCTACAGGCTGTCTCCCCTCATTAGAATATAGGCTCCCTGGGGACAGAAATCTCATAGCATAACGGTTCCAACTTACCTAAAGCCATTTAATCAAATCAATATTCAAGACAGACAATAAACCCTAGAGTCAAAACTGTAATTCCAGATTCAGAGACTCACTTGACTGAAATAATATGAAGACACAGCACATCATGGAAAAAAATCTAAAAAGCTTTACAAAGTCAGTATAATTCCAAAAATTCTGTTCTGAGTCACACAGGGTGAAAGAGGCAAAAAGAAAAGAGAGAGAAATAAAATACAGACCGGTGTGCCAAGTGGGAGTTAACAACATGTGGTATAGACCAATAATTTTAACCAATAATAATTTTAGACCAATAATTCCTACTCTTTAGAATCAAGCACTTCACTTGGAACCTGACACCTTCTCCAAAGAAAATGCACATATACACAAAATTCGGCATCAGCCTTAGGAGGCTCATGGGACCCACCCCCACCGTCAGCTAAGAGCCCCCAACTCTGAACAACAAAGAAGGGCGTCCTCAGTGAACTCCCAGCTCTTCTGCAGGCCTGAGAACCTGGGACCTGCCCCAACAGGCTTCCTCTGCCGGCTCATCGGCACCACCTACCGACCATTCTTGGCATTAACAACAAACCAGAGTCACAGCAAAGAGATCAGAACCGCAGTGCAGCCACCATTCCTTTATTCATCAACAGCTACCTAAAGCCTGTCCTACACAAGCACTTTGTGGGGTATGAAGATGGGGACCCAAATACTGCCGCAGAAGACAAGAGTACAGTAGGAGAAGAGAGACACATGCCGTGCGGCAGGGAAGAGAGTAGCACATGCCCCGAAGGAAAAGCAAAGTGTACAGAGAGTTACGACAACACAGATCACATCCAGCCTGGAGCGCTGGGGACAGTCCAGTGGGGCCTTGTGAGAGGGTGGGAGTAAGGTGTGGGGTGATGACAGGAAGGCAGAGGGTGAGGAGAAAGAAGGCCCCCTGGTGAGGGCCCCGTATTTGGTAGGCTACAATGGAACCGCTGAACACGTCTTGGGCGGGGGAGGGACAGTGTGAGCAGGATGTCACACAGTGCCTGGGGAACAGGCTCACGACACTCCCAGGGCGTCACCCAAGAAGAGCTAACCATGCAGCCCCACCACGCTGCCAGAGTGGACCCTGTCACAGTGGCATCTGACGGGGGCAGCTGTCGGCTCCAGGCACCAGCCTGCTCAAAGGTCTGCAGAGAGAGCCCGGACCCCCAGGGGCAAGGGTGACCGAGCCCACCAATCAGGCCTCGGTTACAGTGGGAATGATGAGAGCAACGAAGGAGAGAGGACAGAAGCTGCAGGGCACTGGGGAGGAAGGCACGACAGAAGCAAGGAGGCTCCCAACACCAGAGAGCAGCGATGGGGGCGGTGAAGCGCAGCTAGACTCCACAGGCAGTTGACGGAAGCGCTGCTGGGGGCCTGTGCACTGAAAAGACGCTCAGCTGCCCAGGAGGCCCGAGCGGACAACAACGGAGCTGATTCTCTGTTCTAACGCCCCACACATCCTTCTGACGACCCTCTACCGCTCAAAGCAGCATTCTGCCAACCTGAGTGGCACACTTACCTCGGGAATTACAAAAGTGTTTGTAATAGACCCAAAATTCATGTTGAAATACTACCCCCCAATGCGACGGTATAAGGAGGTGGGGTCTCGTAGGAATTAGGATTAGAAGAGTCACAAGGGTAGAGCTCCCATGAATGGGATCAGCGCTCTTCTCAGAGTCATAAGAGAGCCTGTTTCCTCTCTCTGCTCTCTGCCGTGGGAGGCAGTCTACAACCAGAAGAGGGCTTGCACAGATACCCAATCATGCTGGCACCCTAAATTTGGACTTTAGCCTCCAGAACTGTAAGAATTATATTTCTGTCATTTATATGCCACCCAATCTATATTGCTGACCAAGACAATGTCATCCAGAGAAATTCTCCACAATGAGTTCGGAAAAGGCTGGGCTGAACTGCCTTCACGGCTTGACTCTGCTGGCAGCGGGCGGGGCGCGGCACTGCACGCACTGTCTCCTCACCCTCCTGGACAACACAATACTTGAGGAGACCAGTTTGGAAAAGACACAAGGTAACGGGAAATCCTTGGCTGCCTGGGGGAGCCTCACTAAAGGCAGGTTGACCGGCACAGGGAGACTGGTGTGACAGGGAGGAATCCAAAGTGACAAATGAAAAGACACGGCAGCGAGACAGGATAATCCAGAATGCCTTCAGGTGTCAAAGAAGAACGGATGCAGTTCCGCCAGCCACTCAGAGCAGGCTAACAGAGGCGGGGTGGCAGGCGTGCATGTGAGCACCCCCTGCGCTGGCTGAATGAGGGCAGAACCTTGAGGTGGCAGAACGGACATGGTAAGAAGCCTGAGGTGTGAGGAGTCCAGACCACAGTGTGGCTTCCTGGGAAACAGCAGCCAGACATGACCCCCAGCACCTCCAGGGTACTGAGGGCGCCGCCAAGGGCAAAGTAAGAGTACTTCCCCTGTGGGGTCAGATTCCCCTCCGAATTTCACCTCCCAGGTGGCTAGTGATGGTGAAGGTTAAAGGGATTCCATCTGTTTAGAAAAGGACCACTGCTGGTAAGAGGAAAGTAGAAGATAAGAAAATGACTTTCAACTTACAACCAGATACATGGTTCAGTTGAAAATATATCAAAGTGACAGCATGTTTCAGTGAGAAAGACACCATTACGAGGTGGATCACCCACATGCTATATTCTAAAACATTACATTACAAAAAAAAAACTCTGCCTTTCAAAGTAGGGCAAAATGCTTCATGCTGTCTTTGAGGTGTAATTAGGCATATTTGTTGATAGATAAACACAGAAGTGTTGGTTTGATCTTGGAGCAAAAGTGAGGCAAATGCCTCCATAAAACACAGAGAAAAGTTTTAATATTTAAAGCAGATCTTGAGGAAGAAAATATGCTTTCATCTCTCTGGAAGAGCTAGTATAAATGTTTTGTTTCAAAAATGACATTCTCAGGAGCAAGCATTTGTAAATGAAGTAATTGAAAACAATTACACTTGCTTTTCATCCAGTCCTATTAAGGCCTGTTTGCCTTTGAAGCAGACATGATAGTTACCTTTCCAGAAATGCGGTAGGTAAGGTAGGCAGGAGGATACATGACATTTTATAACCTTGGACCATGTCCCAAGTCTACTTCTGCAACAGGGAAAATGATTCTTTGTCAATCAACAAAGTATTGAGAAAAAACCATTTCAGACCATTCTTAAGGTTAAAAAAACAAAATGCATCAGAACATCACTCAGTAAGGATGGACAAGGCTGTTAGAAACATTCCTTGTCACACAACAGCCTTGTTACTCATCTCCCTTCTCCTGTCTCAATTTTAGAACCTTAGGGAATTTTAAAGGTTTCCTAGCCCTGTGATTTTTTCATCTACATCATCATCATCATCATCATGATTATTATTTTAAGCAATAAACCCTTTAACCAGAGATCCAGGATATAAATCCGTGTTGGCCTATGATTGCTCTGGCTGGGACTGTAGTGGGGGGGCTGTCCCAGAGCCACCTCAGAGGGAATCCAGGGGGGCCTGGGAGCACAGTGACAGAGGCATGGGGGCCCAGGGTCAGGCTGATCCACAGAGCCAGAAAACAGAAGCTCCTCCCCTACGCCTCATGGCCCATCCCTTCCCACAGACCCTGCGGGAGAACTCCCAGACTCGCTGCACCCAGCCTGGGTCGGGACAGCTACCTCGTTCATACAGCCTGACTGCTTCCATGAGGTATGGCACCAGGAGACGGTTCACAATAAACCCAGGAGTATCCTGTCAGAGGAGAGAGAAAAACAGTAGACAAATGAATTTTCCATGAACTTTATCTTTTGTAAAGTCACCAGATCACTCCTTCTCACCCTGGACTGTTACCCACATTTATCAAGCTATACATTTTCAAAATGTTTTAAGGTACCAAGACAGTCTCACTTTTATCTCACATGACAATTTATCCAACAATTATAGTACCCCATAAGCCCCTACTGCACGGACCCTGAAATAAAGGCAGATAAGGCAGAGGGGTCACTAGAAAGAGCATGGCTTTGGGGGCAGGCAGATGTGGGCTCGAATTCTAATATTCTCTGACCTTGCATCATTCTGAATCTCAGTTTCATCATCTGTGAAATGGGAATAGTAACTTCCACCTCACAGGTTGTGAAGATACATCAGAACACATAAAATGCTGTGCATACAGCCCTCCCCTCAAATGGTAGTCCTTTTACTCCTCTTCTCTCCCACATCCCTTTCAGGAGTCTAGAAAAAGTAACAGTCCATCTTGAACACTCCTTGTAGGAGCACAACCTCCCGGCTGCTCAGGATTTTCTCAGGCTCCAGCGCACAGCACAGGATGGTGGAGCTGGGGACAGGTGCCGGGGCAAACAAGCAGATGCTAACAGATCGATGGCCTTTCACAGCTCACTACCGAAGACTCTCTACCCTGAGGACTCCTTGTACTGCACATCCTTTCTTCATTTCCCCCCTCATTAAAATGCTTAACCATCTCTCCTGGAGGCCTAGTATGGGGTCTGGATTCTACCTACTGATCTCTTTTGGAAGCTTGTGGGGCAGGCTGGGTTGGTTAACTTTTTGGTGGTATTTATGTGAAGTTGATTTCCACTAAGTAAAGGGAGCCCGCTCTTTTAACAAAAGGCTGTGATCCTCCTGCAGGAAGAAATCTGCACCCTGGCCCCAGGCCTTGTGTCCTGTTTCAAGCACACACTGGACACGCCATAAACATCTGAATTAAAGACGCCCAACCTCCTGCATTACTCTTCCAACTCACCAGACTGCACACCGTAGCCACAGGATTTGTAGCTCCTTTCACTCTGGACAAGCTGAAACCACGCCTACCCCATCTCCCAGGAATACAGAGATGCACAAAAGAGCTTTATCAGTTTAACCAAGACTATATTAATATAACCATGTTGATTTAATAACTAGGGCATGGAAGCACTTAAATGTCCATCGACGGATGAATGGATAAAGAAGATGTGGTACATATATACAATGGGATATTACTCAGCTAGAAAAAAAGAAAGGAATAATGCCATTTGCAGCACCATGGATGGACCTAGAGAATCTCATACCGAGAGAAATACGTCAGACAGAGAAAGACAAACATCATGATATCGTTTATATGTGAAATCTAAAAAAGTGGTACAAATGAACTTATTTACAAAACAGAAATAGTCACAAGTGTAGAAAACAAACTTATGGTTACCGGGGGAAAGTTGGGGGGGTGATAAATTGGGAGACTGGGACTGACAAATACACACTACTATATATAAAATACGTAATTAATAAGGACCTACTGTATAGCACAGGGAACTCTTCTCAATACTCTGTAATGACCTATATGGGAAAAGAATCTAAAAAAGTGGATATAGGTGTAACTGATACACTTTGCTGTACAGCGGAAACTAATGAAACATTGTAAATCAACTATACTCTAATAAAAAAATTTTTTTTAAATAAGTAGGGCAAAAATGCTTTTCAACTTCAAAAAGTTTATTGTAGAAATTCAGGATGGGGTAGGGTACCTGAATACATGAAGGACACCATATACAAGGTTAGAAATCAGAAAGCAGCCTGGGAAAAATATTTTCTCCATATATAATATATGGAGTTTTAAAATCATTTACATAAAGAGCTCATAGAATTCAATAAGGAAAACATGCTAAAACTCACAAAATATTTAAAGAAATATTCATTAGAACAAAATAGCATGTTGCCAGTAAGATTATTGGCAAGAGGTTTTTTCCCCATTATAATATTCAATGCTGTTGAGGATGCAGAGTGATACTCTCAATATTGGCAGAATGTAAAGGGACACAGTCCTTTAATTAAGCAGTTTAATTTTATATAAGATACACCTTACATTTTTCATACACATATATTTATTAAATATACTTTACTGTATTTATTATATACCAGGTATTGTTTGTTCTAAGTACGTTACAAATATTAATTCATTTATTCCTCATAATAACCCTGTGAGACAAGTACTATTATTACCTCTACGTGAGGTAGAGGATACTGAGGCACAGCGAGGTTAAGTGACTTGCCCAAGGTTACACATCTAATAAGTGCCAAAGCCAGGATGTGAACCCAGGCAGGCTGGCTCCAGAGTCCATGGCCTTAACCTTTTCACACCACACTTTCCCTGTGAAGTCTTACTAGGAAGAAAGACACATTTCAGGCACGTTCATGCCATTCTTCTGTGTCGGGTGTTGGTAAGCTACAATCCTGCAGGCCAAATCCAGTTGTAAATAAAGCTTTCGTGGAACACAGCCACACTTCTCTGCTGGTAAGGTCCATGCAGCAGAATCGAGTAGTTGCAACAGAGACCATAAACCCTAAAGTATTACTATCTGGCCCTTGACAGAAAAGTTTGCTGACCCTTGTTCTATGTGATTGCCTTCCGTCGTCTGGGTGCCTCAGCAAGAGCTTGAATAACTGACCCTGAAAGACTCCCCCAAAGCCCTAAGGTATCACCTAATAAGAGGTATAACAAGGGCAATTTTATGAGACCAGAGTTGCCAGGCCTGCATCTGCCATGGCCAGTCTGATGGAAGAACGAATCATGACTCTCCATGAATTAATGACTGTGCTGCTGAAGACCATCCCTGGCTTGTTCCCACACCTCCATTTTCATACCTGGCTTTTGATCTGCTGCAAGCTGATGCCCTTTCTAACATTATGACTACTTTCTGCCACAAACAAAGCATCAACTGGTAAGAAAAAGTGCAACCATACCCTCTGGTTATTAATGTGATTTTTTTTTTAATCCAAAATATTTAAAACCATAAAACTAAACCAAAAAAATGAGTGTTAAAAAATGAGATTCCCTAATATAACACTACAGACCTCCACTGGGGGGACTGGCATGTGGAAGACTATTGGGGTCCACATCGACAGATGACTGATTCAGATGATTCATGAACAATTTGAGTTTTCAGGGGTTAATAAAATATTTGAAGTTTGAGTTCAAACTTGAGACTATTTTAGAAAGCAAAACTATGGTATGAGAAGAACCACAATGGTATTTAAAAGATTACAGTCAACCAGCAATTCCACTCCTGGATATATATCCGAAAAAACAGAAACACTACTTCAAAAAGATACATGCACCCCAATATTCAGAGCAGCACTATTTACAATAACCGTGACATGGAAACAACCCAAGTGCCCATCAACAGACAACTGGCTTAAGCAGACATGATATATATACAATGCAATACTGCTCAGCCATAAAAAACAATGAAATTTTGCCATTTGCAGCAACATGGATGGACTTGGAGGGCACTATGCTACGTGAAGTCAGACAGAGAAAGACAAATACTGTATGATATCACTTATATGTGGAATCTAAAAAATACAACAAACTAGTAAATAGAACAAAAAAGCAGCAGACTCACAGTAATAGAGAACAAACTAGTGGTTACCATGGGGTGGGGACAGGGAAATACAGGGGTGGGAGAATAGGAGATACAAACTACTGGGTATCAGGTAGACTCAAAGATGTATTGTACAATACGGGGAATATAGCCAATATTTTGTAGTAACTGTAAATGGAAAGTAACCTTTTAAAATTGTTTAAAAATAATTTTTTTAAATAAAATAATTATGGTCAAAAAAGTAGATAACATATTTATAAAAATTTGTAATGGAATTCTGTGACACAATTGTCCTTTCAGAAAAACAGCCAAGTCATGAAGAAGTGCAGTCCCTAAATCTGCGGGGAACTAAAGAGGAACTACAGCAAATGGAGAGACTGAAGGTAATCAAAACAAAGTAGGTGACAGCACCTGGGGATAATTTTACATATAATACCAGGTATCTCAAGAAAGGGGAAAAAGGCCGGAGGCAAGCTTTCCACCCACCACACTTCTTACTGAAAAACAAAACAACACAAACAAAATCATACGCAACATTCCACTGAGAAACAGCTTCATTTTCTGCTACCTTGGTTGAGGTGGGCTCTTCCTCTCTCACACCATTTCGCTAATCACCTGCAGTGTTCTTTCCAAAAGGGAAGCCCCAGTTTTCTGTTCGGGATTCATGTGCCACCAGGCTGTGCCTGACACACAGGGTTCTGGCTCCTCAGGGCCCAGAAGAAGCTGAAGCTGATGGGGTAACAAAATCCACTGATGGAAACACAACCACTCATCAAGAGACAAAAGTCAAGACCCAGAGAGAAATCCGAGTTTTCGATTTAGCTGAAGCCGTGGCTCCATTCGGATCGCAGACTATCCACCTGATGGCCTGGAGCACGGCTTAGGAGCATGGCTAGATGCAACTTGCTCTTTACAGCCTGCGGACAGGCCTGCAGCAAAAGTGGCCCACGTCCCACATCATCCTGCTATGGAAGAATACTACCTGGAATAAGTCAGGTTCTGCGAAAAGTCACCCCCCCCACACCTTTACCAAGCTATCCATACTCTACCTTGCAAGCAACAGGGTGCTTTCCCAGCGTTTTGCTGAAGTCTACCAGAGATTCAAAGGTCTTCTGGCTGGTCATTGGTGTTTTAATGACCTGGAAACGTAAAGCAGAGAAGAGTTATAATCAGAAAGTCAGCAAACAATCTCAACAGAACAGTTCAAGGAAGCACTGATCAAATATTGCCACACAGGTGGCAAAAATAATTTCAGTTTCAGATTAGGATTTCAAGCCAGAAACAAAACGTCCACTTTGAGATAGTGGACTACAGCAGAACACACAAAATCAAGGCTTAAAATATAAATGTGGGGACTTCCCTGGTGGTGCAGTGGTTAAGAATCACCTGCCAATGTAGGGGACATGGGTTCGAGCCCTGGTCTGGGAAGATCCCACATGCCACAGAGCAATTAAGACCGTGCACCACAACTACTGAGCCTGCACTCTACAGCCCGTAAGCCACAACGACTGAGCCCGCGTGCTGCAACTGCTGAAGCCCACGGGCCTAGAGCCCGTGCTCCGCAACAAGAGAAGCCACCGCAATGAGAAGCCCGCACACCGCAACAAAGAGTAGCCCCTGCTCACCGCAACTAGAGAAAGCCCGCGCACAGCAATGAAGACCCAACGCAGCCAAAAATAATAAATAAATATATTTTTTAAAAAACCATACAAGTGTGTGTGTGTGTGTGTGTGTGTGTGTGTGTGTGTGTGCGCAGGAGAGTTCTACAGGTTTTGTCACTGAGACAGACCTGGGTTCAAATACCAATCACACCACTTACTGGCTCTGTGACCCTGGGAATGTTTCTTGAAATTGAAATGACATTGAAATCACTCTACCTACCTCAAGGAGTTAAGGTGAGAATGGAATTAGATTAGGAAGTAAAGCATTAAGGGCAGCTCCTATGAGGGCTGAAGTGCTCAGTAAATGCTGGCTTTTATTAGCGTTTTACTTGTTACTGTTAATTATTTCAGGGAGGTAACTGGAAGTCTACTAGAGTGTAACAACTGCCCTTAAAGTACTCTGCATGAAGTCACACCTTCTCTTAGCATACAGATGAGAAGGAGCCTCAGGAAAACAGAGGTGCACTCAGGTCACCCAGGTCCTGTGGACTCTGAGATGAGTAATCCCCCCATTACTGCGCCCTCTCCCACACAGATGCCCCAAAGCCCAACAGCTCCCTTTGCCTCAGGACAGGCTCATCCCAGAGGAAGGCTTTCATAACCAGCAAACACCAGCCAATGGCTGGGGCCTGCCACCTGCCAGGCGCCTCAGGAAGGCCCCTAGCGGTCCTCCTGACCTTCTCTATGAGGTGCACTGCCAGAGTATGACTGCTACCCTCCTCACAGTGGCTGCTGGGCTCTACCGAAGTCAGCACCAAGGGTCACACCTGGCAGTCAACTCTCAGGCGTTGTCAGCAATTAGATTTCAGCAAATGGAGAGAGACCCAGATGAACTTAAACTTAAAAAAATATATAAATTAAATATACAATTTAAATGCCAGTTAAGGGACTTCAACCAGAGTCAAAGCAAACAGGCTTGGCTTCTCCATCAGACCCTTTATATGAGCCTAGGCAAGTCAAATCAACCCTTTGTGCCTCACCTTTCTTATATGAAATTGGGATGATGACATTTGACACATCCTCCCTCTTTTAAGAGGGCTATATGGTGTAATGAGCTAGTGTCTGTGCAGGATGAAAAGCTCTATATAAATGAAGAGAATCATTATCATTCATGTTTTAATGTGATCACAGCTTGGGGTGTGGGACTACGTTATGGCACTAAGGGAAGTAAATGAGTGGAAATAGCAAAAAGCACCATGAAGATGGGGTTGAGGAATGGGATGAGATGGGCCAGAAACTGCTCTGCAGGCATCACAAATCAAACAGCAATAGGAGAATTATTCAAGAGGAGGTATAAAACCACCTCCATCAGAACCATATAGATTGAGCTAGGACAAGGGCTGCTAATTATGGAGTTTAAAAAAATAATCTGTTGGCTTAAAGGAGTCAATAATATAGTTTTGTTTTGTTTTTTTAACAGGAAGGATGCATATTTACTCATTCGTTCAACAAATAGCAATGGGCTACATATATTCTGTTCCAACACAGGGTCTGAAAAAATATACATATACACACATAAATTGAGCCCAGCCCCAAGGAAAGAAGAGCCACTCAACTTACGGTTCATTGTGGTGCTTACCACCAGCAACACATACATGAATGCTCAAGTTAAAGAATAAAAGTTGCATAAAGAAGAGCATTTTTGGAAAACACTTTCTAGAAAATGTTAACACTTGCCAAGCATTAACTGTTAACAATCAAGGTGCCATATTTCCAAAGACACAGATGGACATTATCAGATAAATGCAGTTGAAAACAGTATTAGAGTTTGAAGTAAATCTACAAAATTTGTCTGTATCTTCGAAACACATTATGTGCATGATATGGTAACCGAAAAAGTAATTAGTCCCTAAGTACTGAAATGCTGAAAATTCCATTCCACTTCCTTGCTCTTTTTTGTATAAGGAGAAATGCTGTTTCTTCTAATTCCCTGTGCCCCTCCCTTTCATTCCTTAACTTCTTCAAAAACAGCCTAAGGGGTTGGCAGTAAATTGGAAGAAAATAAGAAGCAATGTTAGTGGAACAGATAATTCCTATTGCAAAATGGGTCAGAGTCGTCCTTGAAAGAGAACAGTAAGAAAACGTAGTCACCCTTAAACTAGATGCTAATACTTATGGGGGGAGGGGACACGGGAGGGGAAGGGGCCTGGACGAGAAGGCAGCAGTGGAGAAAAAGACCCCGCCGCGTGCCCAGGGAGCCCGGGCCAGCCTCCAGAGGCCTGCCTGGATCCACAGCCCCAAGCTTCGCGCATGGCAGTAACTCCGCAGCCTCAGCACAAATGCTACTTTAATAGCAGCTGCTCCTCAGATCCTGTAATGAGCCCCCCTATTAATGGCAAGTTGCCACATTTCAGGTGCAAATTATCTACAGTGACTCCACCTCCCTGGTACCTAAGACTCTAAGCAAGCAAGCAGAAGCAGCCCAAACAGGATCGCTGGCAGCCCTCCCTGGCCACTTTCCTCCACCTCCCAGGTTTGAGGTCAGGAGGTTCAAGGCTACTGGAAGCTGCTTTTTAATTTTTTTTTCAATGGTGTGCTAGTTTCTGCTGTATAACAAAGTGAATCAGCTTTACATATACATATATCCCCATATCCCCTCCCTCTTGCGTCTCCCTCCCCCCGACCCTCCCTATCCCACGCCTCTAGGTGGTCACAAAGCACCGAGCTGATCTCCCTGTGCTATGAGGCTGCTTCCCACTAGCTGCTTTAATAGGTCTGATTATAACACACGGGAGCTGTGCCTCCCCTGGTGACAATATCAAGGCCCCGTTACCTGGAGCTGAATTCACCCCGGGAACAGTGGTCAGGGCATATTACAGCGGCTCCTGTGGGAAACCAAGCTTCTAATAGAATTCCACATCCAGCCTAGACAAACTGACCTGGACAAGACAATATGAACATGGGTGGCTCTCCCCTCCGTGGTCTCATCAAGCTAGTGGTCTTTAGTGCTGCCTTCCCAGTCTGATGCCTCTCTCTACACTACCTATCAGCTACGGCACAAACAAGTAAGTGACATTCCACAAACTTAACAGCCCTCCTGGACATCACTGGTCAGAACACAGGGCTGCAAAGAAACAAAGCACAGGGGCCTTCCTAGATATTAGGTGCTGTTTCTTCCTTTGGCTCTGAAAGGAGAGTCTGGCCAGAGAAACCCAAGCACAAGGACAACCCTCCACCCTGCCACTAAAATCTATCCAGTGCAATCCCCAGTGGCAGGGAGGATGCGACTCACAGAAGCAGGGCTGAGGGCTGGCAGAGCAAAAGCACGCACGCACAAGTAGACACCCACTGACCTCCACAAGTTTCATCAGGGGCACTGGGTTGAAGAAATGGAGCCCGGCAAATCGGTCCTGTCTGGTGGTGGCATTGGCTATGCTTGTGATCTGCAAAGAGGAAGTGTTGCTGGCAAAGATTGTGTGTCTGTGGAGAGAAAGACAGTAGAGTATTGAAATGAGTCCCATCTTTGGAAACAGTCAGGACTCCTCTCAGGTGCAACACACAAGGTGACTGCTTACTGCCCAGGTCCTGTCCTTTCCTGACCCTAGAGGAAATCAGGGAAAAGACACAGCTTCACACAAGAGGCTGAAGTCAAGTGACCTGTTTCATTTAAATTTTGAAATTTTAAATTCAAAAGTTACCTGTTCCAAAAGCCTACGTATTCTTTACCAAACCTTCCTTAATTTTAGGGAGCAAAATTTCTCCTGGCTACTTGCATTATTTAATTCACACAGTATGTGAGAAACAAAAGGAGGCAACAACGTCAGTCACAAGATGAAACTCCAAGTGAACAAAGACTAAGGAAAAACAGGATGCATCACAGACACTCAAAATAAGCAAAAAACTGTGAAGAAACACCTGAATCCTTAACAAGAAACATCTGACATAAACATGAACTACAATCTTTTCCCCTCAAGTGAAAAGCTTTACTTTTCCATTGACTGGGAATTCAAAGGAAAACAGAAAAAAACCAACATGGTCCAAAAGAAGTTTTAAGGTTATACTAGTAGACTTGGGGAAGGAAGGATACACGTATACACATGATAAACGTAGTTCAAGGCATTCTTATTATTATAAAATCTCCTTAAAAAAGCAGTACCATCTTCTTTTGAGTATATAAAATATTAAATTATTAATTTAAAAAATCCATACTGACTTAAACCCAATTTAATTTTTTAAGACCTCAGTAAAGTGGGGTGCCAAAGGCAGGACAGGCAAATATTTAAAGAGACAGGCAAGACTTACGAGCTTTCCTACAGCACCACCTCGTGGATAAACGTACACTAAATGGCCTAATGCTAACTACAACCACAAGGGCCTAGTCACTGCGCAGGAAGGGGAGTGGTTCCTTATGACCAGATTGGGGGTTCCTGCTTGCTCAAAAGGCAATACTACAATCTGCCTGAAATCAGGGGCAAGTGGGAAGGAGAAGGGAAGGAGAAGAAACTAGTAATTTGGGAAGAGGAGAGAAGAGTGAGGTGAAAGCAGCTGGTGTGCTAGGTGGTGGCTACCAGAGGCTGAAGGAGGACCCTTCGTGTGCTCAGCCCAGGAAAGCACTTCACTTTTTTTTTTTTTTAATTTTTGTTGGGGTATAGTTGATTTACAATGTTGTGTTAGTTTCAGGTGCACAGCAAAGTAAATCACTCTTTTTTAGATTCTTTTCCCATATAGGCCATTACAGAGTACTGAGTAGAGTTCCCAGTGCTACACAGTAGGTCCTTATTAGTTTTCTATTTTATATATAGCAGTGTGTATGTGTCAGTCCCAATCTTCCAATTTATCCCTCCCTGCCCCTTACTCCCCCACCCCATAACCATAAGTGTATTTTCGACACCTGTAACTCTATTTCTGTTTTGTAGATAAGTTCATTTGTAGCCTTTTTTTAGATTCTACATATAAGTGATATCATATTTGTCTTTCTCTGTCTGACTTCACTCAGTATGACAATCTCTAGGTCCATCCATGTTGTTGCAAATGGCATTATTTCATCCTTTTTTATGGCTGACTAATATTCCATTGTATATATGAACCACATCTTCTTTATCCATTCCTCTGTTGATGGGCATTCAGGTTGCTTCCATGTGTTGGCTATTGTGAATAGTGCTGCAATGAACATTGGGGTGCATGTATCTTTTTGAATTAAGGTTTTCTCTGGATATATGGCCAGGAGTGGGATTGCTGGATCATATGGTAGCTCTATTTTTAGTTTTTTAAGGAACCTCCATACTGTTCTCCATAGTGGCTGTACCAGTGTACATTCCCACCAGCAATGTAGGAGGGTTCCCTTTTCCCCACACCCTCTTGAGCATTTATTGTTTGTGGATTTTTTTGACGATGGTCATTCTGACCCGTGTGCGGTGATACCTCATTGTAGTTTTGATGTGCAATTCTCCAATAATTAGTGATGTTGAGCACCTTTTCATGCGCTTTTTAACCATCTGTATGTCTTCTCTGGAGAAATGTCTACTTAGATCTTCCACCCATTTTTTGACTGGGTTGGTATTTTTTTGATATTGAGCTGAATGAGCTGCTTGTATATTTTGGAGATTAATCCCTTGTCGGTTGCTTCATTTGCAAATATTTTTTTCCCATTCTGAGGGTTGTCTTTTCATTTTGTTTACAGTTTCCTTTGCTGTGTAAAAGCTTTTAAGTTTCCATCAGGTCCCATTTGTTTATTTTCGTTTTAATTTTCATTACTCTAGTAGGTGGACTGAAAAAGATCTTGCTGTGATTTATAGATCAATGGAACAGGATAGAAAGTCCAGAGATAAACTCATGTATCTGTGGTCATGTAATCTATGACAAAGGATGCAAGAATATACAGCAGAGAAAAGACAGTCTCTTTAATAAGTGGTGCTGGGAAAACTGGACAGCTACATGTAAAAGAATGAAATTAGACCACACCCCAGCAATCCCACTACTGGGCATATATATACCCAGAGAAAACCATAATTCAAAAAGACACATGCACCCCAATGTTCACTGCAGCACTATTTACAATAGCCAAGTCATGGAAGCAACCTAAATGCCCATCGACAGACAAATGGATAAAGAAGATGTGGTACACACAATGGAATATTACTCAGCCATAAAAAGGAATGAAACTGGGTCATCTGTAGAGACGCGGACGGACCTAGAGACTGTCACACAGAGTGAAGTAAGTCAGAAAGAGAAAACAAATATCGTGTATTAACACATATAAGTGGAATCTAGAAAAATGGTACAGATGAACCGGTTTGCAAGACAGAAATAGAGACACAGATGTACAGAACAAATGTATGGACCCCAAGGGGGGAAAGTGGTGGGGGTGGTGGGGTGGGGGTGGTGGTGTGATGAATTGGGAGATTGGGATTGACATGTATACACTGATGTGTATAAAATGGATGACTAATAAGAACCTGCTGTATAAAAATAAGTAAAATTAAATAAAAGAAAATTATAAAGAAAATCAATATAAAGCAAGATGCTATTAAAAAAATAGATAAGAAGCTGCTGTATAAAAAAAAAACCACAAAAAAATAAAGCAGATTCTCAATCTAGTCCATTAAAAAAAAAATAAAAGCACACAAAAATGACTGCAAATAAAAACCAAAACAATGAAATTAGAATACACCCTAACACCATACACAAAAATAAACTCAAAATGGATTAAAGACCTAAATGTAAGACTGGACACTATAAAACTCTTAGAGGAAAGCATAGGCAGAACACTCTCTGACATAAACAGCATTTCACTTTTACAGCACAAGAGCACTGACCTTTCTCAAACAACTTCTAAGTTGGCCAACTTAAAGGCCAGCTGGAGGGGCTTGTCATTTCCAAAAAAAAAAAAAAAATACTTTTTTTAAGGTTTAAAATTCTAGTTTTCAAAGTTTCTTGCTTTTTGGTCTGGGGAAAATAATATAAATTATCCTGTCACATAATATAAACCATCCCCCATCACAGAAGGCAAGGAGACCCTCTGCAGTAACAAGGAGTGGCTGACATGCCCTGAAGCACAGCAGCAGGGTCTCCACAATCCAAGGCTGTGCTAGCAGGGGTTCCACACCACCCTTAAGAAAAGAAAGGGCTATCTCAAAGGTGAGGGTTACACACTCATCTTTGATGAGTGTGACATCTTTTTATAGGACATTTGAAGGGCAACTCATCTGCAAAAAGGGGAAACAAAGGCACACTGACTGGAGAGCACGTTTCGTCAAACAATGAAGTTACAGTCGGCCCTCAGGATCCACAGGTTCCGCCAACCCGGATCAAAATATTCCCAAAAAAAAATTCCAAAAAGCAAAACTTGGACTTGCTTGTGATTTACATAGCATTTACATTGATGTGGACCATTTTTAAAAAGTCTTTACTGAATTTATTACAATACTGCTTCTGCTGTTCATTTGTTTTGGTTTTTTTTTGGTCCGCGAGGCATGTGGGATCTTAGCTCCCCGACCAGGGATCGAACCTGCACCCCCTGCACTGGAAGGCAAAGTCTTAACCACTGGACTGCCAGGGAAGTCTACATAGCATTTACATTGTATCAGATATTATAAGTAATCTAGAGATGATTTAAAGTATATGGGGGATTGCGTAGATTACATGCAAATACTACACCACTTTATGTAAGGGACTCGAGCATCCTCAGATTTTTGTATTCCCAGGGGGTCCTGGAACCAACCCCGACAGATACAGAAGGAAGACTGTACATCAGGGCCCAGTGCCGAGTGTCTCCAACCCAGGACATTCCCAGCACACGTATTACCAGAAGGAGAAAGATGTCTCCTGCCGACAGACCTCCACCGCCACCTCTCCCAATCGACCAGGCTGGCTCTGCTACTAACAGTGTCTCACACTGCCTTCCTTCAACACAAACACGATGTATGCACATATTATCTTCCACAAAAAAGCACACTCTCACATTTTCCTTGAAACACTTGACTCTCTAGGACCATCTTTTGTTTTTCCCTTTCTGATATTCACATACCAAAAAACTTTCCTCTTAAATGCACTAACAGAAAATCAACAGCACAAGCATGATGGTCACTGGCAACACCCCCAGGTGTGAAGAAGACTAGAGGGGGTGGTGGACTGTGGTGGAGGAGAGCCCATCGTGCTTTGTCAAAAGGGGGCAGCCAGGACTCAGCTGGGGTGGGCCATGGGCCCTAAGGAAGCTTTTCATCTGCATGTCTTATACTGCAGCTAGGGAATTTGTGCTCTCTTCCAGGATGCAACTGTTTTATCAGGGCTTCCAAGTGGATCTTTATCACTAGAATATATTTTCGTCTCCCATTATAAGGATCTAACTGCAAAACTAAGCAGTAAAGTATCTCAATCAAGCTGTTTTATCAATAAAAAAAACACAGCAACAACAATTCAGCAAACATTCAATAAAGGCGGTGATCTAAAATGAAGACGAGAGTGTGGAGAAGGATGGCTGGGGCCAGAAGCAAAGTCACATCTACGGCGTGCCTACTACGGGTCCTGTCACGTGTCACATCTGTTTTATGACATAACTTAGGTGAAAGAGGCTAGTATAGTGCCTGACATACAGTAGCTCTCCGGAAATGTGAGCTGAGTTACATGAGTTTCCCAAACAACCCTGTGCAATAGGTACCACTACCCCTATTTCACGGACAGAGCAACTAGTCTTAAGAGTTAGAACTGGGAAGGTCTTGGAAATTATTTACCCCTAACTCCTGAACTCAAATTACAGATGATAAGACTGAGGGCCAGAAGGGGTTCATGACTGTCCGAGGTCAGAGAGGGAAGTGGGGGGGGGGCCTGGCACCAGGTCCCAGGCCACCTGACTTTCCCCTAACAGTCCTTCCCTTACTCGACGCTGACAAAAGAGGGCAGTCAGACCCGTCACTGTCACGAGGGAATGACCAACGTTCCAATAAAGACCAAACTACTTGACAATACTCCCTTTTCTGGGGGTGGGTGTTTTACTGACTCAGAGGGCTCCCCGCTGACTTGGGAGCCAACGCCCCTACCAAGACAGCCTTCTGTTTCTGTAGATGGTGCTGCAGCCCCTAAATGCCCGTGTAAAGCACGTGAGCATGCTGGTCAGCAGAGTGACACACAGGTGACAGAAACACAGGCCTCTTCTCTGTCAGGACAGGGCCTCTCTGGCCACCAGACCGTAGAGCTCTAAGGGCTGACAACCCAGCAGCCTGGTATGCAAGTGTTTCTCTTTAGCCGGTGCTCACTGGTGGCTGCCTAAGAATTACTGTTGTCATATAATCTTATTTGACTTTGAGTCCCAACCAAGAAGGGTGAAGCGTGGCCAGGCAAACCACAAGAAGAGCATGAATGAATACATCAGGTGTCAGTATCACCAAGAGCCACACGCAGAACTAGAGCTGCACATGTGCACAGCTTGCTGACACTGCACAGACGGCCCTGAGCTCGGCGGCCCTGTGCCTGACCTGCATGAGGCTGGCTCTCCTCTCCCACGCTTTGCCAGGAAGCTGGGTAAGAACTCAGTGCGCCTTAAAGGCTCCCAAGAGTGTTGTGATTTAACCCACAGAAAGCTCAAAGCAGGAGGGTCCTAGAAAACTGTGTGGACAGAGAAGCATTCCCTTCAATTACATCATTCTGTTGGTTCCACCCAAAAGAGGGGACACACCAAACTGCTCTGAGGTTGCTCAGCAGACATTTAAGGACATGTCCGAGTGCCTCCATCCTCTGGCCTGGGAGGGTCCAAGACAAAGACGCTGCAAGAGATGAAGGCCTGTCCCTGGATGGGCCCTCCACTTCACATGGGAAATTCCACCCTAATTTGGGGACAAGGATCAGATCAGGGCAGCCCAAGCCTCGGGAAGCAAACTGGGGGTGGAGGATGGAGAACAAAGGAAACAGTGTCAACTCTTCTGGAAACAGCTGTAGGGTAATAAAAAGTCTTAGTGTCAGAAGACTCCTTCCCAGGAGAAAAGCCCAAGCGCCCAGGAGGAAGCCCCCAGACCCTACAAGATCTCCCAGAGATCACGTACTCGGCAGCAAACTTGTCCAGCCTCTTGAAGAGCTCGCTCTTCACCCTCAGATTCTCTACGATGGCCTCCACCACCAGGTCTGTGCTGTGGACCACAGATGCTGCATCCATGCTGGTCAATATGCTGCTCAGGGTCTTCTCCATGAACTCATCGCCAGCCTAATGCAGTGGAGTAAGAAGAGAACAGTCACTGGGCTCACTAGAAAATGGTGTGTGACTTGCTGCTAAGGCGAGAGGAGAGAGGAGGGCGAGGATACCCCAGACACAACCTGAATGTGTCCTGAAATTCTGAGAAATAAAACTCCCTGCGTTTCTTCTTAGGGCAGACAGCATCTCAATATACTTCTGGACACCAGGGCAAGAATCAGCCTGTGCACAATCCCAACTGCTGGTCAGCACACTGTCGTGTGTCAGTCATCATCTTTCAAGCTCTCAGTCAGCTCTGCTCCAGTCGCTAAACTGTTTGTTCACAGCACCTGTGTTGGCCTGTTCTATCTGTTCCGAGTGAACAGCCAGCCAGCCATGTACTGTTCCATGACGGGCTTCTTGGAAGCCTGTAATTTGTCTTCCAGAAAAGGGTAAAGGCTGAGCTCAGCCCCAGCCATGAGTCTGAGAGGCAGTGCTGACTATATCCCTCTAGTAGGAGGCAGGGAAGAGCCCAGTAAGGGCAGGAGCGAGGAGTAAGAAAGCTGAACTCAGCAGTCGCTCATCAAATAATGATCGCCCAGCACGTGCCGGCAACGGGTGGTTCAAAAGCACGCCAGACACAGTCTCTGCTCTAAAAGAGCTCACAGTCCTGTCTTTTCCTCATCTGTGCCTCCAGGTTTCCACAAAGAGACCTCGGTTAGGGCAGAAGCAGACAGTGCCCCTATCAGCTGCCATTTTACTTCAAAATGTAATTTGCCCACGAGGATTCAAAATGGTCACAATCAGCTAAAGGCATCCAAAGTCATCAGGAAATAAACAACTCTCAGAGCCGTTCAACAGAAATATAACGCAAGACGACAGGTGATTTAAAACAACTCTCAGAGCCGTTCAACAGAAATATAACGCAAGACGATAGGTGATTTAAAATGTCTACTCGTTGCACTTTAACAAGCAAAAAGAAACAGGTAAAATTAATTTTATTTAACCCCAATATTTCTCATGGACTATTTAGTGATTATGTTATTATACTGGCCTAAAGTTAGGCCTATTATACTGGCCTAAGGTTTCAATTCAAACAAATTGAAAAAGCAAGCAAAGGCGAGAACACCCTTACAAATGTGAAGTGGTCAGAGGACAGGTCTTGAGGACATGGCCGACAAGAAATTACCTTGGGGTTTTCTGCAAACTTCTTCTTGGCCACTTTCCGAAGGCTTTCCTCAATTCCCTTTCTAGATTTTGCCAGGATGTCCTCTGTTTGGTCCACCAACACTACTGTGTGGCCAGTTGCTGCAGCAACCTGGAGCAAAAAAAAAAAAAAAGCAAGAAAACATAAAAGTTAAAAAAAAAAACAAAAACAGTAGATGGGCATTCCCTGGTGGTCCAGTGGTTAGGACTCGGCGCTTTCACCACTGGGGTGCAGGTTCAATCCCTGGTTGGGGAACTAAGATCCTGCAAGCCGTGTGGCGTGGCTCAAAACAAAAACAAAGAAACAGTAAAGTTTCATATTCTACATGAACTCTAACACCATTCTACTCAAAATACCGAATAAACATAATAAGCCAACAGTAATTAAACACACACTTCTTACTTCTTCCCGGGCACTGCTCTAAACCCTTAACACGATGACAATTCTCCAAACAACCTTACAAGGTTAAGAAATGTGCCCACGGTCACACAATAGGTAGCCCGCAGAGCTGGGATCTGAATCAAGATTCTGAAGGCCACACTGTAACCACTACCCCGGGCTGCGCTGTCTAACACAGAAGCCACTAGCCACACAGGACTATTTAAATTAACTGAAATTAAGTAAAATTAAAAACTCAGCTCCTCAGTTGCACCAGTCCTATCCCAAGTGTTCAACAGCCCATTCACAGAGCACCTACTCCCTCCCCAACCACCTTGCTTTCTTAGAGCTGGCCCAGCTTGTGCAGACTGACCCATGGCTCATCTCCGCTGCAGTCCTTAAGGCAGCAATGGGTAAGACTTTAACAATGGTGGCAAAAAGACTCATGTCCCCAAGGGCTAATTAGTGACAAGACTCCCAGGAAACTAGGTCTTGTCATCAACCAATTTAAAAGGAAAATTCCCCTCCCGTCCCCTTGCCCATCTTGGTTAAATCCTGAGGATACGTTTAGTGAAGCTGCCCCAAGTTCACATGGAGCCAGACTAGTTGAGCCATAATCAATGACAAGTCAAGTCCTACCTACTTCATCACAGTTTGCCAACAGCTTTGGCAAAAACTGTGGAAAAGGTAGATACATTTCTTATTTCATATTACAGGTAGGTGTTATACTCAGTTCAAGCCATAAGTAATAGGACACATATGGCCTAAAACAAACATCAATGATGCAAGATAACAGCACAACTGAGATGCCTCTCAGGGTCTGGAGAGACCCCACAGAACCACTGGCTTTGGAACGTCTGTGGACCAGTGGTACGTAAAAGAGGGGCAGGTTAGCAGAAACAAACCTGCCCAGAGATGACAGTAAAGAGTAGTTCTAAACCACCATCATGATGTGATTCTGGAAACCAGGCAACTAAAAACTCAAAGTTGAAAACCAAAGAGGAAAAGAAAGAAACAGAAGAGAAAAACGCAAAGGAAAAAAGGTTCATATCCCAAAGAAAGATTTCCAAGGAACACTTCTAAAAACGGTAAGACAGGTTTTAGATGGAAGTTAATTAACAACAGCGTCTCCCTGAGAACGTTGCACTTAGGACTGCGAGTCTGAGCCTGTGGGGCCTGTAGGCCGCATAAGCACCGCCAGCGCCCCAGAGACTGGAACCGAGAAAAGGAAACACTGCCAGGACCGGAAGGTCTGACAACCACAGCAGGGCAATGGGGGTAACGGAATGAGTTATCTTGACAAAAAAACAGAGGAAAGAAGCAAACTTGCCCTGTCGGCACAAACACAGGCTGCAGGCAGCAGCAGGTCAAAGTAAAATAACACCCCGAAAGCTAAACACACATCAGTCCAGACCAGGTTTCTCCCTAAGTAACAAGAGACCAAGGCCCATCTGGCCAACACCTCAAATCACTGGACACAAATCTGAACCTCCAATTCAATAAATTCAAACTAAAAAAGCAAGAGCAAGTTTAGAAACTGTGCAGGAAAGACCACACTCTGAGACTGTTATCTTTAGAAAGGCTCTTGGCTGGTGTCTGGAAACGTACATTTGGAGAGAGTTCCTGCTCGCAGTATCTAAACTGTGCAATATGGTTTACACTCACAACTGCTTTCCTTCTGAGAGTCTGAAATTCTGGTGCTTGCCAGGAAGAGGGTGCCTATGTGACCAGCCCCAATAAAGATCCTGGGCTCTGGGTCTCTAGTGAGCATCCCTAGTAGACAACATTTCACATGTGCTGTCACATCTTGCTGCTAGAGGAATTAAGTGTGTCCTGTTTGAGTTCACTGAGAGAGGACTTGAGAAGCTGGCACCTAATTTCCTCTAGACTTTGTCCCACACGCCTTTTCCCTTTGCT
Organism: Phocoena sinus; assembly: GCF_008692025.1. Classification (NCBI taxonomy): domain Eukaryota; kingdom Metazoa; phylum Chordata; class Mammalia; order Artiodactyla; family Phocoenidae; genus Phocoena; species Phocoena sinus. Next base: position 32,017,852 of record NC_045767.1, read on the forward strand.
GGTTCTGTTCTATATCCTTTTCCTGTAATAAGTTATAGCCACCATGGTGATGACTCTATGCTGGTCCTGTAAGTAAATCACCAAACCTGGAGAAGCGGGGGGAATTTGGTGAGGAACCCTGACACAGAAAACTAAGAAAATAAATCTCAAATTCCAGATGCAGTTGGTGATGAAACTGAACTGCTATGAGGCAGGCAGCACTGGGGGGCAACAGCTGAAGGGAGGTGTGATGACCACTGGTCGGGCACCTCGTCTGCAAGGTGGGGCAAGCAGAGGTGCTGGCTTGGGGACCTTCCCTTTTTGTCTTGGTTCCTCTGTCTGACAGTCCGTCTGGAATAACACAAGTGGTTTTTACCTTGCTCCTCTTAACCTCTGACCTAGGTCATCCTTTCAATAGGCCAGACAGGATTCCTCAGGTTCCCCCTTTTGCCCAGGTCCCAATCCACTCTCCCGCACTTCACCTCCAGCATCACTCGGGCTTTTTTGCTCCTCAAGGGGTTGGGGAGGAAAATTCAAGTACATTTGGAACAAGACAGTGCCAAAGCTGAAGGGAATAGAGACAAAGAAAGACAGCAAGGGACTTCCCTAGTAGTTCAGCGGTTAGGACTCTGCGCTTCCACTGCGGGGGACACTGGTTTGATCCCTGGTCGGGGAACTAACATCCCAGAAGCTGCAACTGGCGACCAAAAAAAAAAAAAAAAAAGACAGCAAAGGCAGTGTCTTTCTTTAAAACTTTATAATCCCACTGAGAAAACATGAAGAAAAAAACACTCAACAATACAAAGCTCCATATGTGGGATGTCAAAGAAAATTAAAACCACATGGTGAAGAATTCTGTCAGGTAACAGATCTCAGAAAGCTGGGTAAGAAGAGTACACCTGGAATGCACCATCTTCCCAAGGAACAAGGTATTAACCTTAAAGAGGTGGAGCAGAATAAGTGAAGGAGGTGGTATCATGCCATCTCTCTAGAAAGCCTCTTTCAGAGTTATTATAATCGTGTTTGTGACAGTCACAGGGCATTTTTGGTTATGTGGCAGATAAGCCATAACGCTATCCTTATGATTACTTTTTTTAAATTGCAAGCAGAACCAAACCTAGAGAGGAAGCAACCCTCAAAAATTCAAGTGAACCAAGAGAGACTTACAAAAACACTAAAATTCAACTGGGAAAAACCCTGGCCAAAAAGCATTTTCAGCCTAAATGCTGACTTTCCACTCCTATCCAAAGTCCTCTGATAAACACCGCCAGCTACCCACCCACACTTCCCCACCCCAGTCCCCCGCCCCAGCCATAAGGAGACACCGGGCAATTCAGTCACTGCCTTGCTCATCCTGGCGTCTAAATGAGCACACTAGAGATGATACAGTATGTAGACAGCAGCCAAAACCAGCTATTAAATCAAGGCTCTCTAGGCAATGTTCCAGAAGAGCAAAGTGCACGTGTCAAATGACCCATGTCAAAGTTACTGAGGGTGTAAAATTTCTGTTTACTTTCTCATCTCAACCAGAAGATACAGGATGTGCAAGGAGGGGCCGAACCTCAGAGAGAAAGAAGACAGATCTTCCCCGTGTCACTGATCACATCCTCACTCTGCAAAACTTCCCTCAGCCCCACAGTGCCTCAGTGGTCTGAAAGAGGCTGCTCTTGTAGAAACTTTGCTCAATTTTTTTCCCTACCTCAACTGACTGCAGAATTTTCTACAATTTTGGGCTCTCCAAAATGCCTAAACTGGTATTTCTGGTGTAGTAAGAAAGCAACAATTGTATACTCTAAATGGTTATCCGTTTAACAATTTCTACTTCAGCTTTTCTTACCTTGGTTAACTCATAAAGCTTCAAGAAAATACGAAGGAAATCTTATGGTAGAGTCATTCCACAAATATAGTTAGAGAAGGACATTCTGGTTTAAACCCAAAGTGGATATGGTTAGTGGGGAGTTCCCTGGCGGTCCAGTGGTTAGGACTTGACACTTTCACTGCCATAGCCTGGGTTCAATCCCTGGTCAGGACACTAAGATCCCGCAAGCTGTGCGGCACAGCCAAAAAAAAAAAAAAAAACCCAAAATGGATTTGGTTCGGACTGAGTAGAGAAAATACGAGTGAAAGAGAAATTTACATTCTTGAAATATTTTCCATCTCATGGTGAAGCTCTTGGCCGCATAGCAGTAAATTACCGTTACAGCACAGCTTCAAATGATTTCAAAGAAAGCAGTTATTTTCATCCTACCCACTTGCAGAGAGTAACCCAACCTAATGCTAAAGTTCCTTGCAATCATTTCTTGCAGACATACCCAAGAGACACAAGGTTGGCAGTATCTTGAGGGCAACTTCCTGTCCTATTCATCTTTGCAAACCCCAGTGCCTGGTCCATGGTGGGCACTCAATGTATATTTGTTGAATAAGTAAATGATCAAACTACATCTAGCCCACTGCCTGGTAATGTATTAGATGCCTGATAACATTTCCACAGGATGAGTCTAATGTTCTTTGATTCTATTCATCTACTCCAAGTGGGGCTGATATTCCTCTCCTACTCTGTGTGTCTAAACGGGCTACCACTGGGATAGAGTCAGGATGCAGGCAGCCTGTCCCTTGCCCCCCTGCAATCCATGTCCAACCTGAAAGCTGCATGACTCTCATCCCAGACTGGCTCAGTAAGCTGATGTAACCTTAAGCATGGCCAGCAGTCAGATCTTCATTCATGGCTTCAGCTACACGCGGGTTTGAAGGCAAAAACCAGAAAAAACAGAACAGGAAGTGCTGTGTTTTTCTTGGAAGCCAAGTAACTGTACTGGGGTATACAAACAATCTGGACAGCGGGGAAGCTGTCAAATAGCTTGGATGAAAAAAATGCAGATTATTAGGAAACGCTTTCCACCAAATGACCAGGGGCCACAGACGAGAACTTTGGCCTCTCCGAGGTGAGCACTTTTGCTCCCCCACGCCAACACCCGCACTCCCCTGGGGTGGAGGGCAAGCACCATTTAGAGTCCCGTGCTAAGCACGGCTCTACGTGCGCTCCCTTTACTACTACTGCCTCCTCGTGGCTCAACACCGTGTCACGGCTGCTCCAGGCCCTGGGACAAGGTGAGGAACAAAACAAATCCCCTGCTCTCAGAGAGCTTTCACTGCTCATAAATTACCCCGTTCGGTCTGCACAACAGCCTTTGGGGGAGGCACTGTAACAGTAAGCAAAGTCTGGATGCGATGGGGCTTTGACGCTAGGGCCGCCTGTATCCAAGCTCACGTGCTGGCTGTTCCTGACCCCGAAAGGCATGGCTGGGTCTGAGGGGAACAGTCTGAGACAGCTCTGAGCTGGGCAAGGGCCAGACTCTGGAGCCCGTCTGCCAACTGTGAGACAGAAAAATTCCTTAACCCCCAGAGGCTGTCTCCTCACCCATAAAAATGGGCAGCAGAGCTGTTGAGAGGATTAAAAGAGTTACTATACACTAGGGACTGTGCCTAGCATATCACAACAGCTTAATGATTTTACTCTAGGCAGGCCCCTTCCTCCTTCTGCAAGGGTCCAAGGCCTAATGCTGGATCCAGGTACAGACTCCAAAGGTAAATTACTTTATTTTGCTTTTAAAATTACATCTTCTGATCTCACGACTTGTTCCCTTTTTGGTTTTCATTTTCAGGTTTCCTCTTCTGTGTCCTTCCATTTTTACAAACAGGCTAGGATCTCTCTTCATTTAAAAAGAATGTTTAGGGGGCTTCCCTGGTGGCGCAGTGGTTGAGAGTCCGCCTGCCAATGTAGGGGACGCGGATTCGTGCCCCGGTCCGGGAAGATCCCACATGCCGCGGAGCGGCTGGGCCCGTGCGCCATGGCCGCTGAGCCTGCGCGTCCGGAGCCTGTGCTCCACAACGGGAGAGGCCACAACAGTGAGAGGCCCGCATACCGCAAAAAAAAAAAAAAAAAAAAAAAAAGAATGTTTAGGGACTTCCCTGGTGGCGCAGTGGTTAGGAATCCTCCTGCCCAATGCAGGGGACACGGGTTCGATCCCTGGTCCGGGAAGATCCCACATGCCGCGGAGCAACTAAGCCCATGTACCACAACTACTGAGCCTGCGCTCTAGAGCCCGCGAGCCACAACTACTGAAGCCCGCGTGCCTAAAGCGTGAGCTCCACAAGAGAAACCACTGCAATGAGAAACCTGAGCACCACAACAAAGAGCATCCCCCGCTCAATGCAACTAGAGAAAGCCCGTGTGCAGCAATGAAGACCCAACACAACCAAATTAATTAATTAAAAAAATAAGAATGCTTAAAAAGCAGGGGGGACACCCACAAGCTTCCTTAGCCACCTGAAGCTGACCTTCGCTTCACCACGGAAGTCTTTCAATTACTGGGGGGGCACAGTGGTATGTGGAGCGTGAGTTCTAGAACTGGACTTCCTAGATTGAAACCCTGGCTTAGCCACTTACTGCATAACTTTGGACAAGTTATACAGCCTCTTTATCTATGATTTCCTGATCTGTGATAAGGAAAACAACAGTGCCCATTTCATAAGATTGTTGTGAAAATTAAAGAAGTTAAAGCGTTTAAAGTGTATAGACCAATGCCAAGCACAAAGAAGGTGCACAATGCTTGTTAGATGTCACTCTCGTCACTACACTTTGCACTCTCACTTTCCTCCCTGAGCCATGCAATTCCTAAACGCTAGCGGTGAGGCTTCCTCCATCACTACTGTGGTATGAATGTACAGATAACTTATCAATGGTCTTCTAAGTGCTAAAGCCAATGCCTGTTCTTTGGCTCCATATTCTACTTTTCCACAGCCCTACACACTGCCAGCTAAACCATCCTTTTAGAAACTCTCCAATTTCTTATCTCTATTTTTTATCCGTTCCTTTTAGCCATATTAATTCTCTCCATCTTCTCAGCTTTTGAACAGAGGTATCCTTCAAGGTTCTGCTGTCAATATTCTTTTTCTCTGTCTTTATAGCCTTTCTTTCTGGAATCTTAATCATTCACATAATTCCAGCTATGTATGAAACCAGCATATTCTGTCCTAAGCTACAGTCAACACCTTGACCCTAAAAACCAATTCTCCTTGACCTTCATTAATACTACCACTATCCTGAGGGTCACAATTTGCTGGACAACACTTTTTTCTTAACCTCAACCCTTACTTACGTCCAAAGAAATTATATCCACTATTCAAGGCCCATTTCAAAAGCTACCCTCTCCATGAAGCCCTTTTCCAAATGAATGTCTTCTTTCCTCTGTTTTGAAACCTTAGATCTAGACTTTTACTGCTGTTATTATGCTGCTTCACACCAAAGTCAGCTGTGTCATGTGGATCTTTGTCTAACGATCTCTGCTCTTGGATCTGAATCCCTTGATAGCAGACACTCATCTGGTCCCTGTGTGCCCCAGCACTCATCACTTGCACACGGTGGTTGTCCAATAAATAACTGCTCAGTACCAGGTGCCTAGAGCACAGTGACCTGAGCCCGTGCTCTCCTCCGGCCACACACTTCTCCCTTACGCTGCTTCATGGCTCCACGACCCTGCCCTTAGGTTCCCTCCACCAGAAAGCACCTCCGCCTCACTGTTGCCTGGGGGACTCCAACTCGTCCTTCATGATCCAAGAGAGGCCCTCTCTCCTTTAATGAAAGCTTTCCCAACCTCTAGCAGAGGTGGTCACTCCTTTGTGCCTCCGATTTACAGATACAGCAGGTCTTTCCTGCAGGACTCCAAATACAGAAAGAAAATAGAGTGCGGAGCTGGTGAGAGCCACCAGCTACCAATGGCCACTCAGTTATGTAACGGTAGCCAGAACCCAGGATGTGAATACAACAGAGAAATCAAAAACAAATGGTCATAAACAATTTCATGTTGTAAAAAATCTCACAAATTTCAGAATAAAGGTCATAAACCAATGAGTATTTAGGAGAAATTCCAGATGTGAAAGATAAATTAAACATGGAAAAGCTGACCAACACCAACTCTTGATGATGACTCAAAATAATACCTAGAGACCTTTTCAAAAGAGCTGCTGTATCATCCACTTCTTCAGAGTCTGAAGCAGCTGTTACCACAAATCCCAACATAGGGTAGTTCTGGCACACTCCTAACTGCAATCCAGCCAAAATTTCCAGTAAATATAAATTTCATATACATATATGTGGTGCAATGTATACATATGCCTTTTTATAACATGTACTTTTTTAATGTTCCTTTTCCCTCACCCTAAGAAGATGTATCTTATATGTAATGTTATATCTTAAGTGTCTAAAAGCCATATCTTAAGGTATTTAAACCACTAAAACTTTCATCTGTATCAGGTGACACCCCAGATATGATAAGCAGGCGATCTGTGCCTTTGTGACAATTAACTGTTCATACTTGTGCTCCTTCCTCTAGACAGTGAGCAATTCAAGAGCAGCAGCCACATGTTACCTTCAACTGCCCCAATGCCTGGCACAAAGGGACACAATATTCATGAAAAGAAGGCATGAATAATAGCTCTATTTTTTAAAAGCGTCAATTTGTAAATTATCTTAGGAATAAGTTCTCAAGAAATCATGACTGGTTTTGCTACTAGAAACTCTTTATAACAAATTTTACAAACCAAGTTATTTTAGAATTATGAAAAATCACTCTTAGTTTGAAAAGGATAGGAAGAAAAAAAGAGTTAATAACTGGAGGCTTTAGTCAATTACCAAGTGAAAAAAATGCCTGGTATTTTGTGAGCAGTCCAACCGTTTTCTGGCACTGGTGGAGATGCCAGGCAAAAGGGGAACTGGAGGGCAACCGCCGTGTAATATGACCACCTCTATAATTTCAAAACTGGATTTATGCTTAATTTCCTCCAGCATGTCAATGTGTCCTGTACCATTTATCAAAGGGGCTGTGGGCACACACTGCCCCTTTGACGGACAGGATGTGTCCGTCCATCCTGTGAGGGACACGTGCGTGAGCCAGGTCAAGGATGACCACAGACATGTGACATAGGTTCCTCTTCAGGTTTCTCTTCAACGTATGTTTCTTCTCTATCACAGAAGGGAGAAAGTGAGGCACCTTAATTTCTCAACTACTGCAAGGTCAGAGATTGGCAAAAGTATTTACTGTTCAGCTTTATTAGCTACAGATGATCAAGATCCTCTACTTTTAGAGCAGGAAGATCAGTGTGGTGGCTTTCACACTTTTTAGCCATGAAATCCTTCCTCATAAGAATGTATACAGAAGAACAATACATAAAGCATGGGTCAGGGAAGAGGGGTTTGGGAACCACCAAGGAGATTCACTGAACTCCTAACCCTAAAGTCTATCAGAGCATAGTGTAAAAACCTCTGATCTATTCACATCTGTTAGGATGGCTATTATTTAAAAAACAAAAACAAAAACAAAACCATAAAATAAGTGTTAGCAAGGATATGGAGAAATTGGAACCCTTGCACACTGCTGACGGGTAAAACAGTACAGCCACTGTAGAATATGGTATGGCAGTTCCTCAAAAAATTAAAAATAATTACCATATTATCCAGCAATTCCACTTCTGGGTATATACCCAAAAGAAGTGAAGCAAGACTGTAACACAGTTACAACCGTAACACAGTTGTAGAGCATGTTCATAGAAGCATTATTCACAATAACCAAAAGGTGGAAGCAGCCCAAGTGTCCATCAATGGATGAATGGAAAAACAAAAGGTAGTGTGGACATGCAATGGAATATGATGCCATTAAAAATATTCCAATGCAAAATTATTCCCTAAAAAGGAAAGAAATTCTGACACATGCTACAACACAAATGAACCTTTAAGATTTTTAGGTGAAATAAGGCAGTCACAAAAGGACAAATACTGTAGGATTCCTCCTATAGGTAGTATCTAGAACACAGTCAAATTCAGAGACCGAAAGTAAAGCAATGGCTGCCGGGGGCTGGGGGAAGGGGAGATGGGGAGTTATTACTTAACAGGCATGCACTTAAATGCCACTGAACTGTACATTTTTAAATGATCAAAATGGTGTCTTACTTTATGTATTTTTTACCACACACACACAAAACCTTTAATCCAACACAACACCTTCATTTTACTGAGAAAGAAACATTAACTAAAGCAAAAAAAGTATTCACCTAAGATCACATACAGGCACTAAAGTGTTCTATCCAAAACATAATTCTGTAAAAGGCACTTCTGTCTACATTACTAACTCCATTAAACTTTTCAGTGGCTCCCAAGACCACAGAATAAAAGTTCTTGCATATGACATGCAAGGTCCTCCAGGAAAGGGACCCACCTCCTCTCCAGACATGCTGTTCACCGTCGCCTGAGACTCTAAGACCACCACAAGGCTCGTAGTTGCCCACACCTGCTACTACTGCCTCTCACCTCCAGGACTTTGTACTGCCCATGCCTCCTCCCCAACTTCCCCTCATTAACTAAGCCTGAGTATCACTTCCAGATACTAAGCACTTCCAGATACTAAGCATCCCCACCCCAAGATTCTCTTCATCCCAGGCATGGCATCTGTGTTCCTGTAATACCCCTGCATACCCTTACCATCCACCCACCATGGTGTGTGATGACCATCCGTTTAAGTGCTGTCTCCCCGACTCCTGGATTCTGACTAAACGTCATTCTATCTCTGTCGGCTGAATAGACCCTGCCTGGCTGGGGTGGGCCCTCAGGAAATGTTGACTGAACAAATACATCTGGTGGGAAAAGCCAAGATGCGATTAGGTCTCCTGAAGGTCCAAGGCTCTCTTCATAGGGTTGCTTAGGGCCTCCCCTCATAATGTGAAAATAACTATATTGGAGTTCCAGTTCATGACAGTACAGTAGGAAGATCCTGAACTCACGTCCTCCCATAGACACACTGAGTCTACAGCTACATATGGAACAATTTCCTCTTTTAAAAAACCTAAAGAGGGGCTGAGTGATGACTACACATCAGGCAAAAGAGAAGAAAACCACAAGGTGGGTAGGAGAGGCTGGGATACAATCTCATCATAAACCCCATGCAGGGAGGGACCTTGGAACCTGGAGCTTCTCCCTGAAGAGCAAGGGGCTTGCACCCACATCAGGCATCCCAACTTTTGGGTCATACACTTGAGATGACCCTCCAAAACTTCTGGCTTTGAAAACCAACAAGGTTCATGTCCCAAGACCCACAAGACTCTAGCAATCTGAGAAGCCACTCTTAAAGGGCTCACATGCTCAGGTTCACACACCCCAGGGCCCAGCTCAGAGGCAGCTGATCACACCAGACTTAAAATAAAGGAAGCTGACCTGCTATATTAAAGCATCAGCCTGAAGGGCAGGCATCTAATTTCACACACACATCTAGAAGCCGGCTGTAACACTCTCCCGGTATGGAGACCGGTAGGCACCACCTCTGCGCTCTCCCTGTGCCATTCTCCAGAGCACCAGTGTCTCCTGGTGGGAAGCTTCTGCACGTGTCTGGTGCCCCAATTTTTGCGGCCGCTGCTAAGCAGTGCCTCTTGATTGCCTGCCTCTGGAGGCTAGGCGAGTTTGCATTCCTGGCCCCGTAGGACTGTAATAATTGGTGTCACCCAGAAAGGAGCTCATACCCATCTGGCACCCCAATTTTTGCTACTGCTGCCAGGGGACACCTCTACATCGCCTGGTTCTGGTGGTCAGCGGGGTTTATGTTCGTGGTTCCCACAGGACTGTAACCAACAGAGAAAGTTCTTAAAGGGCTACCAGAAAAGAGCTTATACACTCATCCGGTGCCCTAATTTCTGTGGCTGCCACTTAGGGAACACTTCCAGATCACCTGGCTCTGGTGGCCAGAGGGGCTTAATGCCTAAGGTTCCAAGGACTGTATGTATCTAATTACTTTTAAAAGCTGATGCCTGAGGGCCTGGCTTCCAGGTGGCCTGAATCTAGATGCTGAGATTCTTCCCTTTGGGACATTAACAGGACTTGGCACATCCTCAACTACAAAGAGCTGTTAAAAACATAACAGGGTACTTGGATAAGCACAGAGGTTGGAGACAATCAGGAGCTGAGGCAGGGATGAACAACAGGGTTCACCTTCTACGTGAGGTCACTCCTTCAGGGCTGGGAGACGTGATTGTTCCATCTACCGTTTAGAGTCAAGCAAACTGAAGAAACAGAGGATTATGTTCCAAATGAAAGAACAAGATAAAACCTCAGGAAAAAACCATAAGAAAGCAGAAACAACTAATGTACCTGATAGAGTTCAAAGTAGCGGTCATAAAGATGTTCACCAAATTGAGCAGGAGAATAGATGAACACAGGGAGAACTTCAGCAAAGACATGGAAAATAAAGAAAGTACCCAACAGAAGTCACAGAGCTAAAGAATACAATAACTGAACTGAAAAAAAAAGCTGTAAGGTTAAACAGCAGACTAGATAAAGCAGAGGAATGAGTCAACTAGAAGACAAAGCATAAAACTCAACCAATCAGAGCAGCACAAAGAGAATGAAAAAAAGTGAAGATAGCTTAAGAGACTTCTTGTACAACATCAAGTATACTAACATTCACGTTACTGTGTCCTAGAAGAAGAGAGGGAGAAAGGAGAACACTTATTCCAAGAAATAATGGCAGAAAAATTCCCTAACCTGGGGAAAAGAAACAGACATCCAGATCCAGTAAGGCCAAAGAGTTTCAAATAAGAAGAACCCAAGAGACCCACACCAAGACACATTATAATTAAAATGTCAAAAGTGAAAGACAAGGAGAGCTGCCCTGCAGATGCCGGACTTGCCGGCACCACGGGTACGGCTGCCCTGCTGCACCTGTGACGCTGGGGCAGAGAGGAAGCGGCTACTTCTACGCTCAGTGCTCAGAAGAGTGGGCGCTTAGGATGCTTTGTAGCCGGACATCACCAAAAGCTGCGTGAGAAAGCACCTTGTTTCCACGTGCACTTGCAGTGGGAGCTGTGCGCAGGCCCTTGAACACTTTGATATTCTTTTTCTTTATAAAATAAGGCTCGTCGCGAGAATTAAATGAGATATGTGTACAACCACATGGCAAGCTTTGGGCACAATGGGATTGACCAGGAGAGGGTCTCCTTATTGGAAATGATTGTTCTGTTGGTCTGTCTGGCGAGGACTTTTTAGGAATCCTTGGGCAAGTGTGACATGCATCCCTGGCTGAGGGCCGCTGAGGTGGTATCAAGGCCCTGTAGGGCCTCCAGGCCCTGTTCAGAGCAGGGTCCTAGGTGGGGGCAAGGGGGGCCCAGAGCCACCTGGTCCACAAGCACTCGTGCTCTGAGGACCCTGAGACGTGTCACTCTGGAAGGAAGGCCAGGGGTTTGCTCCTGGCATTTGTCCTGCTGATGAGGCATTAGTCGGGCCCCTGTGTGGAGCCCCTCAATGGGCCAAATGTAACCCTATAAAATGATCATCCAAACCAGGGGCGTCCTGGTCTCCTTGCGGGTGGAGAGTGCATTTTGCTATTTCCCGAAATGTTTAAGTTGGAGGGCTGAACAAAAGCTGTAGGTCAGTGGCTCTCTACTAGGGGCAGTTTGTCCCCCTCCCAGGGCACATGGCAATGTGCAGGGCAGGAAAGGGGTAGCGGTGCTGCTGGCATCTAGTTGGTGGGGGCCAGGGCTGTAACTACATGTCCTGTGGTGCCCAGGATGGCTCCATAGTAAAGCTACAGGGTCCCAAATGCTGATAGGGCCAAGGCTGACAAAACCTGCTATAGAAAATATGGTTTGGGGGTGATTCACGGATTGGATTCCATTTCTCAGGTCCGTGGGCCCAGCTTGGTCCTGTGCAGCTGGTCAGTGGAATCGATCTGCAGGTGTGGCTCTTGTCACTCTAGGACTGGCTTCAGGACAGATCCTGCTGATGAGGCCAGGGCACCGTCCTCAGTTCTGCAGGACAGCACACCGGAGTGGAGCCGGGGGGTGTGTGCCTGACTCACAGCACGGCGTCCACGCACACCCAGTCTGCCGGCAAGGGCAGAGGAGAGCCGGGGAAGTCACGGCCTTGGGAATGTCCTCTGATGAAAAAGAACCTGCAGGCTTATCAAATAACTTTTGTGTGGAACGTTGGTGTGTTGAAAAGCAGTTCTGTGTGCTTTTCCCCCTTGGTGTGGATCAGCAGTGCTGAGGCAGCAGGCGTGACACAGAAGTGTGAGCAGAGACCGTCTGGAATCCCCAAACTCCAGGGAAACTAAAGGTGACAGCAAGCCAGTGAAGAGGACAGGAGTTGGGGCCAGTGGTGGTGGCGGCAGCCCAGCAGGCACTCCTCGTCTCAGGGCCTTAATCCTGGCTCCAGCCGGGTGGTCAGGGGAACTGCAAGGTCTTCTGGGCGAGCAGAGCCCACAGTCCTGAGCTGTTCTTCGCTGTGTTTGGGTCATCTCCCCGCAACCAAGGGGGAGAAATCTAGATGAGGTTTAAGAATTAATGCTTTAAGAATGTGGATCTCATAGTTAAAACCTTGGAACACGTGTTTTCAGCACAAGGTGCTAAAGTGAACGAAGGATTTAACACCTTTTCAAGGAGGGTGTCTCCATGTGGGCAGAACTAGAGAATAAATGGGTGTTGAATAAAAAAAAAAAGACAAGGAGAAAATATTAAAAGCATCAAGAGAAAAACAACTTGCTACACACAAGGGAACCCCCAGTAAGACCAACAGCAGAATCTCTGTACGTTAGAAGGGAGTGGCACAATACATTCAGAGTGCTGAAAGAAAAAAACTTCCAACCGAGAATACGCTACCTGGCAAAGTTATTGCTCGGAGTGAAAGAGTTCATCACTACTAAACCAGCCTTACAAGAAATGTTAAAGGGACTTTAAGCTGAAAAGAAAGGGCGCTAATTAGTAAAAGAAATCATATAAAAGAATAAATCTCACTGGAAAGGTAAATATATGGTAAAGGTAGATTAATTATTTATAAAGCTAACATGAATATTAAAAGACAAAAGTTGTAAAAGTAACTATGATTATAATAATTAGTTAAGGGATATACAAGATAAAAAGGTGTAAAATGTGACATCAAAAACATTAAATGGCGGGGAGGGTATTAATGTTGAGCTTTAGAATGGGATCAAACTTAAGTCGTTATTAAATTAAAATAGACTGTACAAGTTGCTGTATGTAAGCCTCATGGTAACCACAAAGAAAATTAAAAGTCAATGCAGGGAACTGAAGATATCTGAAATATGAATATAAGAATTCATAATCAGAATCTATAAACATTTCCTAAAAATCCATTAGGAAAAAAAAGGACAACATGAGAGCTAAACAGGAATGAAATTTAATAGCATATTACACAAGAATATATCTATACGTCCAAGAAACATGTGAAAAGGGGTTCACCTCACTAGTATTGTAAGCAGGGAATTCTAATAAAAATACAATGAAATGTCACTACACCCACCAGAATGACTAAACTTGAAAGGAACAATATAATCCTATAGAGCAAAGAGAATCTTCATACCCTGAAGGCAGAACTGTAAACTGGTATAACCACTTTGGAAAAATGTTTGGCATTATCTACTGAAGTCAAATATATTCATATCTTGTAATCCAGCAAGACTGTAATTGAAACTGAAATTGTAATTTCACCCAAGAGATATGTCCACACATGTATGTCAAAAGACAGGACCATGACTCTTCATAGCAACAGTGCTGTGACGGTTAATTCCAGCAGGTCTAGAATTAGCCTGAGTTGTTTTGCTAAAGTTCCTGCACCACAATGACCCCTGGTCAAGGCATGAAACCTACTGATTTATAGTGTTGCTTTGCAAACTGAAGTCTAAAGTTTTGGGGTGGTTTGTACCAGCTTATCAGCATTGTTTGTTGATAAGAGTGATATTGATGATTCACACCTGATTTGATTTTTTAATTAATTATTGAATTTTCTCTTACTTAGAAAAGAATTTCATGTGTCTTGTTTGCAAGGAAATCAATCAAACTCATTCTTCTCAAATTATTCAGTGATAAATTATCCCTAGCTTTCTGAGGAGATGGTAGGGGAAGAGTGGATCACAAAAATAAAGAGGTCTTTTTCCCTCCTCCCATAGACATGTTATTTTTTCAATAAATAAGGAGGACTCTCCCTGGCACTTTAATCTGAGTGCCAATAATCTGAATCAACCCACTGAGAACTCCTGTTTTATGTGATAGTGACCTACACTGTAAGACCTTGAGGACAAGCAGTCTGCAATGGAAAAAATTTTATTTGAAGGCTATGTCCTCAGCTCTATGACTTCTCTAGCCTTGGTGGAAAGCAGGCTTAGCCAAAGAGAAATATTTTTGGACAAGGGTGCTCAGAGCTGTAAAAATAGGTCCAGTGAACAGCACACTTGTCAAAGCCCCTGCGTACTCCAGCCACAGGGCCAAGGAAGCATGCCAATCAGAAGCTTGCTGGATTTCTCTATTTTTGCAAACATACCACCAGATTTGAAGCCCCTTCTCTGAAGTGTAATTTGAGTGGAGAATTTGTGAGAATTACATCAACTGGTCCAGTGAGATGTTCCACGTGCCCCTACACTACAGGAGGGCTGCGTTTCATCAACATTACATTCTCTCTGAAAAACGGCAAAGTTGTATATACCATCTGCCAAACGCAAATTTGGACTTCTCGATCCTCAGAGTAAGTGTTTGGCCCAGAATAAGTACACAGAGTCGCTGCTCCCCATGAGGCTGCTGCGCCCCGGAGGCTGCTGTGCCTTTGCATCTAGGCCTGCCCTTGGGTTCTCATGATTTGATCCAGAGAGGAAAAAAGTCATAAATCAGTTGCATCTCTCAGAGCTGGCAAGTCGGGGTTTATGACTGTCTCTGTGCAATGCCGTGAACTCTGCCATCAACACAAGCTGTCTTCACAAACTTCAACAATCAGAAAAAGGCATTCCATTGAGGCTTTCGACCACCACCACAGATAGGTGGTTTGTACTTAAAACAGTTAAGTTCATTGGCTGGCCTCTTTTTTTAACTGAGATTTTTATATTTTAAATAGCATTTCTAAAAAGCCAAGGAAATGTGCCTCAATTTTTAAGTGAGCCTGTTAAATACACAATTTTTTTTTTAATTCAGTAAGCATCTGGGTTTGGTAATGTAGAGAAAATAAATTCTCTCCCTGGACCCTCCACTCCCATCTCCCACAAATTCTGGAAAGGAGATGGGATAACTGGACATGTCAGTGGCATCAACCAACTCTTAGTTATATTTAAGAATCTCTGAAAGATGTTGCCAGGATGCACACTTTCTGAGTAGAAGAGAGAGCTGCAATTCCAAACTGCTCTCTCGGAAGATTAATATGGCAATGGTTATTAGGATGAGTGTTTCTTTCCTATTAGATTCTGCTGAAATGAACCAATTAAGATGTTTCCTCAACAATTCAGGTATCAACGCCTGGTCTAGGAATTACAAAGGAAAGAACAGGGGAAACAGCTCTGCTCGGAGGAAAGCCTCAGAGCCTTCTGCTGTATGGTGGACACTCTGACAGAAACCCTGTCTTTGGAGTGCATGAGGTGGCTAGAAGATCAACAATGGCAATCACAGAGGGAGGAAACTCTTTGGGAAAGCTGGAGAGAACAAACAAGTCTTGCCAGGTGAATTTGAGTCTATTATGGGCAGAAAGATAGTAGTAGAGGATGGAGATGACCAGCAGGTGACTCTAACTTTGAATCTAGAGCTGAAGAGAGGTCAAGCTGATAACTGCTGATTCCAGATACCCACAAAAAATCCCCTTGCCCATGGAAGCCATACTTCTCCCCACAAGACAGCAGAGGCTAAAGGTGCAGGTAGAACTGTGGTCATTGCAGCCACAGGGATCTCCAGCAAGCAGAAGAGTAGTTGAGAGACCCGAGTTCCAGGCCCTGCTCTGCCTCTGACCCTTGACCCCAAGTGCCATCTCTGCAGGGATGAATATCATAATGGTCACATGAAATGACAGAGACATTAAAGTGCTTGGAACAGAAAAAAATGTCACATCTGTAGAGTGTTTTTTAAGTGTCAGGCTCTGTTGCAAATGCTTTATGACAATGAACTTACTGTAATACCCAAGTGAACAAAGCACTAAGATTCTCTCTCTCAACAGCCCACACAATTAGTCTTAAAATCTTTAGAACTGTTTGAACTCTCCATAGCTCCCTATCATATCTTCAAAGACAGTTAAGAGAATCTAAAATAAGAGAAGTCATCACCAGATTACAGCTGATGGATCTACATAAAGGCAGCTAACATTTACTGAACAGTTACCATTGAAAACACTAGTACAGTCTAAGCGCTTAGCTCATAGAACTCTCAGAACACTAAGTATTATTCGTAGATAAGGGAAGAAGCAGAGAGGGGTTAAGAGACTCGCCCAAGGTTCCACAGCCAGGAGAGGAAGGGCTGGGATCCAAACTCCAGCAGGCACCTTACAGCCTGCTCACTTTCAGGCATTAGACCACCACTGAGCGGAAACTATCACATAGTCAGCATAACCTAGAGGGAGATATAGAACAGAAAGCAGCAGCATTATCTTCCTGTGGTCCCAGGAGAGCTAGGCAGTGAGGCATGTGCCTAAGGCAGATATGGGGAGAAGAGAGAAGGAGGAGGAAAGGAAATGAGAAACTCAAGAAAGGGGCAGATAACAGTGAGGCGGGTCTAGGAAACGGCAGAGAAAACCCAAAACCTGACTGAGGTACCGTTTCTGCTCTACAATATCCAAACATATTCTACGGCATTCATTTTTCTGCCTGTCAGCCCTACCTCTTCTACAGCATCTACAGCCACACCCCAAGTCCAAAGACTAACATGCTGACAGAAGCTGATTTTACTGTCCTAGTACATCATGGATATCAGAGAACAGACCAATAAAGAAATGAGCAACAACACAGTAAATGAGGGATGAACTTCATGACAAACACACACCCCGTACCCTTGAGGACAAAGTTAACACCTGGGAATAAAACTATTCCCTCCATGGACTTCCCTGGTGGTGCAGTGGTTAAGAATCCACCTGCCAATGTAGGGGACACGGGTTCAAGCCCTGGTCCGTGAAGGTCCCACATGCCGTGGAGCAGCTAAGCCCGTGCACCATAACTACTGAGCCTGTGCTCTAGAGCCCGCGTGCCACACTACTGAAGCCCACATGCCTGTGCTCGTCAACAAGAGAAGCCCCTGCTTCCTGCAACTAGAGAAAGCCTGCGCATAGCAATGAAGACCCAACACAGCCAAAAATAAAAGAAACAAAACAAAACACAACTATTCCCTCCATAAAGAACTCTGAGTCAAAATGCGAGCTTACAGCCACGTGACTGTGCCAACCTCTTGTGCTCCTAAAACTTCTCCTAGGCCACTGCACTGTTTTCAAACAAACTTCAACAGAGGCATACTCACTGTAGCGACAGAAAAGAATAAAGCTAAACAACACAAAGCAACTCTGATCATTCTTCTACTCAGCATCAGAAAGTTCAGAGTTGGGGGCAGGAAAAAAGAGATGGGCAAACAAATGCAGAGGCTGGGGAGAAGACTTCCTATCCACTTGAGTCCTCATCAAGCATCGCAGAGTACTACAAATGTCAGGGAAACGTGTACTTGTAGTTTAGAATACCCCTCCCCTTGTTTTAATAGCCTAAGGAGCTCTCCCCAGAAAAAATGTGCACTTTTTGCTCTTTAAGAAGAACAAATAAAAAAGCTTTCGGTGTGAACTCAGCTCCAACCTCCTTCTAGATGCAAACTCTCACTTCCTCAAAGAAGTATAGTGCACCAAAAGGAAGGTTGTTACCAGAGAGCCAAGAAATCCAGCCCCTAAAATGCCATTCCCAGAAAGCCCACTGGCTTCTCACTAGTAAATTAACAAAAGCTATAAGCTCTCTGGGCTCCTCATATGAAAAAAAGGCAATGCAAGAAGCAAAGCTCTGACTCATTCTATAAATTGAAGAGATGCACAGCTAATAATTTCTTCCTTTTTTCCCTTCTTTACAAAGCAAAAACCAACCTGTCCCCCACTCAAGGGTCAATTACTGCTGGAAGCTTCTTTGCTGGCCTAAGTATCCAGCTTTAGATAAACTGGCAATCAGACCCAAGTCAGAATAATGGGCAAACACACACAAGTTAACCTTACTTAAATATTAACCCACAGTTTTTGTTTTTTGTTTTTTTAATTTAAAACAAGCAAAAGTAATGACAGGCAAAGTAGATACTCTTAGAGAATACAAATATACAAATGGCCTGTGCTCTGATCAACTACGTATAATTAAACACAGACCTCACTCGTCTTAAATTGCTTAATTGCTTGAGAAATGTGTCAGGCTCCCACAAAATCTACTCAGTTTTTTTTTATCCTACTCAGCATGAACTGGAACATATGGCAAAAATGACAAATTTTTTTGAAATATTAAAAATGTAAACAGAACTACACCTTGATTAAAATTAAAACTACTTCATGGGACTTCCCTGGTGGTGCAGTGGTTACAAATCCGCCTTCCAATGCAGGGGACGCGGGTTTGATCCCTGGTCAGGGAACTAGATCCCACATGCATGCCACAACTAAGGAGCCCGTGAGCTGCACACTAAGGAACCCTGCTGCTGCAACTAAGGAGCACATGTACCACAACTAAGGAGCCCGTGAGCCACAACTAAAGAGTCAGCCTGCTGCAACTAAGACCTGGTGCCACCCCAAATTAAAAAAAACCCTACTTCAGAAAGAGTTCTGGAGAGTGAAGCTAAGTGTGAATTAGTAGCATAAAGTTAGATGTTACTTTGTGCTTGTGTTTTTAAGGCTTTACTGAGGAGGATAAAAAGTGCTTTCCCTCTTTTCAGAGGTCTCTGAACAAACTGCAGTCAACAACTGGCATTTGCCTTCAAGATTAAGCAAGATGGAAAAGAATCACAACCAGTGCTCTCCACCTTAACATCACAGGCCTACCATAGCAGCAAGGATCAGAGATGGGCGTGGCATGAGGGGACAATGACAAAAGGACAAGGATAACACCATGATGGTGATAACCCTGAAGGCAGCTAACATTCTGTGAGCCCTTACTAGATGCCACTGTGCTAAGTGCTTGACGTGTGCTACTTCATTCAATCCTCTCCATACTCCCAGGAGGCTAGTCCTACCTCAGAGATTAGTAAAGCAAGGCACAGAAGTAACTTTTCCATGTTAGCACAGAGCCAGCATAGACCATCCCAAGTCCCCACAGTGAACTGGATCCAACGTACAGTCAAACCACACCAACTAATAGCTGTGGCACTAAATGAGCAAAACAGATTTACCCTGTGACAAAAGCTGTAGGTCAAGGAGCATGAAGAATGAGGCAGTACTGCCTCGAGCAGCATGCTGCAGGATAGAGTGCAAAAATGGATCAGCTAAACAGCCGAAACCAACCAACTGGCTGAAAGTGGCACACAGAGATATAATGCAGGAAAGTGCGGTTCCCCTCCACAGGATTAAAGCTGTCACCTACAGCGGCTGAGGCTCTTTTAAACCTTGTTATGTAAGCACAGAACTACTGCTCCCTAGGACTGTCCACTATTTAAATCTCTGGTCCTTATCAACTTCTTGAATGACAATTCCATTATATTTCCAATGTGTGGGGTAAATAGCTTTCTTTTTTTACCCCTTAGGTTTCAAAAGGCACGCCACCCTGGTCCAACTACTCAAGGATTTGATCCACAAGTCTGAATGCCCATCATTGTCAATCTCCTCCCTCCTTTCTCAGATGAAAGCTCCAACACCGTACCCATAATTTTAGGTGTTACGTGTGTGCCTTTTTGTGCAACATAACACTTTTTGGGCCAGTAGTGGATACGGTACTCCAAGAACTGAGCAACCTGAATTTGTACAAAAGTTGAAGTGATGCTTTCTACTTAGTTTCTAATCCTCTTCCACTGATGTCTTCAAGGGACCATCAACAATAGTTTCTGGACCCATTTCCTATATTGTTATTGGGGGCTTCAGGCCCTAATATCTTGTCACTAAGATGTTGTTTAGATGTTTTTAAACAAATACATTATTTTATACCTGCCCACAACAAATCTCACTCTCACAGCATAGGGAGATTTGGGTGGAGCAGGGAGATACAAATGCACTCAACCTAAACTTTCTTTTAAGTATCACGTAGTATAATAAACTTTCATGTTAAAAAGACCTACTCCTCCCATCTCACGTATAATAAAGATTAATGGGACACCATAACCCAGCAGCCAGGGCATGTACACAATAAAAAGGGCAATATATGTCCAAAAACATGATCTGAGAAGAAATGGGAGTCAGAAGGATAAAACATTAATGAAATACAGATTTTAGAAGAAAATGCAATCAAATTAATATGTTGCAAAATACCTGCAGTCTGGGAAGTTTTAAGATATATAATAAGAAGAAAAGATTTTTCTACAAAGCAAGCATAGAAGCATAGACTTGGCTGGAAACAGACACTACAAAAATTAAACTCCTTCATGATCATAGCCACTTAACTTGAGTTTTCCCTTAAGAAAAATTAGATAAATGCCTCCCCCGTCCAACAGTACAAGTAACAAAGGGCCGACATGCTAAGCATATAATCAGCTAGGCTATGAAAATCACGGTTCCCCGATACGAGTTGGAATATAAACGCTAAAACCCAATCAGTAAAAACACAAGGATCACAGTACCTAGGTAACAGCTGCACAACTGACCCTGAATCACAGCTTAGTTGGAACCGCGCGGAGTCCTGAAGATGCACACGGAGATTAGCGACTCCTTCAGAGCCCTCAACCGCTCTGCCTCCCCCTCCCACTCTACCCAGCGCCAGAGGGCACTAGGTCAAAGACTTCTTGCGCAGCACTTGGTGGAGTCCCAGCGCCTCACAAGCGCCGATTAGGTAACGTTACCAAATGCTTCAAAAGTGCTTACTACTATTATTCTTTGTAACTCAGCAAGCACACACTGGGAGAGAAGAGACCATTTAGAGAGCAGAAAACTGCTCTGACAACGGCTGCAGAATTATAAAAAACTAATAAAATTAAAACTGATCGCAGTGCGGGTCTCTGGAAGCCAACCGCCGTAAACTGAGGCTCGGCCCAAGAACACTAGATCTTTGGGGGGCTGCAGACTAACAGGCCCAGACATTTCAACTACACGGGGGAGGGTCAGGGTGGAAATTCCGCGGGGCTCGCGTGAACGCTGGCCTCCGGGCCTGACAACCCCCGCCGGGTCGCGGCCCGCCAGCGCTTTCCTGTCGGGGTGGGGCAGCAAAGCGAGCGGGGAGCGCTGCCCGAGGACTGCCCACCTGGGCGATGCCGGCGCCCATCAGCCCGCCGCCGATGACCGTCACATGCTTGACGAGGATTTTCTTCGCTGAGGCCGCGGCGGTGGACGAGGAGGACATGGAACGCACGAACTGCCTGGTTACGAAAGCCATGGTGCAGACGGCGAAAGCGGCGACAGCGACAAGACCTGGCGGAGAATACTCCCTCACGCAACACCTAAGAGCGAGCAGACCTCTGGGGGCGGAAGCCCTAGCGGCCCGCGGCCCGCGCGCCCTGGGCGACGCCGTGACGTATTCGACGGCGGGGGCGGAGCCTCGAGGCCCGCTTTCCCCATTGGCGGAGGCCGCAGGGACGGCGTTCGAACGTCCGAGCGCGGCGTCCAAGCTCACGAGGACTAGGGCGGGCCGCCGCCCTCCTCTGCAGAGCAGCTCTACCCGGACTGTCGACGCAGCTGGTCGTGTGCCGTTGAGTGGTTAGCGTTCTGGTACCGGACCCAGTGCAAGCCTTTCCTCGCAAAAGCCACGGGCCCCTTGTAAGGGGAAGTCCGTGGTGTTGCCTTGTTAACTTCTCCCTTTTGATCCTTGTGCATACTCGGCGCCAAATAAATACGTGTTATTTGGCTGTGGTGATGAGGAAGCCCAAAATGAGCACCTTCCGTACGTGTCACCATAAACCAAGTCTAGGGATTATTTTAACCCGGTGCATATTGTTCCTGCTAAAAACGGAAGGAAACAAACTGCTCACACCCAAAGCAAATGTCTAGTGACCCATGAGTTCTAATGCAAAAATCAGGCCCACTAAGGGAAAGAGAAATTTAACCTTTAATTGCCCATTTCGACTTAACATGTTTATTAATGCAGGGAACATGTGGACAGTTTAAAGTCAAAGAGGAACCTTTGTGGAGTAACTGGTAATAATAGGCCAATCTTCTCCCTCGTGTAAATAATTTCTAGTTACTGTACCTTAGTAATATAGAATTTTTATTATTTATTTTTAAATATGTAATAAGGACCCACAGACTCACCATCCAAAGTCTGCCTCCTCCTATTGCAGGTAACTTACATAGTGAATCCTGTGTTCACCGTTGCTTTGCTTACATCTCATTTTTATTTCTAATTCTGTAAAAGTGTGGGAGAAGTGCTGGTGTTGAGCACTCCTTAAGGCTTGGGACGTTTCTAAGGAGATCATTACTGGCTGAAGACACTGTCACATCCAAATAATTAAAGTCCATTAAGTGCTAGAATGTACCAAATGCAAAAACCAATAGGACTAGAATTGGAATAGGAAGATTACACGGAGAACCTAGTAACTTGAACAAATGAGTCAATTTAGAAGAAAAGAGGCTTCTAGGCACAGGAAGCAGCACATGCAAAGGTAGAAGCGTAAAAAAATATTGCCACAGGAAAAGGGTGAGGAATTAGGTATTGTTAGAGGTGACGCTAGGACAGTAGATTAGCAAGATGCACAGATGATTCTTTCGGTGGAGTTTAAATTTTCATTCTCATTTAAAAGTTGTGTTTAATGCAAGGCCAAACATTCTGATTATAGTGTCGTCACAATATGTATTTTTTAAATGTGTATAATGTAAAACATAATCCCTGAGTATTTGGTATATTTTCAGATCTCTGATTTGTTTTCCTCAGAACAGAAAGAATAACCACTGCAGTATTTTTTAGCAGTTCTCAGATCTGAGGCCATCTGTATTATATAAAGGTGTGATGTGAAGAAAGGAGCAATGAAGTGAGAGTCAGGAGTCCTGTCTCAGTCACTGGTGTGCAGTATGATGGTCTGCAGACAACCTCCCTGGGCTCCAGGGTCCTTGTCTTTCAAAAGAAAGGGCTGGGAAGGGTAAGCTGGGACGAAGTGAGAGAGTGGCATGGACATATATACATTACCAAATGTAAAATAGATAGCTAGTGGCAAGCAGCTGCATAGCACAGGGAGATCAGCTCCGTGCTTTGTGTCCACCTAGAGGGGTGGGATAGGGAGGATGGGAGGGAGGGAGATGCCAAGAGGGAGGAGATGTGGGGATACATGTACATGCATAGCTGATTCACTTTGTTATACAGCAGAAACTAACACACCATTGTAAAGCAATTATACTCCAATAAAGATGTTAAAAAAAAAAAAAAGGAAAAGGGCTGGACAGGTATCTTTCCAGCTGTTTCATACTGAGAGTCTAACCCTCATTTACACTCTTCTGAACCAGGAAGGCCACCCCAGCCTCTATTCCTGCCCAGTCCTGATCAGATGACAGTTACAATAGAATCATTCTTCTTTTGCCAGAACTGCAAGTCTTTTCCCAAGTGTGGCCTTGAACTTTCAGGCACCCAATAACAATTTCTGTGGTCCCCGACTTGCACCTTCACCCTGTTCTTGGGGAGGTGCTTCGTTTCTCTCTGCAGGAGTGGTGCACTGGGAAGCGTGACACTGGTCACTGACCAACTCAAAAACAGCAAAGGGTACCCCTTTTTTACAGGTGAGGAAACTGAGGCCCAGAGAAGTCCAGAAACTTAGCCAAGGTCACACAGCTAATGAATAGCACAGACAGAATTCAAACTCAGGACAGTCTGTTTTCAGGGCTCATGTTCTTGGCCACTATGCTGTTTTGCCTCTCTTTATAGCAACCCTAAGGTTACCACTGCTATCTTCTTCTAAAGGTGAAGAAACTGAGGCTCTGAGCGATTAAGTCATTTATTAAATGTAACTCACCCAATAACTGACCAAGCTCAGATTTGAATCCATTCTGACCTCAAGGTTCCCATTCCTTTCATAATTTCATACTCTTTAGAAAGTGCTGCTGTTGCTAGAGGGGAAAAAAATTGGGGAGTGGTCTCCAGTAAACATACATGTCTAGATTTGGAGGTTTAACTGTCCTACTAAGGTTATCATTAAGGTTATAAACAGATTAATGTATTTAGACATTCCTACCAATAAGCCCCAGAACTGTTAAGTTTCACACAGTGAGTCCCAATATTTACACCTGAAGACTTTATAAAACCATGTTTTATTCCTTCCTGATTTCTAGCATGTGGACTCATGCTTCTCAAACACAAACATCCATTTATAATCGTCTACTGATCACCTCTATTTGGAAATCCCTCAGCTACTTCAAATGTAACTTATCAAAATTTGAACCTATTATTTCTCACTTCCCACAATACCTTTCACCTCCTCTTGCATTCATTGTCAGTTCACGATGACACACAACCGAGGGCATTTTCCTTCCCCCTCACCACCATATCCCCATTCACTCGGTCAGATGTCATTGATGCCACCTTAGGAGCATACAGGCTTCCTCCCTCATTTCCCCCTCTTATCTCTATCCCTATTTATCGGCATTTTATCCAAGCCCTTGTCTCCTTTGTAGAGACTGAGCCCATTCCTGAAGCGCCTTACTGTAACTAATGTCTCTTTGACCCAGTTCATACTTCACATTCTTCTCAGACTGATTTCTCAAGTTATAAACTGGGTCACTGCACTCTCCTTTTAAAAATTTTATTCACAGGATAAAGACCAAACTTCTAAGTCCTGGTGCCAACACTTTAAACTCACCTATTTCCTTCTACTCCTTCTCAAGTATCTTAAAGCCTAGCCACAAAGAACCAAGTTGATTTCCTAACTTATAAATTAGAAATCATCTTTTATAAAGATCCTAGTATCTATAAATTAGTTGAAGGCTAAAATATATTTTGAATAACTAATTCTCAGACATTTTCAGAGCCAGGTATTTATCTATTTATTATTTTTTTATTGAAGTATAGCTGATTTACAGTGTTAATTACTGCTATACAGTGAAGTGATTCAGTTATACATATATATACACACACACACACACACACACACACACACATTCTTTTTTTAAATATTCTTTTCCATGAATGGTTTATCATAGAATATTAAATATAGTTCTCTGGGCTATACAGTAGGACCTTGTTTATGCATTCCATATATAATAGCTGACATCTGCTAACCCCAACCTCCCACTCCATTCCTCCCCCAACCCCCTCCACCTTGACAACCACCAGTCTGTTGTCTATGTCCGTGATTCTTTTTCTGTTTCATAGGTTCATTTGTGCCATATTTGAGATTCCACATGTAAGTGATATCATATGGTATTTGTCTTTCTCTTTCTGACTTACTTCACTTAGTATGATAATCTCTAGTTGCATCCATGTTGCTGCAAATGAATTATTTCATTCTTTTGATGGCTGAGTAGTATTCCACTGTATATATGTACCACATCTTCTTTATCCATTCATCTGTCAATGGACATTTAGGTTGTCTCCATGTCTTACAGAGTCAGGTATTTAAAGAAAGCTGATAGTGATTCCTTGTTTTAGTTTTCAAAGTAAAATCATTGATTTTGGAAATAGCAAGTTCTTCATTGCTCTATGTGAGCAAGAAACATCACTCTAGATGCTGGAAAAATCAGGGGTGACTAGAATGTAGTCTTTGCCGTTCAAGGGCTCATAAAGTAGTAGGAGAAATAAACATGGAACAAAATGTTGTGCTTTCCAGAAGGGAATGCAAGGGGCTGTGGGAGGTGGGTAGTAAGGGGGGGTGGGGGAAGCAACGGGAAGACTAGCATTTAGTGAATGCTTAATTTGCCTGGCTCTGTGCTAAGCATGTAATACGTAACTTCTCATCCATTCCCATCAGTCTGATGTCATTATTTTTATTCTCTTTTTGCATATGGGAAAACTGGAAGCTTAGAGAGGAAAATAACTTGCCTGAGGTGTGATAGGCGGGAAGAATAGAGGCAGGTCTTGAGCCCCAGTCTACCTGAGTGCAAAGTTGTTGCTCATAACCAGTGTCCTAACCTACTTCATCACGATGGATATATTACAGCAGAGTAGTGAGGATGATTAGAAGGTTTTCGGGCAGAGAAAATGTTTTGAGGACATTCCAGACAGAGAGAAAAATGTATATGTAGTCTGTGAAGGAACCGAGATTAGAGAGTGGTCTGGAAATACATTAACATAGGATAACAAAAGCACAGGGTACTTTTGGGTGAATGAAGATGAGACTGCAAAGGTAGGCAGGGGCCAGATGAGGGTGGACCTTTTTATGAGAATCATGATCTCAATCATATTTAATTTTTTTCAATTTATTTAGAATTACACATAGAAAAATTGTAAAAATAGTACAAAAGAACCCATATATCTCTTACCCATATTTACCTATTGCTAACATTTTATCACGTTTGCTTTATCTTATCAATTGTCTAGATCTATTTATCTATAATAGATAAGACAGATATTATATATATTATGAATAATCTGAACCATCTGAGAGTAAGTTACACAAATCATGGTCCTTTATAATATTTCTATGCATATTTCCTAGGAATAGGGTGATCCTCTGACATAACGATAGTAATCAACTTTAGTAAATTTAACATTGATACATTTCTATCCAACTGATCGCCTGTATTCCAATTTAGTTAACTGACCTAATAATGTCCTTTATAGTTTTTTTTTTTCCTTCTAGTACCAAATCCAGTCTAGAGTCAGGTATGGCATTTAGTTGCCATCTCTCTCTCTCCCTTTTTTCAAACAACAGCTTTACTGAGGTTTTAGTTAATTTGTTTTTATTTTTATCTTTAGGCACCAGCTTTTTCATGAACATTAGTTTGTGTACAAGGAAACCATATAAAGGACTTAAATATCCTTGGAAGATATCTTTCAAAACTACAATAATTGACAATTCACTACATGCCTTTGCATACCAGGTGGGAAGAGGGTTGCTAAACAAGCTCAGATTGACAAAAAGTAATACAATGAGGACAAATGCTGCCGAGCAGAGTATGATGGGAGAAAAGAGTTTTCACTGGTGGAATTTCCCTCTTTAGTGCCATGTTTCAGAATCAGAAATGCCAAATTGGTAGATTCCTTGTGGAAAATTTTCTTTTAAATGAGGCACAACCTAAAGAAAGAAAACTCTGAGTCGTAAACCTGACTAAGAAGGAACTATAAGATATAGGTCATTTAGTAGCATTCTTAGCAGTTGTTCCATTAGTAATTTAATTGTAAACATGTTTGAGAAAAATAGCTTTTTTTCTATATAGAAAAAAAGATAGAAAAACATGTTCTTCTGGTCTGTTTGATTTGACATTCTGAAATATTTTCTTAGGCTATTTTGTCAATATATTTGTACCCCTTGTCAATATTTCTTTGAAATGTAACTACGACTAGAGATTAGCCATCCTTGCAAGTCATATTCTACGTTATGAATACGTTGATGTGATATGTCTAATATTTGCTTCACAATATATCAGTGCAGAATGGGGCTAGTGGGAAGTGGGATAATGTAGATGAAACAAGATTTGCCCATAACTTCTGTATGTGTTTCAAAATGTCCATGACTTTTTTATGCTTAGAAAATATCAAATGTTTCAGAGACACATACAGATGTATTATTTTTACTTTTTAGACCTTTTGGGATTAACTTGGATTAATTTGGGAAATTCATCCTTTGGGGATTAACTTGGAAAAAGAAGTTAACTGGAGAAAAGATGTTACTTTAGTTTTCTAAGTAATTAACCAACTGTCCTAGCACTTTTTAAAATATATTATTCCTGTTCTTTCATAATGTGATGCCACTTTTATACACTAGAGGATATACTCTCTATTTCCTTTCATTGATTTGTCTGAATATCCCAGTGTTACTACAAAACTGTTTAGTGATACATTACTTTAAAAGATAGTATCCAGGGCTTCCCTGGTGGCGCGGTGGTTGGGAGTCCACCTGCCGATGCAGGGGACATGGGTTCGTGCCCTGGTCCGGGAGGATCTCACATGCCGCGGAGCGGCTGGGCCCGTGAGCCATGGCCGCTGGGCCTGCGCGTCCGGAACCTGTGCTCCGCGGCGGGAGAGGCCACAACAGTGAGAGGCCCGCGTACTGCAAAAAAAAAAAAAAGATAGTATCCACCCAGAAATAAATACTCATATATATGGTCAAACAATTTTCGACAAGAGTACCTAGGCCATTCAATGGGAAAAAGACAGTCTTTTCAACAAATAGTGTTGGGAAAACTGTTATCCATATGCACAGAAGTAAAGTTAGACCCTTACCTTACACCATATACAAAAATTAATTCAAAATGGATCAGAGACCTACACATAAAAGCTAAGACTATAAAACTCTTAGAAGAAAACAGGCAAAAAGCTTCATGACATTGGATTTGGCAATGATTTCTTGGATGTGACACCAAAGACACAGGCAACAAAAGAAAAAATTAACAAATTGGACTTCATCAAAATTGAAAACTTGTGCAACAAACGGCACCTCTGGCCAGAGGTGGAAGAAATGGTGGAAACAGGATTTAAATAAACAGCGTAACTGTAGATAGTGAGGAGGGCTCTGAAGGAAGTAAGCTGGGTGATAAATCAGGGCATATTTTCGTCCATTTAGGCTGTTATAACAGAAATACCATAGACTGAGTATCTTACAGATAAAAGAAGTTTACTGCTCACAGGTCTGGAGACTAGAAGTCCAAAATCAAGGCATGCGCAGATTCAGTGTCTGGTGAGAGCCTGCTTCCTGGTTCATGGATGGCTGTCTTTACACTGCAGTCTCATATGGCAGAAGGGGGCAGGGAGCTCTCTGGGCTCTTATAAGGATCCTAATCCCATGCATGAGGGCTCCACTCTCATGACACAATCACTTCCCAAAGGTCCCACCTCCAAATACTATCACATCGGGATCAGGTTTCAGTTAATGAATTCTTGGGGCACACAAACTTTCAGTCTATAGCAGGGTGTTCTCAGGAAAGGCCACTTTAGATAGGGCTTTAGCAGAAGCCATCCCTCAGGAGGTGACCTCTGCACTGTGACCTCAGGAGGAAGACTGGGCCGTGGAAAAAGCCGGCAGTGGGCTCATCTATAGGAAAAATCCATAGGTTTGGGTATTTTAAAAAACTCTTCTTCCTGAGCTAAGGAGTGTAATAGAGACAAGCACTCGATATTTTGCCACAATGGGCTTATGTAGATTCATCCCTCTCTCAAATAATGCTGGACTTTGACATGGGAAATAAGAAGCTTGGGCTGTGCTACAGTCCTGAGGGTAACTGTGCTCTGAGAGGATATTTTAAAACAATTATCCTCCTGTCTAGAGATCATGCTTATATTATATGTGGCCATCTCCCTCTTTTTGGAAGTCTATTCCCTCTTCTTTTTCTTAACTTGACATCTGGTAAAAGAGAATTTTGTTTAGCAATTTAAAGAAAACAAAACCCCCCAAACCACACATGACACTATTTCAGTTAAAATTAAAAGTTTAATATAAGCATCAAAAATCATGCTAATGATGAGGACTAAAAAGTAGGTATTAGGCAAACTTATAAAACAAAGTACTATTATTTTTACACTTCAAATACATCATAAAGTAAAAACTCGTAAAATATCAACATGTGCAAGGGAAGCATTAACGGTCCTTTCAGTGATTTGCCATAAACAGATGTTTTAAAAGTGCTACAGTTTAAGGCATTACATTTTAAAGTTTAATAAACATCTGATTTCAACATAATCTCACAGAAGAGTTTTTTTCTCAAGTTAGCTACAAACTGTTTGGTTAGGGGGTACTGAAAATGCATGTATAAATCGAAGAGTAATAAACATGCTAATGCAAAGTTATTAGTGCAATTCCGCAGCATATGAAATTCCAGATCAGGACAAACCGCCCTGCACGTGGTACACGGTAATCCACACATGCATCATCCATCTAAAGTCTCTAGGGGCTTCCATGGTGGCACAGTGGTTAAGAATCCGCCTGCCAATGCAGGGGACACGGGTTCAAGCCCTGGTCCAGGAAGATCCTACATGCCACGGAGCAACTAAGCCTGTGTGCCACAACTACTGAGCCTGCGCTCTACAGCCCGTGAGCCACAACTACTGAGCCCATGTGCCACAACTACTGAAGCCCACGCTCCGCAACGAGAAGCCACCGCAATGAGAAGTAGCCCCTGCTCACCGCAACTAGAGTAAGCCTGCGCACACCAAAGAAGACCCAGTGCAGCCAAAAATAAAAATTAATTAATAAACAATAAATAAAGTCTCTATAACAACCTCTCCATTCACTCACAGTGCCTATGCATTTCGTTCTTAGTTTTTCTTTTTTAATTAACAAAAATCCTCAAGGCACCTAAAGATTGGCCTGTATTTCATTTATCCATATTGAAAATGCAGAGGGCATTATAAAGACGTGGTACAGGAAGAACTCTCCAGTTACAACGACTGGTAGGTTTGAAATGCACAGCGGTACTTTTTAACTACATGTAGGCCGCAACTTCTCTAAGCCTGAGCTCCATCAGCTACAGAATGGCATCCTCTTACTAAACACTCTTTAAGAATTATGTAAGCACACAAGTAAAGCATAAAGTACGGTGCCAGCATGAGGAAAGGCTCAAAAGTACAGTTGTTTATATTATTATCACAATTCTTTCTATATAAGGAGTATAATGGGAGAATAAAGAAAAGGGCTAGCAACTTTTGGAGCATGTTCTCTTTGGGCAGGTCAGTTCTTCATTGTCTAGGACTGCTCAGACATTTAGCATCCTGGCCTCATGGCAACAAAAAAGCCATTAGCACCCCCATCACTGTGATAACTGAAAACACACCCACATATTTCCAAATATCCCCTGAGAGAAGTCATAAGCTTTTTTGAGAACTGTTCTTTTAGAGGGAGTTTATTTATTAAGAAACAATTTAGTTATCTTAAAAAAATTAAGAATGCCTTCCTGTCTTTGCAAGTCTTCAAGGATGAGATACATTAGGCCTGGTGGCAGGAAGAACAGTTAAGGAATATTCAGTACAGTTTGAATCCTTTTCTCATAAATCCCAGTGTTAAAATTCCAGAGCTCGGGGGGACCTTGAAGATGGCGGAAGAGTAAGACGCGGAGATCGCCTTCCTCCCCACGGATACACCAGAAATACATCCACACGTGGAACAACTCCTACAGAACTCCTACTGAAGGCTGGCAGAAGACCTCAGACCTCCCAAAAGGCAAGAAACTCCCCACATACCTGGGTAGGGCAAAAGAAAAAACAGAGACAAAAAAATAACGACGGCACCTGCACCAGTGGGAGGGAGCTGTGAAGGAGGAAAAGTTTCCACACACTAGGAAGCCCCTCCGCGGGCGGAGACTGCGGGAGACGGAGGGGGGAGTTTCGGCACCGCGGAGTAGTGCACAGCGACGGGTGCGGAGGGCAAAGCGGGGAGATTCCTGCACAGACGATCGGTGCTGACCGGCAGTCACCAGCCCGAGAGGCTTGTCTGCTCACCCGCCGGGGCGGGCGGGGCTGCGAGCTGAGGCTCCGGTTTTGGTTTTGGACGGAGCTCAGGGAGAGGACTGGGGTTGGCGGCTTGAACGTAGCCTGAAGGGGTTAGTGCACCACGACTAGCCGGGAGGGAGTTCGGGGAAAAGCCTGCACCTGCCGAAGAGGAAAGAGACTTTTTCTTCCCTCTTTGTTTCCTGGTGCGCGAGGAGAGGGGTTTAAGAGCGCTGCTTAAAGGATCTCCAGAGAAGGGCGCGAGCCGCGGCTAAAAGCGCGAACCCCAGAGACAGGCGCGAGTCGCGGCTAAAAGCGCGAACCCCAGAGACGGGGCGCGAGCCGCGGCTGAAAGCGCAAACCCCAGAGACGGGCGCGAGCCGCGGCTAAAACCGCGGACCCCAGAGACGGGCGGGAGACGCTAAGGCTGCTGCTGCCGCCACCAAGGGGCCTGTGTGCGAGCACAGGTCACTCTCCACACCCCTCTTCCGCGGAGCCTGTGCAGCCCGCCACTGCCAGGTTCCCGGGATCCAGGGACAACTTCCCCGGGACAACGCACGGCGGGCCTCAGGCTGGTGCAACGTCAGGCCGGCCTCTGCCGCAACGTCACGCTGTCTCTGCCGCCGCAGGCCCGCCCCGCACGCAGTGCCCCTCCTTCCCCCATCCCCCAACCCCCGGCCTGAGTGAGCCGGAGGCCCCAATCAGCGGCTCCTTTAACCCCGTCCTGTCTGAGCGAAAAAACAGACGCCCTCCAGCGACCTACACGCAGAGGCAGGGCCAAATCCAAAGCTGAGCTCCTGTGAGCTGTGAGAACAAAGAAGAGAAAGGGAAATCTCTCCCAGCAGCCACAGAAGTAGCGGATTAAAGCTCCACAATCAACTTGATATACCCTGCATCTGTGGAATACCTGAAGACACAAGGAATGATCCCAAGTTGAAGAGGGGGAATTTAGGAGCGAGATCTATGATTTTTTTTCCCTTTTCCTCTTTTTGTGAATGTGTACGTGTATGCTTCTGTGTGAGATCTTGTCTGTATACTCTTGCTTCCACCATCTGTCCTAGGGCTCGATCCGTCCATGATTTTTTTTTTTAATTCTTTTTCTTAATAATTAAGTTTAATTGTAATAACTTTATTATACTTTACCTTCGTTCTTTCTTTCTTTCCTTCCTTCCTTCCTTCCCTCCTTTAGACAACGAATCACCCCAAATTGAGGAGGTGGTCTCTGGGAGCAGGATTTATGATTTTTCCCCCTTTACCTCTTTTTGTGAAGGTGTATGTGTATGCTTCTGTGTAAGATTTTCTCTGTATAGCTTTGCTTCCAACATTTGTCCTAAGGTTCTATCCGTCCCTTTTTTTTTCTAAATATTTTTTAATTCAATAACTATATTATACTTTATTTTATTTTACTGTATCATCTTTCTGTCTTTTTTCCTTCTTTCCCTCCTTCCTTCATTCCTCCCTCCCTCCCTCCCTCCCTCCTTTCTTTCCTTCTTTGCTTCTTTCTTCCTTCCTTCCTTTCCTCCTTTCCTTCTTTCTTTCCTCATACTTCTACGAATTCTCTCTACTTTTTCTCCCTTTTATTCTGAGCCGTGTGGATGAAAGGCTCTTGGTGCTCCAGCCAGGAGTCAGGGCTCTGCCTCTGAGGTAGGAGAGCCAACTTCAGGACACTGGTCAACAAGAGACCTCCCAGCTCCACATAATATTAAACGGTGGAAATATCCCAGAGACCTCCATCTTAACACCAGCACCCAGCTTCACTCAACGACCAGCAAGCCACAGTGCTGGACAACCTATGCCAAACAACTAGCAAAACAGGAACACAACCCCACCCATTAGCAGAGAGGCTGCCTAAAATCATAATAAGGCCACAGACACCCCAAAACACACCACCAGATGTGAACCTGCCCACTAGAGAGACAAGATCCAGCCTCATCCAGCACAACAAAGGCACTAGTCCCCTCCACCAGGAAGCCTACACAACCCACTGAAACAACCTTAGCCACTGGAGACAGACATCAAAAACAAGGGGAACTACGGAAGTGCAGCCTTCAAAAAGGAGACCCCAAACACAGTAAGATAAGCAAAATGAGAAGACAGAAAAACACACAGCAGATGAAGGAGCAAGATAAAAACCCACCAGACCTAACAAATGAAGAGGAAATAGGCAATCTACCTGAAAAAGAATTCAGAATAATGATAGTAAGGATGATCCGAAATCTTGGAAGTAGAATGGACAAAATGCAAGAAACAGTTAACAAGGACCTACAAGAACTAAAGATGAAACAAGCAACGATGAACAATGCAATAAATGAAATTAAAACCACTCTAGATAGGATCAATAGCAGAATAACTGAGGCAGAAGAACGGATAAGTGACCTGGAAGATAAAGTAGTGGAAATAACTACTGCAGAGCAGAATAAAGAAAAAAGAATGAAAAGAACTGAGGACAGTCTCAGAGACCTCTGGGACAACATGAAACGCACCAACATTCGAATTATAGGGGTTCCAGAAGAAGAAGAAAGAAAGAAAGGGACTGAGAAAATATTTGAAGAGATTATAGTTGAAAACTTCCCTAATATGGGAAAGGAAATAGTTAATCAAGTCCAGGAAGCACAGAGAGTCCCATACAGGATAAATACAAGGAGAAACACGCCAAGACACATATTAATCACACTGTCAAAAATTAAATACAAAGAAAGCATATTAAAAGCAGCAAGGGAAAAACAACAAATAACACACAAGGGAATCCCCATAAGGTTAACAGCTGATCTCTCAGCAGAAACCCTACAAGCCAGAAGGGAGTGGCAGGACATACTGAAAGTGATGAAGGAGAAAAGCCTGCAACCAAGACTACTCTACCCAGCAAGGATCTCATTCAGATTTGATGGAGAAATTAAAACCTTTACAGACAAGCAAAAGCTGAGAGAGTTCAGCACCACCAAACCAGCTTTACAACAAATGCTAAAGGAACTTCTCTAGACACGAAACACAAGAGAAGGAAACGACCTATAGTAGCGAACCCAAAACAATATAGAAAATCGAAATAGGAACATACATATCGATAATTACCTTAAATGTAAATGGACTAAATGCTCCCACCAAAAGACACAAAACAAGACCCTTATATATGCTGTCTACAAGAGACCCACTTCAGACCTAGAGACACATACAGACTGAAAGTAAGGGGATGGAAAAAGATATTCCATGCAAATGGAAACCAAAAGAAAGCTGGAGTAGCAATTCTCATATCAGACAAAATAGACTTTAAAATAAGGACTATTAAAAGGGACAAAGAAGGACACTACATAATGATCAAGGGATCGATCCAAGAAGAAGATATAACAATTGTAAATATTTATGCACCTAACATAGGAGCACCTCAATACATAAGGCAAATATTAACAGCCATAAAAGGGGAGATCGACAGTAACACATTCATAGTAGGGGACTTTAACACCCCACTTTCACCCATGGACAGATCATCCAAAATGAAAATAAATAAGGAAACACAAGCTTTAAATGATACATTAAACAAGATGGACTTAATTGGTATTTATAGGACACTCCATCCAAAAACAACAGAATACACATTTTTCTCAAGTGCTCATGGAACATTCTCCAGGATAGATCATATCTTGGGTCACAAATCAAGCCTTGGTAAATTTAAGAAAACTGAAATTGTATCAAGTATCTTTTCTG
Source organism: Phocoena sinus (assembly GCF_008692025.1). Taxonomy (NCBI): domain Eukaryota; kingdom Metazoa; phylum Chordata; class Mammalia; order Artiodactyla; family Phocoenidae; genus Phocoena; species Phocoena sinus. The sequence continues at coordinate 32,052,957 of NC_045767.1, forward strand.
ACCACAACGCCATGAGACTAGATATCAATTACAGGAAAAGATCTGTAAAAAATACAAACACATGGAGGCTAAACAATACACTACTTAATAATGAAGTGATCACTGAAGAAATCAAAGAGGAAATAAAAAAATACCTAGAAACAAATGACAATGGAGACACAACGACCCAAAACCTATGGGATGCAGCAAAAGCAGTTCTAAGGGGGAAGTTTATAGCAATACAAGCCCACCTTAAGAAGCAGGAAACATCTCGAATAAACAACCTAACCTTGCACCTCAAGCAATTAGAGAAAGAACAAAAAAACCCCAAAGCTAGCAGAAGGAAAGAAATCATAAAAATCAGATCAGAAATAAATGAAAAAGAAATGAAGGAGACAATAGCAAAGATCAATAAAACTAAAAGCTGGTTCTTTGAGAAGATAAACAAAATAGATAAACCGCTAGCCAGACTCATCAAGAAAAAAAGGGAGAAGACTCAAATCAATAGAATTAGAAATGAAAAAGGAGAAGTAACAACTGACACTGCAGAAATAAAAAAAATCATGAGAGATTACTACAAGCAACTCTATGCCAATAAAATGGACAATCTGGAAGAAATGGACAAATTCTTAGAAATGCACAACCTGCCAAGACTGAATCAGGAAGAAATAGAAAATATGAACAGACCAATCACAAGCACTGAAATTGAAACTGTGATTAAAAACCTTCCAACAAACAAAAGCCCAGGACCAGATGGCTTCACAGGTGAATTCTATCAAACGTTTAGAGAAGAGCTAACACCTATCCTTCTCAAACTCTTCCAAAATATAGCAGAGGGAGGAACACTCCCAAATGCCTTCTACGAGGCCACCATCACCTTGATACCAAAACCAGACAAGGATGTCACAAAGAAAGAAAACTACAGGCCAATATCACTGATGAACATAGATGCAAAAATCCTCAACAAAATACTAGCAAACAGAATCCAACAGCACATTAAAAGGATCATACACCATGATCAAGTGGGGTTTATTCCAGGAATGCAAGGATTCTTCAATATACGCAAATCTATCAATGTGATAAACCATATTAACAAATTGAAGGAGAAAAACCATATGATCATCTCAATAGATGCAGAGAAAGCTTTCGACAAAATTCAACACCCATTTATGATAAAAACCCTCCAGAAAGTAGGCATAGAGGGAACTTTCCTCAACATAATAAAGGCCATATATGACAAGCCCACAGCAAACATCATCCTCAATGCTGAAAAACTGAAAGCATTTCCACTAAGATCAGGAACAAGACAAGGTTGCCCACTCTCACCACTCTTATTCAACATAGTTTTGGAAGTTTTAGCCACAGCAATCAGAGAAGAAAAGGAAATAAAAGGAATCCAAATCGGACAAGAAGAAGTAAAGCTGTCACTGTTTGCAGATGACATGATACTATACATAGAGAATCCTAAAGATGCCACCAGAAAACTACTAGAGCTAATCAATGAATTTGGTAAAGTAGCAGGATACAAAATTAATGCACAGAAATCTCTGGCATTCCTATATACTAATGATGAAAAATCTGAAAGTGAAATCAAGAAAACACTCCCATTTACCATTGCAACAAAAAGAATAAAATATCTAGGAATAAACCTACCTAAGGATACGAAAGACCTGTATGCAGAAAATTATAAGACACTGATGAAAGAAATTAAAGATGATACAAATAGATGGAGAGATATACCATGTTCTTGGATGGGAAGAATCAACATTGTGAAAATGACTCTACTACCCAAAGCAATCTACAGATTCAATGCAATCCCTATCAAACTACCACTGGCATTTTTCACAGAACTAGAACAAAAAATTTCGCAATTTGTATGGAAACACAAAAGACCCCGAATAGCCAAAGCAATCTTGAGAACGAAAAAAGGAGCTGGAGGAATCAGGCTCCCTGACTTCAGACTATATTACAAAGCAACAGTAATCAAGACAGTGTGGTACTGGCACAAAAACAGAAAGATAGATCAGTGGAACAGGACAGAAAGCCCAGAGATAAACCCACGCACATATGGACACCTTATCTTTGATAAAGGAGGCAGGAATGTACAGTGGAGAAAGGACAGCCTCTTCAATAAATGGTGCTGGGAAAACTGGACAGGTACATGTAAAAGTATGAGATTAGATCACTCCCTAACACCATACACAAAAATAAGCTCAAAATGGATTAAAGACCTAAATGTAAGGCCAGAAACTATCAAACTCTTAGAAGAAAACATAGGAAGAACACTCTATGACATAAATCACAGCAAGATCCTTTCTGACCCACCTCCTAGAGTAATGGAAATAAAAACAAAAATAAACAAATGGGACCTAATGAAACTTCAAAGCTTTTGCACAGCAAAGGAAACCATAACCAAGACCAAAAGACAACCCTCAGAATGGGAGAAAACATTTGCAAATGAAGCAACTGACAAAGGATTAATCTCCAAAATTTACAAGCAGCTCATGCAGCTCAATAACAAAAAAACAAACAACCCCATCCAAAAATGGGCAGAAGACCTAAATAGACATTTCTCCAAAGAAGATATACAGAATGCCAACAAACACATGAAAGAATGCTCAACATCATTAATCATTAGAGAAATGCAAATCAAAACTACAATGAGATATCATCTCACACCAGTCAGAATGGCCATCATCAAAAAATCTATAAACAATAAATGCTGGAGAGGGTGTGGAGAAAAGGGGACACTCTTGCACTGCTGGTGGGAATGTGAAATGGTTCAGCCACTATGGAGAACAGTATGGAGGTTCCTTAAAAAGCTACAAATAGAATTACCATATGACCCAGCAATCCCACTACTGGGCATATACCCTGAGAAAACCAAAATTCAAAAAGAGTCATGTACCAAAATGTTCATTGCAGCTCTATTTACAATAGCCAGGACATGGAAACAACCTAAGCGCCCATCATCGGATGAATGGATAAAGAAGATGTGGCACATATACACAATGGAATATTACTCAGCCTTAAAAAGAAATGAAATTGAGCTATTTGTAATGAGATGGATAGACCTAGAGTCTGTCATACAGAGTGAAGTAAGTCAGAAAGAAAAAGACAAATACCGTATGCTAACACATATATATGGAATTTAAGGGGAAAAAATGTCATGAAGAACCTAGGGGGTAAGACAGGAATAAAGACGCAGACCTACTGGAGAACGGACTTGAGGATATGGGGAGGGGGAAGGGTGAGTTTTGACAGGGCGAGAGAGAGTCATGGACATATACACACTAACAAACGTAGTAAGGTAGATAGCTGGGGGGAAGCAGCCGCAAGGCACAGGGATATCAGCTCGGTGCTTTGTGACAGCCTGGAAGGGTGGGATGGGGAGAGTAGGAGGGAGGGAGACGCAAGAGGGAAGACATATGGGAACACATGTATATGTATAGCTGATTCACTTTGTTATAAAGCAGAAACTAACACACCATTGTAAAGCAATTATACCCCAATAAAGATGTTTAAAAAATAAAAAAATAAAAAAAAATAAAAAAAAAAAATTCCAGAGCTCACTATTCAGGGCTCAAGTCAAAAGCCAGAGCTACATCCTTGTGAGTAAACACAGCAGAAAGGAATTCTGCCATGAAGCCACTTCTTCAGTTAGTCTCACTGTTCATGTAGTTGAAATAGAAGGCAGACGTATACATTCAGACAATAACCTTTCCTCAACATACTAAACAAGGGTCCACTTCATCGCATGTCTACCCTGTAAAAAGTAAAAACTAAAATCATAAACGAAAAGATAATAACAAAACAAGTCCTCCAAAACCGACATAAGATCTGTGTCAAGAAAAGCTCTAGGGCTTCCCTGGTGGCGGCACAGTGGTTAAGAATCCGCCTGCCAATGCAGGGGACATGGGTTCGAGCCCTGGTCTGGGAAGATCCCACGTGCCGCGGAGCAACTAAACCCGTGCGCCACAACTACTGAGCCTGAACTCTAGAGCCCATGAGCCACAACTACTGAGCCCATGTGCCACAACTACTGAAGCCTGTGCACCTAAAGCTCATGCTCCGCAACAAGAGAAGCCACTGTAGCGAGAAGCCTGTGCACCTCAACAAAGAGTAGCCCCCGGTCGCCGCAACTAGAGAAAGCCCGCGTGCAGCAATGAGTACCCAACACAGCCAAAAATAAATGAATAAATTTTTTAAAAAAATAAAAAAAAAAAAAAGAATCTGCCTGCCAATGCAGGGGACACGGGTTCGAGCCCTGGTCCAGGAAGATCCCACATGTCGTGGAGCAACTAAGCCCGTGCGCCACAACTACTGAGCCCGCGTGTGCCCTAGAGCCTGTGCCCCGCAACAAGAGAAGTCACCGCAATGAGAGCCCACGCACGGCAATGAAGAGTAGCCCCTGCTCACCGCAACTAGAGAAAGCCCACACAGTGATGAAGACACAACACAGCCAAAAAGAAATTAAGTAAAAAAATAAATAAATAAGAAAAGCTCTAATTCATTGTTCCCTAAACCCACGTCCTTCTCTGATGAAGTATTCAAGTCTGAACACCACTTTCATGTTGTCATGGGTCTTAAACAGGTAGGTCTTCCTCCTCCTCCTGAATTTGTTCTCCAGAGCTTAACAGTGCTTTGGTGATGTCAGAAAAGATGGAGCGTTTGACCATCATTCATGCCAAGACAGAGAGAGAAGTCAAATTTTGTTACCGTCATTTTCCATGTGGAATGACTGAGGCACTGAGGGATGAGAAGAAATGCTCATTGGTGGAGGCTGCTGGGAATAAAATCCGGATCCCCTGCTTCCGAATCCAGTACTTTCGTCGCCATCCCCCAAGTCACGTGCATTACTAAAATGGCTGAAGTTTCCTTCTGAGAAACCCTCCGAGATGAAAGGTCCCACGTGCTCTACCCTCTTTCCAATCTCTCTCTAATCCAAGCCTAACCTAGACCTGCAGAGTTGCTGGATCCGCTGTCAATTACAGAAGGAAGAATCTGTTTAGAAGGACATGTATTTACATTCTCTGCACCATCTCTTCCTGGAGATGTTCTTTATCTCTTTGAAATGATTATATTAAACGGATGTGGGGCTAAAGTTAGACCATATTTCCCAGTCAGGATCGGCTTCGAGTCCTTAGGCAAAGCAAATGTGAAACTCTGCATTAGGCTCACGAACATCAGGAATAATTCCATCTTTGCCAGCTGCTCTCCCATACATACCCGCTTCCCTAAAAATGAGACCAGGAAAAAAGGTAAGGATTATAATACCAGCCCTTTTCCTACCTCAAAAGGGATAAATTTATGAAATTTCTAAATTGAGTGTTTTAAAGGCAGACATAGAGAGTTTTGAAATAAAATTGCCACATATACCCCGTGGCTTCCCAGAGTCTATGCTGATCAGAATTTTTGCATACCAAGTTCACATTTTAACTCCTACTCATAAAAATCTATCCACATCCTAGATAGGAACTAGAGACGGAGCCAATGAGGTGGGCTACCTTGTCTCCTCCACACTTACTTATCTCTTTCCTTGCTCTTACCTGGAAGATTAAGGAGAAAAGATATCAAATAAGAATCTCTGGAGCATTCCTTTTCTACAGAAAGAAGCCTACATGCCCTAATCTAGGAACCTAAAAGAGGGCCTGGTGAGATTAGAGAGCCCACCCTCTCACCCACCATTCAGGCAGGTCAAAAGCTGCTCTTAACTCTAACAGTTCCCTGGGACTCAAACAATCACCTGGACAACTCAAAAAGGAAGATTTCTAGTCATATTTAAAGATTTAAAACCAACTGCTTTCACTTTGTTTTTAAAATCTGAAATAAACATAGGGGAGATGCATTATCTAAATTATTTCTCTCTTATATTAGCTTGCCAAGAAAGAAACATTTTTAAAAGAGTATCATGAAATAATAGAAGATTCTTTTGGTTCTATTTCTTTTTAAAATTATGCCATTAAGAAAATAAAAGTTTAACTGACCTATCCCAAAAGGAATAAATGTTTCCTTTTTAATAAGTTGTCCTTGATCATCCAGAAATCGATTAGGGTAGAAATCATTTGGTTTCTCCCAAATGGCTGGGTCTCTGTGTATTGACCACAAGTTGGGTAATATTATCGTGCCTTTAGGAATGGTATACCCTTGGAGCACTAAAACAAAACAAAACAAAACGAAACCACAGTATTATTCAACACACTTTTACTAATAACTCTTGGTAAACAACACTCTCTAAAAATACAAACAAACAAACAGACAAAAACTAGTTACATATCTAGCTTCTTAATCTGCTGAGAGTAAACTTTGAGGTACTTGAGGGCAGAGGCAAAACCTTATCAACTGGTATCCTCTCCATACCCTCCCAGGACCCAGCCTGAGACAGGGCACAGGAGTTGCTCTGATGGATGTTGAGTTAATCAATTAAATCAAATGATAAAAACATTACAATTAAAAGAAAACATTAAAACGGAAATCATAGGGCATTTCAGGTGAACTTTCCCAAAGAATTGCAAATCCCTAATACGTGTATACAATTTTATAGTTCCCAGGCTTTTATGTCACACAATACAATGAAGAAGGTAAACTAAGGTAAAGGGATGTACAGGGAAGTCAATGCTGGTTCATACCAGCTGACAAGTTCACATGCACTTTAAACAATGCCCCAAGGATACTGCACACACCTTGTATCTAATTTACACCAAAGAAACTGTTAAGTGATCCAATGTCATTTATAAGTGATTGCCTCCTACAACTGTCTTATAACTAGATTTAAGCCCATTTCATCACGGGCTATCTCCGGAGGACGAAAACTCCTTGTTATGAGGGATGCTTACAATGAGTCTGAGTGCCTAAATGGCCAGGACACTGTAGGTGAAAGGCTGAAACATGCCTTCAGAATCAGATGGGCTCTTCTAATTCTTTAATACTTGTGCTTCAGTTGCAGAACCGCAAAAAATGAAGTAGAATAATTCCCAGTTAAGCTCCTTAATTTCATAATTAGGCTAGCTCTTCGGGCCTCCAAGAACAGGAGGACAGAGAGGGGCCTTTGTTCATTCTGGAGTTTTTCTCTGCCAGTACAGCCATCTTAAACGGCAGCAAAATTTGACCAGTGTAAGTGTGCACGCTCTGAAGGCTAGAGAGCTATTTACCAAACAGGCGGGGCTGGAACGCCAGCCGTAGGGCAAATAAGGGACAGCTGAGGCGGAAGCATCCTCTGGTCATTTGATTATCCATGACAACAAACCCTTGCCACAACCTCACCTCAAGTCCTCTGGATGAAGGGGACGGGCTTCCCTCGAGGGCGTTGCAAGGAGGAAGGCCCTGGACTTGCCTGTTTTCTCTGAGGTCATGTGAGGGATGGAGAGTGGCACCACCACACTCAGCCTCTGCACCTCCATGATGGTGGCTTCTGTGTAGGGCATCCGGGCCTTGTCAGTGAGGGAGGGGGCACGGTCACCACCAATGACCCTTTCAATTTCTTCATGAACCTTTTCTATACAGGAAAAAAAAAAAAAGGAAAGCATAATCCAAAAGCTAAGCCAGGAGAGACTGCCCTCCCATACACTCTTCCCATCACCACATCCACACAGCTGACAAGTTGGCAGCACACGCCTGACTTGGCCTCAGTGAAGTGAAACACTGATCAGATATTCCAGTGGAGGCAGCTGGTCCCAGGAACCCTGTACCAGCCTGGGATTCTGAAGGACGACGGCAGGACAGAGTGGCAAAGGGGAAAGCACTCTGGATTCATGAGCACTCGGAATTATTCTCTCATATCAACATCTGATTGACTCTAAGCTTTTACCTGTGACAACGTATGGTAGCCCAACATGACCCCCAGTGACCCCCACTTCTTGGTGTTCCCAACTTCGTGCCATCCCCTCCCACTCTGTTCCAAGTTGGTCTATGTGACTAACAGAATAAAGGAGAAGCAATGGCATGACTGTTCTGAGCTTAGGTTATAAAAGACACTATGGCTTTTGTCTTGGCCACTTACTCTCTAGGGTCATTCATTCTGGGGGAAGGCAGCTGCCAGTAAAGCAGCCCTACGGAAAGTTCCAAGTGGCAAGACCTGCAGCCAGCCGCCACGTGGATGAGTCATCTTGCAAGTGGATCCTTCAGTCCCAATCAAGTCTATAGATGTTTGTAGCCCCAGGCCAACATCTTGATTACAACTTCGTGAGAAATCCTAAGCCAGACCATCCAGGCTAAGCTGCTCCTGGATACCTGATCCCCAGAAACTATGTGAAATAATAAATGGTTGGGTCTTTTTTTTTTTTTTTTTGCTGTATGCGGGCCTCTCACTGTTGTGGCCTCTCCCGTTGCGGAGCACAGGCTCTGGACGCACAGGCTCAGCGGCCATGGCGCACGGGCCCAGCCATTCCACGGCATGTGGGATCTTCCCGGACCAGGGCACGAACCCGCGTCCCCTGCATCGGCAGGCGGACTCTCAACCACTGCGCCACCAGGGAAGCCCTGGTTGTTGTTTTAAGATGCTAAATTTTGGGATAATTTGTTACTCATCACTAGTTAATGAATATAGGTAGGCACAATCCCATCTATAGTAGGCAGGAAATGGTCCCTCAAAGATGTCCATGCCGTAATCCCCTGGAACATGTGAATATGCTACCTTATTTGGTAAAAAGGGACTTTGCAGATGTGATTAAATTAAGGACTTTGTGATGGGGAGATTATGCTGGATTTTCTGGGTGTGTCCAGCCTAATTACATGGGTTTTAAAATTGGAGAACTGGGACCTCCCTGGTGGCACAGTGGTTAAGAATCCGCCTGCCAATGCAGGGGACATGGGTTCGAGCCCTGGTCCGGGAAGATTCCATATGCTGCAGAGCAACTAAGCCTGTGCACCGCAACTACTGAGCCTGCGCTCTAGAGCCTGCGAGACACAACTACTGAAGCCCACGCGCCTTAGAGCCTGTGCACAGCAACTGCCGAGCCCGCGCGCCTAAAGCCTGTGCTCCGCAAGAAGAGAAGCCACCGTAATGAGAAGCCCGCGCACCGCGAAGAAGAGTAGCCCCCGCTCACCACACCTAGAGAAAGCCCGCGCACAGCAACGAAGACCCGATGCAGCCAAAAAAAAAAAAAAATTGGAAACTTTTCCCAGTTTGGAGTCAGAGGGAGATATGACTGTGAAAGAATGGTCAGAGAGATGCAACATTGCTGGCTTCAAAGACGGAGCAAGGGGGCCACGAGCCAAGGAAGCTGCAAATGGCAAGGAGATGAATTCTCCTCCAGAGCCTCCAGAAAAGAACGCAGCCCTGCCAACATCTTGATTTTGGTTCACTGAGACATGTGTCAGACTTCTAGTGTATAGAACTGTAACGTAACAAATTTGTGTTGTCACTAACTGTGTGGTTATTTGTTGTAGGAGCAACGGAAAATGAATACACTATTCTCTCCTGTATCCTTCCACTATGAACTTCCACTGAAATTCACTACCTATTGGTATTGATGTGGCGGAACTAGCTCCGTGACCTTGTGAAAATCACAGAACTTCTCTGGGCCTCTGGTCTCATCTTCAAAAAAGATGAATGGGTTCAGATGATCACTATGACTCTCTTCAACTCTAAAATAGTCTTCTCTAAAGTTCTTTCTTCATCATAGATTTCACACAGAATCAGACCTGTAGAGATTTAAAGCAGATTCAAGCAAGCTGTGATCTTAGTGCCACTGTCTAGAAACTTGGAGCTTCGTTGTTAACACCTTACCCATTCCCTATGAGATGCAAGTATTTCCATTTTGTTTTCCAGCCTGAAGACATTGCTTACTGACAGGAGCCACAGGATCACAAAGGTTGCTGATTTAAATGGAAATGGAAAAAAATATATCCTGGTTTTGCCACGAATAAAGGAAACATCTGTTTATTACCTTGTATGTCGGGGTTCAGTGACATATACAGGAGGCACCAAAGCAAAGAGTTAGTTGTGGTATCAGTGCCAGCAATGAAGAGATCGCCAATGATATAAAATAAGTAATCTTCATCAAAACTACTAGCGCTATTATTTTTCCTCTCCTCCTCCACATGGAGAAGATACATGTCTATGAAGTCCTGAGGGTTCTCTACATCCAGAGACTCTCGATGGTCTTCGATGATTTTTTTAAGGAAAATAGTTAAATCCTTTTCAATCTGTCTTAATTCCTTAAATGGTCCAAAGGGAAGGTAATAAAGCCACGAGCATATGTTGACCAAGAGGAGCTGGGTGTTCAGACAGATTTCTAACGCTCGTGACATAAAATTAAGCATTTTCTTAAACTCACTATTGGTGTAATCAAACCGTTGGCCAAAGCACAAAGAGCAAATTATGTTAGAGACCGCGTTGTTGACAATGGGGAAAGGATTGAAGAGGACTTCTCCATTCTTTTGCATTTCCTCTTTCACATATTTGAACTCCTCAATAATCTTGGGCTCCAAGCTAAGCTTTCCCAAGCCAAAATGACGAAGAGTTGAATGAGAGAACTTCCTCTGTTGTCTCCAGACTGGACCATAATGTGCGAATACAATCCCTGCAAAAGGACACCAAGGAAAGAAGGTAAGAAAGAGCAATGCTTGATAATTAATACTCAACAGGACCAACCATGAAGGGTATTTGTATTTCTCAAGTCACTTGTGCAAAGTTCATATACGAACAGATAAAGATCACCAGCCAAGAATGACTAGCAAAATTTAGTTATCAAGATAGTGTATGTTTATAATAACAAAAGTCATATCCAATTTGATTAGGAAAATTTTCTATAAAGCTTATTATTATATATACTAACTCCTGGTGAAATGAAATGAGTTTCCATTTCTAGAGTTAGTGTAAATTTCAAAACCTTATTTTCATAAGAGTGAATACAGACTAAGAAAATATTTCAGGCTAGATAAATGTGAACAGAAGGATAAGCATGGTTAACAGATTGCACATGAGGGCAGGGACAATATCTGATTTTGCTCATCATTAAAATCCAAACTTCTGACATAGTGCTGTGTACAAAGGAGGAGATTGTTAAATATGAACTGAATAAATCAACAGCCCATTGGCCATCAAAGTTTGGATCAAATAACTGGCAGGTAATCTAAAATGTCTGTAGTTGCAAACAGCCCTAATTTTAAAACATCTGAACTCAAGGGCATTCACAACTACATCTTATTTGATTCTCACTTATGTTATACATCTTCCACCATCAAACCCAAAAGAATTGCTCCCAGATGTTGTATCAGATTGTTCTCAAATTTTCCTTGTTTCCTGTCACTACTTCATTCTCTTTTCCATGGTGTGCTTTATTGTTTCAGCCAGCTCTCCTCCTTCCATTTTTCATCCACTTCATTCCTGCTACCTTCAAGGACATGCTTCATTCATTTAACAAATATTTCTGAATGCCTACTATGTGCTAGACACTGGGATGCTGTGAATACAGCTGAGAATGAAATAAAGACCTCTCTCAGTGGTTATGTTTTCTCACAATCTTTGATACCTATATAAAATGACTCTCGATAGAAATATCGACGTGGTCTAATGTATTGGATGACTTGTCACTTCCATTTTCCTGCCTCGAATATTCCACACATCTGCTCAAATCTGATGTTGCTTTCTAGGCCCTTTGTTCAGGTGTTTTGTGACTTCCATTTGACATCATTTAGAAAAATTTTTGGACCCTCCTGTATTGAATTCATTTCCTGGATTCTATGTCTTTACCTTATTTCACTCCTGTATTTTGCTGAAGGCCATCCTCTAACAGGTTCCTGGGAAAGGACGCATCAGAGGCAAATTTCTAAACATTTTTCGAAAATGTATTTATTGTACATTTTCCCCTCCATCAGAATTTTGAAGACATTGCTAAGAGTGCATCGATGCGTCATAAAATATGTACACCTTCAATGGGACTAGACATTATCAAATTCTTCTCCAAAGTGGAGAGTACACCAGAAGTACATGAATGATCTCTTGTCAAATAGTTACCATCACTTTGCAGTCATCAACGTTTTATTTTTGCCAATCAGAGGGCTGAAATGCATCTCATCTGATTTTTATGTGCATTTCCCTGATTGTTACAGTGGGTTGGAGCAGCTTCTCATATGGTTACTGGCCAGGTTTCCTATTCTGTGATTTGTACTTAATAACTGTGCAATTTTCTTCTTCTTATATATTCTACGTGCATAGCAGACATTGTCTCCCATCATGTACATGAATTGCTTTTTCATGTTTTAATGCTATTACTTGATAAACATGTTTTAAAGGTAGTTCCATTTCTCAATCTTTTTCTTAGTGATTTGTGCTGCATGTCTTATTTTAGAAATCTTTTCCTACCACAGGTTTATAAATACATTCTCTACTCTCTTGTAAAATTATGCTTTTTCACATTTAAGTCTCTATAACCTACCTGGAATTTATATTTATGTTAGGTATTCCTACTTATTGTGAAGAAGGAATCCACTTTTCTCCCTATTTTGATAACCTATTGTTCAAGCACCATTTATGAAACAGCCTCTCCTTTTCTCTACTGATCTACAACATTTGCTGTACACAGGCAGTTCAGGTTATTGGTTTTCTAGTCTGCTATATTGTACACTGGTGTATTTATTTATGACTGTGCTTAAAGCACACTGTCTTAACTATTGTTACTCTATAATAAGATCTAAATAGACTTTATAGTAAGTCTTAATATTTACTAGGGAAGTCCCCACCGCCACCACCCTGTTCTTTTCCAAAATTGTTTTTTGATTACTCTTGGCTGTTTACTCATATTTATCAAACTTTAATCAGCTTGTCAAGTTCTATTTTTAAAAAAGCACCTTTGAGATTTTGATGGGAATTGCATTTAACTTACAGATTAATTTGAAAATTGTCTTCTTTATAATTGGACTTACCTGCAATCCAAGAATAAATCCAACTTTGGTTATGACATTTTTATGCTTTTTAAAAGACATTGTTGGATTTGGTCTCCTAATATGTTAAGTTTTTAAAAATTCATATTCATACATGAAAATGGACTATAAATTTCCTTTCTCATAATGTATTTGTCTGGATATACTCACCTCTTAAAATGAGCCATGGTGTATTCTTTCTCTCTGGAAGAATTTGTCTATAATTATAATGGCATGTTCTTCTTTTTTCCTTACCTTTATTCTTTTGTTCTTTTTCAGATATATAAAATTAGCTATCTAACTAATTTTCAGAACTTTATCCTAATAAAGGATAGCTAAGGCTGTACAATTGCCTTTGGGTAGCACTTTAGCTGCAGTCCACCAGTATTGTGTGCATGTCTTTTCAATGCATTTAAAGTATAAAAATTTGGGGACTTCCCTGGTGGTCCAGTGGTAAAGAATCCACCTTACAATGCAGGGGACGCTGGTTCGATTCCTGGTTAGGGAACTAAGATCCCACATGCCGCGGGGCAACTAAGCATGCAGCATGTGCGCCATGACTACTGAGCTCGCACGCCTCAGAAAGCCTGCGTGCTGCAAACTACAGAGCCCACGCGCTCCGGAACCCTCGTGCCACAACTACAGAGCCCATGTGCCCTGGAGCCTGTACACTACAACTAGAGAGAGAAAACCTGCACGCCAGGACTAGAGGGAAGCCCACACGCCGCAACGAAGAGCCCTCATACCGCAACTAAGAACCAACACGGCCAAAAATAAATAAAATAAATAAATAATAAAATAAATCTTTTTTAAAAAAAGTATAAACATTTTTTTCTATGATGATTCTCTTTTGCCACCTAGATCAATTTGGCTTATGATGATTTTTGTTTGTTTTTGTTTTTTTGCGGTACGCGGGCCTCTCACTGTTGTGGCCTCTCCCGTTGCGGAGCACAGGCTCCGGACGTGTAGGCTCAGCGGCCATGGCTCACGGGTCCAGCCGCTCCGCGGCATGTGGGATCTTCCCGGACCGGGGCATGAACCCGTGTCCCCTGCATCGGCAGGCAGACTCTCAACCACTGCGCCACCAGGGAAGTATGATGATTTTTGACATTGATGAGGCTAACTTTTTAGTCTAGTATGTGATCAATTTTAATAAAATTTCCAAATAAAATTGAGAAGAATTTTTATATAAGCAATTGTTGGGTATAAGGCCCTCTTTCCAACAGAGAAAGCTACATAACTGTCAGAATCAAATCTTCTTTATCCCTGCCAAAGTTTTATCTGCCTGATCTATCAACTATTCAAATACTTACGTTAAAATAATTTGCACTAATGGTGCATTTGTCAATTCCTTTTTTCAGTTCTGTAAGTTTTTGTTACTTGTAGATATATATCATGGCTATATAGATATTTATACATAATATATAAAATATTTTAAAATTAAGATATATAAATATACAAAATTAAAATGTATTAAAAATTGTATATATCTACATTGTTAGGTACATATGTATGCTAGACAACATTGTTAGGTACACTCAAATTTAGAAATAAATGCCCTCTATTAGTTTTTTCAATATTTACTTACAGTCCCCTACATGCCAGATACTAAGGGCATACAGATTTAAAAGACACAGTCTTTGTTCTCAAGATGCTTCCAGTTTTGTGAGGAGCTGGATAAACCAACAACTCGTAATACACTGTTGTATGTTAGACTGTATTGAAGTTGCATATTGTATTGAGTGTTGTATGGTGGATTGCACTAAAGTTGCACAGTTGGAATGCATGGTATTGAATGCTGCATTGTTGGACTATATGGTATTGAATTATGTTGGACTGTACTGAAGTTGCACTGTTGGGATGTACAGTATCGAATGTTGTTATGTTGGACTATATTGAATGTTGCATTGTTGGAATTCATTGTATTAAATGTTGTATGTTGGAGGTGTATTGAAGTTGCAATGTAGACAAAGGAAAAAGCACCATGTCAGCTGAGGGAAAGCAGTACTTCTCAGAGAGGACATCTGAGCAATACTTCATTTGTAAATAAGGATGTGTATGAAGGCACATTTTAGAAAAATAAAGAACTTGGGGGAAGTTAAAGAGGGTACAGTATTTCAAGAGGGCTGAATTATCTTCAGGGAAAAATTCAGGTTTAGGTAAGGCAAGGAAATGGAGGGAGGCTTCTCAAAAGAGACTAGTATCTGGGCATTAGGTATTTGACAACAATCTGACAGGTATGAAGTGCAAGATAAGACTTGACCAAGGAGACAGTGCCTGAGAATGCCAGGGATGAGAGGCAGGGACAGAATTAATGGCCTCAGGGTTTCAAACGTTACAAAATATCCATGTCATGAAGCCAGAATGGCTTAAAGCAGGGGTCCCCAACCCCCGGGCCACGGACCGATATCGGTCCGTGGCCTGTTAGGAAGCGGGCCGCACAGCAGGAGGTGAGTGGTGGGTGAGTAAGCAAAGCTTCACCTGTATTTACAGCCGCTCCCCATCGCTCGCATTACCGCCTGAGCTCTGACTCCTGGTGAGTTGTATAATTATTTCATTATATATTAGAATGTAGTAATAATAGAAATAAAGGGCACAATAAATGTAATGTGCTTGAATCATCCTGAAACGATCCACCCCCCCATCTGTGGAAAAACTGTCTTCCACGAAACTGGTCCCTGGTGCCAAAAAGGTTGGGGACCGCTGGCCTAGAGTCTTAGAGTGTTTGGAAGAGGTTCAGGCATACCCTGTAGTTGCTGACATCTCCATTCTTAGCCCTGAATGTATACAATGGATGTATACAAAGACTTCATCTCAAGGAGGATAATAACACTGAAAATTAAACATGGCTCCAAAGCAAAAACCAGGACTATTGTTTGGGAATGACAAAAACATACCCTCAAGCTAGTCTGGCAAAAAGGCCAGTTAGGCTGTGGATGAAACCAAAAAGCAGGAAGAGCTGGGTGTTACCACCTTCGAGAAGACTAAATGCCACTGAACTCCTCTCTGCACCTATTTTTCACTTCTTTCTTCCTGACTGACTTCATTCTTTCCTACTGTGAACCAGCTTTTCCAAGAACTGGGAGCTATCTTGAGATGCCCATTCTCCCATTTTCACCACGGGAGATAAAAGCCCTCTAAAGCCCTCTATTCTCTAGTTCTAACCTGAAAAACGCTGGGGAAAGACTCAGATGTTTCAGTCAGGTATTCCATGGTGATACCAATTTGGAATACTTTACATTTATTATTTGGCTTGAGGTTTCCAAACTATGCCACAAGTATCAATTCTTACCCCAAAACTATGTGGGGATCGATCTGTAGCTATGAACTTTTGAGTTGTGTCCAGCCCACAGACTCACTACCATCACAAAGAGGTGAGATATTCTGCTCAAATCACCTTTGATCAGGGGTCTATCCCCTGACTAATCACTGTGGTCAGAGACGGGAATTCATGTAAAGATATGGCATCTCCCATTCCAGCCACAGTTAATGGATACAAAAGGGTGGTGGAGCCAGAGTTACTCAGAAGAAGGGAGTGCTCTTGTCAGAGGACTAGGTGCTAGACGGCTGAAACAAACATCTACCTCAAACCAAACAAAGGATAGGCTAAATTGACTATGATACATTCTCACAAAGGAATATTGTACAGTTTTTAAGAACTTTGTAGAAAATTCAATAATATGGAAAAATATTCATAATACTTTAAGTGATAAAAATAATTTTAAAGAGTGTGAAGAATATGTTTCCATTTCAAGGAAGCAAATATATTTTTTAAAATACCTGTACATATAGAAAAAAAAATACTAGAAGGCTGCCACAGATTGAATGTGTCCCTTCAGAATTCATATGTTAAATCCTAATGCCCAGTGTGATGGTATTGGAAAGTAATCTTTGGGATGTGATTAGGTCATGAGGATGAAGCCCTCATGAATGGGATTAGTGCCTTTATAAAAGAGGCCCCAGAGATCTCCCTTGCTCCCTTCACCTTGTGAGGTTACACACAGTTGTCTGTGAGTCAGGAAGCTGGCCCTCAACAGACACCAATCAGCTGGCACCTTGATCTTGAACTCTCAGACTCCAGAAATAAATTCGGTTGTTTATAAGCCACCTAGCCCATGGAACTCTGTTACAGCAGCAGCTCAAATAGACTAAAACAAAGGTGATACATGAAAATGTTAATAGTGGCTATCTCAAAATAACACTGATCACAGATGATTTTCAATTATTTTTTAAAAGAATTCTTTTACTCCTGTTCCATGTTTTATGTTTTACAATAAGCAACATATATTACTAAAATAAAAATAGTTAAAATACATTAAATTTGATGCAATTCTACATTAATCACACATACGTTTTCTTTCTCTTGAAGCAGAGAAAGTGTTATCCACTGATTATATTTGCCCTTTCCTTCCATAGGGTCATATAAGTGTCCCTCTTAGTGGGATTTCAGGCCTTCTTGAAATGAGCACGTAACTATCTAAAATATGTACTTTACTGCATTTACTACAAGATTCAGTTATCTCGTTTTCCTCATTTATTTTCAAATTGCTCAAATGAACTTTCACTTTCTTTCTTTTATTTCCTAATTTCATTTTGTATCTTGTACCCCTTCAAGGTAGTCAGTCCTGACTGGTCTATCCTGTACTTCTAAAGTTCTTCAAAATTTCCTTTTGCCTCCCATTTTCATGTCTTGCAATTTCCTTTGACTCTTGCTCCAAGTCTCTCAAAATCTCTCAAAATTAGAAGTAATCTAATTTCTATCAACAGGGAAATAGATAAATTACAAAAGCTAGAGGTAGAAAGATACTTTATAAATATATGACATATGTAAGGTTTTAAAAAACATACCAAATGAAGTTATGCACTGTTTATGAATCTGAAGCAAATGTGAACAGTGATGAATGAGTTTCTATTACTCTCTGAACTTTATATTTGAAATATTTTATAATAAAAATGTGATGTGCATAAACCTTTGAGAAGAAACAGACCACACTTAAAGTACTCTTTTGGTAGCCTTGGCTCTGACTGTATGTTTTTTTATTGAAGTATAGTTAATTTACAATATTACATTAGTTTCAGGCATATAAGACAGTGTTTCAAAATTTTTAGATTATACTCCACTTAATGTTATTATAAAACATTGGCTATATTCCTTGTGATGTACAACATACCCTTGTAGCTTATTTATTTTATACTTAGTAGTTTGTACCTCTTAATCTGACTTTGTAACTTTATTTCCTGCTCAGGAACAGAATCAGATGGATGAATAAGTATGATGGGCATACCTAATGTAGAACATCTTTCTGGCCTATCCACCTTACTATAATTTTCATGCTTAAAAAGAACATCAACTTGTACAAGCATGATAATTTGAAAAACTCAAATATAATAAATAACCTCCCTACATTCTAGAACTTGATGGCAATGTGTTAAGTGAACTACTTCCAGCACATCACTGTTCATGAAATATTCCTTCTCTTCGAGTCTCATCAACTTTAGCAGCAAAACTCTTTTACAAATATCTTATAAAAATAAATATAAACATTTAATAACGTTATTGGCCTCTAATTCTTAATATCACTTTTCTTTCTCTTAGAGTCTACGCATCCTGCTTCTGGACAACTTCCGCATTTTACAATCTTGTCACTGGAAACAGCACTGAAGGTGGCTCGGGCACTCCTCAAATCTTGCTGAGCTGAGCCGCTCAGCCTTTCACTCCTGTGGCCTATCTTCTTCAGGATGACTATGCCATCCAATTCTTGATCTATGACGGCTACCCAGAACTCATCTGCTTCTTCATCCTTCGACGGGCATCTTGAAATAAACTCACATTCTCCCCTTTTATTTTTCACCCTTGAAACAATTCCATTAAAAGATTCCTTGACTATCTACATTTTCCTATTCAGATGGCCTGTTCTTTATTCCAAGTTAAATCGACAAGCATTTTCCTTGTGACATATGGTTCTTGCTTTACTTTCTCCTGTCAATCATTTTCACCAGCAACATAAATTTCTCACAGCACATTCGTCCAACACACATCCACCAGAATACAAGAGCAGCATCACCTAAAAAGTCCTGTCTCTTGGAGGAATTAATGCTTTAGTTGGGATGCTGAAGCACCAGATTACCCCAGGCTCCCAGGACTTTACAAAATAAGGAGGGATCCAATAATAAACTGTGATCCAACTAATACTTAGAAACTGCCTTATAGATTCTTAACCAAACTATACACCCACCAAGAAGGACCTCGAAGAAGAAAATCTAATTCCTACCTTTAAAAATCAGGAGGAAAAGACAGATGAGCAACAAAAGTGCCAATATAATGTGGTAAGTGCATCAACAGATGTTAGATGTATGTATGTATCAACAGATGTATGCATGCATTCATTCATTTCTTGATTACCTGCTCTGTGCCGATTAGAAGGCATACAGTGGTTAACAAGATGAGCCAGATCTTCGCCCTCACAGAGTTCACATTCCAATGGTAAGTGGGGTTGGTAATAGGCTAAATGCTTTCAAAGTTTTTAATGAATGAGGTTAGTGAAATATAAATGAGATAAAATAAGCTGTGATATTGGGCAGTGTCTAAAATAGTAGTGAAAGGTGACAATTGGCCTGAGAGATGATAAGGAATAAACCAAGTAAAAAGTTATCCCAGGGGACTTCCCCAGTGGCGCAGTGGATAGGACTCCGAGCTCCCAATGCAGGGGGCCCGGGTTCGATCCCTGGTCAGGGAACAAGATCCCACATGCGTGCCACAACTAAGGAGCCCGCCTGCCGCAACTAAGACCCAGTGCAACCAAATAAATATTTAAAAAAATTTTTTTAAAGTTATCCCAGGCCTAAGGACGACAAAACCCAGTAGCCTGAGGCAGTCACCAACCTTCCAGGAATCAGCTTAGTGTGTCCAGAGCAGACACTGTACTTGAAATGTACAATAAAGCGAGAGTGGAAAGAGATAAAGTGAGAAAGGCAGGCAGAGGCCAGATCCTTTGGGGCACAGTAGGTCTAGTATGGAGTCGGAAACAACTGGTTTCAGTGGGGGAAGCGACATGATTTGTTCTGATTCACATTTTTATTTTTTTTTTTTTAAAGAAATCCCTTTGGCTGCTGTATGGATAAAAGATCAGAGCAGAAGCAAGCAGGCTAGTTAAGAGGCTTCTGGAGTAAGAAATGAAAAACGATGGTAGCTTGGATGAGATGGAAATGGAGAGAAGTGAATGGATACAGAACATGGATATATCTGCAGCAGGCTGACAAGACTTACTGACTGCTAGGGAATGCGATGAGGGTTTAAACGAAAACAGTGGTATCACAGAGAAAAGAGTAGCTCACCTGTACCTGGGAGGATAGAGAAATAGGTCACAGAACACATTCTCAGAGAGGTGACATTTAAGCAGGTATGAAAAAATACAACACAAGTGTTGGTGAGGATGTGGAGAAACTGAAACATTGGCTGTTGCTGGCAGGAATGTAAAATGGTGCAGCTGCTATGGAAAATGGTATGGCAGTTACTCAAAAATATTAAACATATAATATGATCAAGCAATTGCACTTCTGGATTTGCACCCATAAGAACTGAAAGCAAGGACTTCAACAGGTATTTGTAGACATACCATGTTCACAGCAGCAGTTTTCACAATAGTCTAAAGATGGAAGCATGCAAGTATCCATCAGGGGACGAATGGATAAACAAAATGTGGTACATACATTCAATGGAATAGTATTCAGTCTTAAAAAGGAAAGCAATTCTCACACATGCCACAATATGGGTGAACCTTAAAACATTATACTAAGTGAAATACGTCAGTCACAAAAGGATAAATATTGTATGATTCCACTTGTATAAAGTACCTAGGATAGTCAAATTCACAGAGACGGAAAACAGAATGGTGGTTGCCAGGGGTTAGAGCGTTTTTAAATGTTTAATGGGTTTTTAGTGTTTGTTTAATGGGTATAAAGTTTCAGTTCTGCAAGATGAAAAGAGTTCTGGAGACAGTGGTGATGGTTTCACAACAATGTGAATGACTTAATGCCACTAAACTGTACACTTAAAAATGATTAAGATGGTAAATTTTATGTTATTTGTATTTCACCATTATTTTTTTAAAAAGAGAGAGGGAAAGAAAAGCAGGTGGGAGTTCTCCAGGCAGCCATGAGAACGGAAGAGAATTCCAGGTAGAAGAAGCAGGTGTAAAGACATGGAGAGAGTAAGGTATGAACTGTGACATGTATGATTTATTTTTCAGTGGGACATTTAGAATATTAAGATCATCATTATTCTGGCTTCATCAGATTCTGAAAAGCCTGGATCTCTTTATACCACATGCCAGGAAAAGGAAGTAGTAGTTCATTTACTTAATAAATAGTTATTGACTCCTATATGTGCCAGGCAGGACAAGGAATAACTCTGTCTTCCTAGATGTCAGTCTAGTGGTGAAGACTCACATTCAGGCCAAGGTTACAGAATTATGAAGCCTCAATATTGATAAGTGCAGTGAAGGAAAAGTACTTGTGCAATGAAACTGGTTCTAACAAGGGAGACTAACTTACCTGGAACGGAAGTGAGGAAAAAAACTCCCTGAGGGAAAGACATTTAGAGTCTGTCATACAGAGTGAAGTAAGTCAGAAAGAGAAAGACAAATACCGTATGCTAACACATATATATGGAATTTAAGAAAAAAAAAAAGTCATGAAGAACCTAGGGGTAAGACGGGAATAAAGACACAGACCTACTAGAGAATGGACTTGAGGATATGGGGAGGGGGAAGGGTAAGCTCTGACAAAGTGTGAGAGTGGCATGGACATATATACGCTACCAAACGTAAAGTAGATAGCTAGTGGGAAGCAGCCACATAGCACAGGGAGATCAGCTCGGTGCTTTGTGACCACCTAGAGGGGTGGGATGGGGAGAGTGGGAGGGAGGGAGACGCAAGAGGGAAGAGATAAGGGAACATGTGTATATGTATAACTGATTCACTTTGTTATAAAGCAGAAACTAACACACCATTGTAAAGCAATTATACTCCAATAAAGATGTAAAAAAAGAAAAAAAAATTAACACCTGACCGAAGGGTAGGATTGACACAGACGGAAACACAGTCTGGGACCTGTGCCGGCCAATAAGACAAAGGGGAACACTGATAAACAAAAAGGGCAAAAGGGCAAATGTGATATTCTATTGCAGCGGATAACATGTTTACCAATGCTCAAAACTGCCCAACTTAGCCTTCCATAAGCAGGAATCACAGAAACTATAAACCTATTGTACATTAGGTTTGCCAATTAGTTTCTATCGTGTTTTCTGGACTTCCTATCTTATGGGGAAATAATCTTAAACTCTTGCACCCAAAACGCAAAAGGTGTAAACATCCCTCTCTCTTTCTAACACGGCCGAATTTTCTCGTCGGGAACAGCCTGAAGAGTGAGGCCTTATTCTGGGAAGGAGCGAATACTCCTGGAAAGATGGAACCTATCACAGCTGCAGGGGATCTCAAAGGCACCGGGAGTGGGAGGCAGCGCCGCCCTCCCCCTCCCGCGCTGGGTGCAGGTGTGAGGCAGGTTGGGTGCGCGCGGCCGCAGGGGGCACAGAACCCCCCAGCTCCGGCGCACCTGCAGCCCCATCCGCGCGCTCACACGGCCCGTGACCCCTGACCCCCAAGGCTCCCGCGGCCGCGGCCCAGCTCACCCTTCCCCTTGGTCAGGATGTAGTTGAGCGGCATCCGCGGGCGGTCGCTGAAGACCTCGGCCTGCTGCACCAGCGCCTCGCGCACGCTGTGGAAGTCGTTGAGGACCACCACCAGGTAGTGGCCGATGAAGAAGCTGTAGATGTTGCCGTACACACGGGCCATGTCTGCCAGGAGCAACTGCACGCCCAGGCCCGAGGTATTCAATTCTTCGGTCCTTGCCCGCCGGTACGGCCAGCTCTTCCGTCGGAGGAAAGGCGGCAGCAGCACGAAGCCGAAGTTGCCCACCACGGGCCAGGGAGTGGGCCCGGGGGGGATGCCCCGCTTCGGGCGCCGCCACAGCCAGCTCCAGCCCAGCAGCGCGGCGAGAACGAGAAGCAGCAGCGCGCCGCCCGTGGAGTCCAGCCGCAGCAGCCCCGGGGGCGCGTGCAGAAGGCGCAGAGGCCAGGGGTAGTCCTCAGCGGGAGCCTGGGGCAGCCCGGCGGAAGCCATGGCCTGTGCGCCGGAGTCCTCAGCCCCGGGCTCCTGCCGCTATCCTCACGAGAGCACACGCAGACACCGGTGCTCGGCCCCAAGGCCAACTCCCCTGGAAGCCCGGGGGCGGGGAGGAGAGCGGCGGAGGCCGCTCCGGATTGGCTGCGCCCACCGCTTCCTCCCCAGCCTCTCCAATCAGCGACGCCCGAGAAGAAACGGGGACGCGCTCGCAACCAGGCTGTGGCGGTCCGCGGACCAGGCTGGGCAAGCTGTCTGGAAGTTGGCCGCCCAATCCGGGTCGCGCCCCTCCGCTGGGTCAGACTTGGCTGTGACCGCCCCTGAAAAAAAAGATGCTCGCACCAAACCCTTACGCTCTGATTGGTTACCGGATTTCTTGTGTTGTTTGTCAGTTGAGTGCTTAAACCGTGCCAGGTCAACAGGCCCCTCGTACGACTCAGCCTCAACACCAGCGCTTCTACCCTGAGGTGGGCGAGGGGGGTCCCCGCCCTATCTCCTGGTAGCAAAAAGACAGGGGTACTGCTTTATCCAAATCGGGATTCGGAGGAAGAAATGACCCTTTCCTCCACCCACTGACAGCAGGATGATGGAAATGCAATGTGTAGAATTTGTAGATGTAGGTGGCCAACGCTCCGGAGAAAGGATGGGGGGGGAATAGTGGGGTGGGTGGGGTGATGGAGTAAAGCTCTTATAACTTGCCATACACGGGAATATCCCTTTTATGTGGAGAGTGTAAGTTCAGCGTCCGTTTCAGCGTGTGGCCTGGGTAAAGCCGAAGACCTAATCCAGAAATTTGCTTGGAGGATTTAAGTAGCTAATAATATAAAAAGAAAATCAATCGGGTGAGGAGTGGGTCACAGTATCATTATAACTATGCTGAGGTTGAGATTTTAAGTGAGAATTGTGTAATGCTTTCAATACAAAGTCCTTTAATTTTCCGTAATTATGGCTCGTAGGCACTTCCCTTTTCTGTCTTCTACAGGCTAAATCCTCTGGTTTCTTTTATGTTAGGTTGACACAGAATAGTCGATACTAGACCATTTTCTGTCTGCTAAAAGGCCAGTCTCGTATAAATCAACGTAACTGATGATAATGAACAAATGTTTCCCATTTTCTGATCCTTTTTATTCTTTATTTCACATCTACTCTGTTCTAATACTATTTTTGCCATGCTCTTCATAAATTATTTTAAGCTTCCCCAAAAAACACACCTCTTATCTTCTATAAGTAACCATTGTTAGATTACTTTTCTCATTTTTTTTAATTTAGAGAATTTAAAAAATTTTACCACTTGTTTGCACAGATGATCTTCAATATGTCATCTGATTCTCTTCATAGCCTGTTCTCCAAAATAGTAGCCACTAACATCTTTCCTTACAAGCAACTTAAATTCACAAATGATTTTAAAATAGTTGACCATGTGACTAATTTAACGACCTTAACAGACACCCTCTTATACAGGATATAATTACATTCACATTGTTTTCCTAAGTAATTCTCTTATTTAGGCTAACAGCTCTGTGATGCAGATAGGAAGTATTATAGGCTGAGTTGTGTTCCCCCAAAATTCATATGTTGAAGTCCTAACCCCCAGTACCGCAGAATGAAACTGTTTGGAGATAGGGTCTTTAAAGAGGTAAAGTAAAATGAGGTCATATAAGTGGACTGTAATCCAATATCACTGGTGTCTTTTTAAGAAGAAGAGATTAGGACATGGACAGACACAGAGGGAAGCCAACATGAAAATACAGGGAGAAGATGGCCATCTACAAGACAGGGAGAGAGTCCTCAGAAGAGATCAGCCCTACCAACACCTTGATCTTAAGAGTTCTAGCCTCCAGAACTGTGAGGAAATAAGTCTGTAGTACTTTGTTATGGCAGCCCTTGCAAGCTAATAGAGAAAGCTACATTGTTCATAATACATACTATGGATAAACTATTTTAAACATAAAACCACATAGCTCATTCAGTGCTTCTTAGGGATGAATTTCCCCAAATGATATTCAGGGCTTTCTTGCCAGAAAAAGGAATACTTTCTGCTCCATCCTTCCTATTTTAAATAGATGAATAATATAATAATCAGTAGCAGTAAAGGAAGAGAATACTAAAAGATCTTTGGGCTGGGGTGAGAGGGAAAGGAGGACAAGAAGGGCATTAAGGAAAACACTTTAAAATTGAATCCCCAAAGATAATTTTAAACCACTTGCTTTCTCACTGGAATCCTTCTTGCTGTACATGGATTTCAGCCAGAATTGTTGGTAACAGTACAGATAACAGAATTGTTGGTAACAGTACAAATAGTACAGATATCCAAAATATCTGTACTATTATTTTGTTATCAAGAGTGGTGTTGGGCTTCCCTGGTGGCGCAGTGGTTAAGAATCCACCTGCCAATACAGGGAACGCGGGTCCCAGCTCTGGTCCAGGAAGATCCCACATGCCGCGGAGCAACTAAGCCTGTGAGCCATAACTACTGAACCCGCATGCCACAACTACAGAAGCCCGCAGGTCTAGAGCCCGTGCTCCGCAACAAGAGAAGCCACCACAATAAGCCCGCTCACCGCAACAAAGAGTAGCCCCCGCTTGCCGCAACTAGAGAAAGCCCGCGCGCAGCAACGAAGACCCAACGCAGCCAAAAAAAAAATACATAAAAAATTAAAAAAGAAAAAAAAAGAGTGGTGTTAAAAGAGAGAGGTGTTAAATTACTCTGTTTGTAAAACTACAATTGTCCAGCTGGCTGGTAATTCCCTGGGAGGTGAATGCTACACAGTATATCCATCCAGAGTCAGTGAGCATGAACAGAGAGGGCTTATGGCTTAAGAAGAGTTTGCAAAATGCTAATGAGAAGAGAAAGTTGAAATGCTAATTATTTATTTAGTGGCACAACTCCACTAGCCATTTAAAAATTAATCCCTTCATTTCCTTTAAATTCCTATGATTTGCTTCATATATACTCCTTTGAGTGTCTTCTACATATAGTGTTAGGTACTTCCTTATGTACTCTCTGAGCGTCCATGTACCCTACATGAAATTGGGATAACAAATGTGCCTACAACAAGCGTAAAGACTGGATGGAGTAATTAGCACAATGTCTGGCATTTAGCTCAGGCTCGATAAGTACAAGCTGTAATTGTAATAATTACCTTCGGGCCCTGACAATGCTTTTAATTCTATGGGTTGGCCGTATTGTCTCACTTTTTCACTCCTTGCAACCTTACCTGCCCTTTCCAAAATTAGATTGTGAGACTGGTCAGGATATTAACTGGTTTTCTATATTCAGCCTTTAGGACTTGTATGATGAACAAATAAACTTGCCCATCTTCAATATTACCCATATCATTCTTCTCCAGTTGAATGTATTATGATTTTCTGGAGAGGAGATGAAGGGAGGAAGGACCCTGAAACATATCGGTGGAAGGCAGAATCTCCAAAGTAACAAAATCCAATTCTCAAAACTTTTTATTTGGACAAAGAGGTTCCAGGATCAGAAGAAATTTTTTGTTTAATGCCCAAACTGGAAACTATCCAGGTGTCCTTCAACAAAAGAGGAGGAGGAAGGAAACTGTGATATATTTGTAAAATAGACGACTGGTCAGCAATGAAAAGGAATAAGTTATCATACACCCCACAGCATGATGACTCTCAAAAAAAGACATTACGCTGAGTAAAGAAGCGAGACCCAAAAGACTACATGCTGAAGCATTGCATTTATAAGAAGTTCTAGAAAGGCACAACTAACTCATGGTGATGTAAATCAGGACAGAGGGCAAGACTGACTGGGAAGGGACATGAGACATTTTTCCCAGGTGGTGGGAATGTTTTATGTCTTGATTGGGGTGTTAGTTACTTGAGCATACGCATTTGTCAAAACTGAACTGTGCATTTCACTCAAAGTAAATTTTATCTCAGTAGAACAAATTAAAAAAATAAAATCCAAGGACTTCCCTGGTGGCGCAGTGGTTGCGAGTCTGCCTGCCGTTGCAGGGGACACGGGTTCGTGCCCCGTTCCAGGAAGATCCCACATGCCACGGAGCGGCTAGGCCCGTGACGCATGGCCGCTGAGCCTGCGCGTCAGGAGCCTGTGCTCCGCAACGGGAGAGGCCACAGCAGTGAGAGGCCTGTGTACCGCAAAAAAATAAATAAATAAAAATAAAATAATAAATAAAATAGAATAAAATCCAATATCTTAGAAGGAAAAGACACGGTGAAGTAAGAAGACTTAGCTACCTATTGTGAAATGTATGCCCACAGTAACAGTTATGTGATATATTGTTATTGTAACAACAGTTACTAGTAGTTTAGTATGTAAATAAAGAGGGATAGAAGGGAAAATGGTTAGAGTAACATTCCTCTAAAAAAATAAACATACACTTACTTTAATTAGCCTGGACATAATGGTTACGGACTCCTTTGATTTTTATGTAAGCCGAAGCATTGCTGGAATCCATGTTCCTTTCTTCTCCCTCACTTACTTCCATTTATTTTGCAGAACTCAGCATGGAAACCAAATGGGAGTCTGCCCAGATCTAACAGGGACAAGTTGTTAACCTTTCCGACTTTTTCTTCATAGTAAAATGAGGGAGCTTAACACAAGGATTCTAAAATACCTCCAGTCCCTAAGATTCACCTTCTTAAGTAGATTGTCAGGACCTTGAACTTGGACCCTGATTAATAACATACTTAGTCAATACAATCTGAAAAAATAAAGTGCATTTACAAGGTAAAGTATAACCTGTTTGCCTCAGCAAAGCATAGGGTTTTTACTTCCTGGTGGCGGTAAGCATGCTTGGCCATTTGCCTAATAATGAAGACTCATTTCCAAGTCTCACAAAGAATCACGTTTTAGGAAAGACTTTGAAAGATGACCTACTCTTCCCTTTAGGAAAGCAAACCAGATATCTGAAAGTTGATTTTTTATTCTGATTCAAAAAATAGCAATACATAGTTTTCGTAGAAAATTTGAAAATGCAAGAAACTGTAAAAGAGGAAATAATGATCACCTTTTTATTTTTTTCCACCCAGAAGTAATTTATAACATTTCTGTATGTATCCTTCCAGCCTTTTTACACATATATCTATGGTACCTTTATAAATAGTTTAATTTATAACCATGGATATGTATATGTATCATTAACATTTTCCATGTTTTTCTCCCACAAATCATTTTTAATTACTATATTCTAGTCCAAGGATTCAGCAACTTTTTCCGAAAAGGGCCAAATAGTAAATATTTTAGGTTTGCCAGCAATTTGGTCTCTGTCACAACAGTACAGTTGAGCCACGGGAGCAGGAAAGTAGCCATAGACAATATGTAAATAAATGGTCATGGCCATATTTCAGTAAAACTTTATTTATAAAAAAAAAAAGACAACAGCTGGACTTATTCTTCAGGCCATTATTTGTTGACTTCTGGACTTTTAAAAGTGTAGTTCACTGTTTAGGAATATTTCAAAATTTATCTGACAGATATCCTATTGTCAACACAGGCTATTTTCAATTTTTTTGCTATTATGAACAATAATGTGATATATACATTTCTGATTATTTCAGTTAAGATAAATACCAAGAAACAGAACTGGTACTAAGGCTGTTGCTACATAGAACAAAGTACACACAACATACACACACACACACACACACACACACACACACGCGTGTGCGCACGCATGCATGCACTTTGTCTTTCTACCACCTGGAGATAACCTCTGTTAAAAGTATGATATACCTCCTCTCAGATTTCTTTTACGCTTATATAGATTTCCCCCGCCGCCCCATAAATGGCATCATACTATGCATTTAGTTCACTAACCTGCTCTTCTCATTTAACGCTGATGTTTTAATAGAATCATTTTGGCTGCTCTGTAAAGGGGTAGAGGTGAAAGCAAGACTATTGAGAAATCCATACAGGCATGTCACAATGTTAGCCCAATCCTCTGTTAACAAATATCTAGGTTATTTCCAATTTCTATTAAAATTATGCTGGAATAAATATGGAGGGGCTTGTTTTTATTTATTGTGGTAAAATTTACATAACATAAAATTTACCATTTTAACCATTTTTCGTTTACAATTCGGTGGCACTAAGGACATTCACAATGATGTATAACTACCATCACTATCTATTTCCAGAACTTTTTCACAATCCCAAACAGAAACTCTGTACCCATTAAACAATAACTCACTATCTCCCCCAGCCCCTGGTAACTTCTATTCTACTTTCTGTCTCTCTGAAGTGCCTATTCTAGATACCTCATATAAGTGGAATCCTACAATATTTGTTCTTTTGTGTCTGGTTTATTTTGCTTAGCATAATGTTTTAAAGATTCACCCATGTTGTAGCACATCTCAGAATTACATTCCTTTTTATGGCTGAATAATATTCCATTGTACAGATCTTCCTCTCCTTATGATGGGGTTACATCTTGATAAACCATAAACCCATCTAAGTTGAAAACAGTTAAGTCGAAAGTGCATTTAATACACTTAACCTACGAAACATCATAGCTCAGCCTAACCTACATTGAACATGCTCAGAACACTTACATTAGCCTACAGTTGGGCAAAATCATGTAATTTTTTGAATAATGTACTGAAAGTGAAAAGCAGAAAGGTTGTCTGATACTGAATGGTTGTACACGTATCGGTTGCTTACCCCTGCGATTGCGTGGTTGCCTGAGAGCTGCAGCTGCTTCCTGCTGCCCAGTGTCTCCAGAGAGTACTATAACATGTCGCTAGCCCAGGAAAAGATCAAAATTCAAAATTCAGTGTATGGTTTCTGCTGAAGGCATATCACTTTCTCACCATTGTAAAGTCAAAAAATCTTAAATTGAACCATCATAAGTTAGGGGCCATCTGTATGCGCATACTACCTTTTGTTTATCCATTCATCCATCGATGGACATTTGGGTTGTTTCCACGTTTGGCTCTTGTGAATAATGCTGTGATGAACATTGGTATATGAATATCTGATTGAGCCCCTGCTTTCAGTTCTTTCAGGTATCTATCTAGGGATGGAACTGCTGAATCATATAGTAACCCCATGTTCAACTTTTTGAGGAATCACCAAACTTTTTCTACAGTAGCTGTACCAGTTTTAACTTTCCTACCAGCAATGATGAGGGCTCCAATTTCTCTATATCCTTACCAACACTTGTTATTTTGTTGTTCTTTTTATTTTTTCATAATAGCCATCCTAATGAGTATGAAGTGGTATCCCATTGTGGCTTTGATTTACATTTTTCTAATGACTAATGATGCTGAGATTCCTTTCATGTGCTTTCATTGTATATATTTATGTGCCATTTGTATATATTCTTTAAAGAAATGTCTATTCAAATCCTTTGCCTATTTTTGAATTGGGATGTTTTGTTGTTTTTGAGTTGTAGGAGTTCTTTATACATTCTGAATGCTTATCCCTTATCAGATATATTATGATTTGCAAATACTTTCTCCCATTTTGTGATTGTCTTTTCACTCTCTTGACATTGTTCTTCGATGCACAAAGGTTTTTAATTTTGATTAAGTCCAATTTATGTAATTTTTTTTCTTTTATTGCCTGTGCTTTTGGTGTCATGCTTAAGAAAACACAGTCTAATCCAAGGTCCTGAAGATTTTCACTTAGAACTGTTTTGTTCTAAGGGTTTTATAGTTTTAGCTCTTAAATTTAGGTCTTGATTCACTTTTCAAGTTAATTTTTGTGTGTGCTATATGCTAAAGGTCCAGCTCCATTCTTCTGCATGTGGATATCCAGTTTTTCTAGGACTATTAACACTTGTCTTTTCCCCCACTGAATGCTCTTGGACCCTCTGCCAAAAATTGACCAGAAATGCAAGGGTTTATTTTTGGGCTCTCCATTCTGTTCCATTGGTCTGTATGTTCATCCTTTTGCCAGTATCAGTGTTTTGACTGTTGTACTTTATAGTAAGTTTTAAAATTAGGAAGCTTGAGGTTTCCAACTATTTCTCCTTTCAAGATTGTTTTGGCTATTCTGACAAATTTGGCTATATGGACAATTTGCCTACAGTTTTGCTATTGTTTTGGTCCCTCGGGACTTCATATGAACCTATGGATGGGCTTTTCTTTTTCTGTAAAAAACACCATTGAAATTTTAATATAGATTGCATTGAATCCGTAGACTGCTCTGTGTAGTATTATCATCTTAATATTAAGTCTTCCGATCCATGAGCATGGAATGTCTTCCCATTTATTTAGGTCTTCTTTAATTTCTTTCAGTAATGTTTTATACTTTTTAGTATACAAATCTTTCACCTCCTTGGATAAATTTATTCCTATTTTTTTCTTTTTGATGCTATTGTAAATCAAATTGTTTTCTAAATTTCCTTTTCAGATTGTTCATTGTTAGTATATAGAAGTGTGACTGATTTCTGTCTTTTGACTTTATATCCTGCAACTTTGCTGAAGTCATTTATTTGAGCTAAATATAGTTTGTGTGTGGAATCTTTGGGGTTTTCTACATATAAGATCGTATTATCTTTGAACAGAGTTAAGTTTACTTCTTCCTTTTCAATTTGGATGCTCTTTCTTTTTCTTGTCTTATTATTCTGGCTAGAACTTCCAATACTATGCTGAAGTGATGAAAGCAGGCATCCTTGTCTTTTGCCTGATCTTAGAGGAAAAGCATTGTGTGATGTTAGCAGTGGGTTTTTCATATATACCATTTATTATGTTGAAGTAGTTTCCTTTTATTCCTAGTTTATTGAGGTTTTCTTTTTTTTATCATGAAAGGGTGTTAAATGTTGTCAAATGCTTTTTCTGTATCAATTGAAATGATCATGTTATTTTTCCCCTTCATTCGGTTAAAGTAGTGTATTATATTGATTGATTTTCGTGTATTGGATCATCCTTGCATTCTAGGAATTAATCCCTCTTGGTCATGGTGTATAATCCTTCTAATATGCTGCTGAATTTGGTTTTGCTAATATTTTGTTTCTTTTTGTGTCAATATTCATAAGGGATATTGGTGTGAAGTTTTCTTTTCTCATAGTGCCTTTGTTTGGCTTTGGTGTCAGGGTAATTCTGGCCTCACAGAATGAGTCAGGAAGTATTCTCTTCAATTTTCTGGAAGAGACTGAGAAAAACTGGTGTTGATTCTTTAAATATTTGGTAGAATTCACCAGTGTAGCCATCTGGTCCAGGGTTATTCTTTGTTGGGAGATTTTTGATTGCTAATTCAATTCTCATTACTAAAGGTTTGTTTAGATTTTCTGTTTCTTCAAGATTCAGTACTGGCTGGCTTTGTGCTTCTAGAAATTTGTCCATTTCATCTAAGTTATCCAATCTGTCTGCTTACAATTATTCATAGTCTTTTATAAATGCTTTATTTCTATAAAACCAAGTAGTAATGTCCCCACTTCCATTCTGACTTTAGTAATTTGAGCCTTCTTTCTCTTCTTCCTTAGTCAATCTAGCTAAATGTTTGTCAATTCTGTTGGTCTTTTCAAAGAAGCAAATTTTGGCTTCATTGATTTCTCTGTTGTTTTTCTATTCTCTATATCTACTTTAACTTTTATTTTTTTCCATCTGCTAACTTTGGGTGTAGTTTGCTTCTCTTTCTCCAGTTCCTTAAGAACTACAGGTAGGTTATTGATTTGAAATCTTTCTTTGTAATGTATGTATTTATAATTATAAATTTCCCTCTCAGCACCACTGTATCCCATACATGTTGGTGTTTTTTTTTTTCATTGTCATTTGTCTCAAAGTATTTTCAAATCTCCCTTGTGACTTCTTCCTTGACCCGTTAGTTAAAGAGTGTATTGGTTGGGCTTCCCTGGGGGTGCAGTGGTTAAGAATCTGCCTGCCAATGCAGGGGACACGGGTTTGAGCCCTGGTCTGGGAAGATCCCACTTGCCGCGGAGCAACTAAGCCTGTGCACCACAACTACTGAGCCTGCCCTCTGGAGCCCATGAACCACAACTACTGAGCCTCCTCTCTAGAGCCTGCATGCCACAGCTACTGAAGCCCAAGCGACTAGAGGCCATGCTCCACAACAAGAGAAGCCACCGTGATGAGAAGCCCGCGTACCGCAACAAAGAGTAGCCCCTGTTCGCCGCAACTAGAGAAAGCCCACGCAGCAACGAAGACCCAATGCAGCCAAAAATAAATAAATTAAATAAATTTTTTAAAAAAGAGTATATTGGCTAATTCTCATATTTTTGTGAATTTTTCTGTTTGGACAATTCATTTTAAATAGCTCCAGAAGCAGATTTCTCAACACTTCTCTTGGAAAGGCTGTCGTATACCAAAACAGTCTTTAACAACTTTTTCTGCTTTTGAGCTTAACTCTCTTTAATCTTAAGACCTTTTGGCACTTGCCCAAACTCTGGTGTTCCCCCAATATATAGGCAGGTCATTCAAAAGTCAGCTCGCTAGATTAGTTTCTGGTGAAATCTAGTAACTTTGTCGGTAGTTCAACATTACACCAAACATATAACCCCACTGTGATGGACCAGCTGTAGCTATTTATGACTGGGATAATCACCCTTAATTCAATGGTCAAGGGCAAGCCGCAGTTTACCTCTTTGAATGAATTGTCCTTTTGCATTAGAAAAAACCGTTTCCACACTAGCAATTCATCACTCATTTTTCTGGATGTTTCTGGAGAGATACAGCAAAACAATTCATGCATCTGATTAGTGTACAAAATGTGGGCAAGAGGCAGAGGAGGCTTTGGAAACATAAGCTTAAACACCTGACATTGTTCTCAACTGAAATCCAAAAGCTTGTACAGTGTGACAAACACATGTATCTTGTATTAAGTAGAAAATTCTAAATCCTTGCAATTTAAAAATTCTAAAATCCCTTCCCATAAAATTTAAAAGTTTTAAAATCCCATGAATTTATTTTCTGATTAGACTTGAATATATATTAACGAGTCAGGTAGTATCAAGTGCTTTACTAAACATTATCTCCAATCCTTACCATGACATTGGGAGGTAGCTTTCTTCACCCTCATTTTACAGAAGGGACGGACATGATGATTCGGAAAGGTAAAGTAACTTGCTTAGGAATTAAACCTAGGGGCTGAGTCCAAAGTCTTTGGATTTTCCACTTCAGCCTTTATTTTTTAATCCATATTTTTGGCTAAAATCTCATAAAATACATATAATATGATGGCTACTGAAACATTTAAATTATAAACATCTGATGATTTGATAAGTGCTTCAATTATTTTAAAGCAAGTTATTTAGAGGCATGACGGGCAATTTCCTTTTCATCGAAGCCTCATACATTCTGTTAATATTCCAAACACAAAAGATGATATTTAAAAAAACTCATTCAACAAATATTTGCTGTATGTGATAAGAACTTTATTAGACACTGGAATGAATACTAAGACAATTCCTTCTCTTAAGAAAATCTGGTATGTTAACAGGACATTTTTAAAAATCTTATATCAGTGAGTGTATCTCACATTTTGACAATTAGTTTGTATGTATCTTTTAGGGAGGAACTCAGATTCAGAGAAGTAAGGTAAAGTTTTCAGGGGATGAGACTTCAGCTGAACTTTCAGGACAA
The DNA here is from genome assembly GCF_008692025.1 of Phocoena sinus. Classification (NCBI taxonomy): domain Eukaryota; kingdom Metazoa; phylum Chordata; class Mammalia; order Artiodactyla; family Phocoenidae; genus Phocoena; species Phocoena sinus. The sequence goes on from NC_045767.1 coordinate 32,087,513, forward strand.
GCAAGATCTGGATATATTGATACGTGAATAATTTCAGAGCTAGAACTATGGTACCTAAAATATTTAACTGAATTTGGCTAACACTTAACCGAATGTGTATCTTATAACAACATCTTTAGTCTTCCCAACAATTCTGTGAGACATGGACTATTATTATTTCCATCCCACTGATAAAGAAACCGAGGCACAGAGGTTAGGCAACTTTTTTGACATCTTCCACATTCAGCCAGCACTGGAAGAACCGAGATTCAGACCCAGAGAGCACAGGGCCACCATGTCACACTGCCTTCCTGGGTACACAGGTGACAGTCTGGTTGGGGGAAGCACCTCACGTGGTTGGACTGGCTGCTGCAGCACAGAGGACCGGGATGAGAGCAGCCTGACCGGGACAGAGGGCACTGTTCACCGAAGCAGTGGGAAAGTGCCTTGCAGAGACAGGCTCACAGATTACCAAAAGCCACGGGACCCAAAGAGCTTAACATCTTGCACAAAAAAGTGCACTTTGCTTTTGAAAGATGTATTTGTATAAAATCAAAAAACCCAGGTGTTGTGGACTACATGATGTCTGTGTACTGGTGAAAATCCATTAGTTGAAACCCTAACCCCCAGGGGATTGTATGGGAGGTTGTCTTTGGGACGTAATTGGGTTTAGAGGAGGTCAGGAGGGTGATGAGATTAGTGTCCTTAGAAGAAGAGAAAGACACTAGAGCTCTCACTCCTCCACCGGTCCCACAGGGGAGGAAACCAGGAAGAGGGCCCTCACCAGAACCCGACCATGCTGGCACCCTGGCCTCGGACTTCCCGACCTCCAGAACTGTGAGAAATTAAACGTTTTCGTTTAAGCCACCCAGTTTATGGTCTTTTGTTAAAATGGCTTAAACCCACGCAGACATCTGGGAAATGTCTTTCCCCTGGTGTCAAATGTAAACATTCCCTTCAACCCATGGACTGGGAAACTGACCAGATGTAATATAAAATATGTTCAAAAGTATCACTCCCTCCCTGAAAAACCCTGTGTGCTTGGGGACCTGGGGTGTGTGCTCTGGGGGCTCAGTCTCCTCGCAAACCCAGAGCCCCTGCCATCTGCCACAGGCAGGTGTGTGATGACAGGAGAGGAATGACGGGGCAACTGGGTTTTGCCCCCTTCATCACACGTCAGTAATAGGGCATGAGGATATAAAGAGGAAAGAGCATATTTATAGATGAAAGGACTAGAGTTAAGGTGGAGAAAGGAAATCTGCTGAATGTGGGTCAAAGAATCTTACAGGCTCAAGCTCAAGCCCTCCATAACTTTGCTCTCAACAGCACAAAACTTGGTTGTCCAAAGATTTCTGGAAGAGGCAATTCTTCCTCTCCTGCATTCCTCCCACGGCAGGTGATTCTTCCATCCCATTAATATGGTGGGAAGATTATGGGCTTTGGGCAGTTGTGTGCCAATCAGCCAGCGGGGCTCCCTGTACTATATTTAGCTATCTGAGTCTGGAGTTCCCTCAGGTGTAAAAAAGAGCATAATGAGATTCACCTGGCTTTAAACAAGAGGAAACCAAGGAGCAGTGCCTGATCCATGGTAGCTTCTCAAGAGTAGTGGCTTCTTTTTTCTTTACCCAAATAAACACATGATTTAAGGAACTTAGGAAGAAAAAGAGATAACTTCTTGGATATAAGAACTGAAGTAAAGCGTGCCCAGAAACTTGATCAGAAGCAAGGGCACAGGTTGGACAGATTTTTAGCACAGAGAACTCACCAGTTCACACCAGGACCAAACAATCCTATAGCTTCACTTTGGTCCCTTGGGGAGCCCAGAATCAATCCAGACTACAGTGTGTCCCAAGACTCCATTCCATTTCCTCAGAGCTTTGCTATCCTTTGAAAACAGGTCATTGTATCTCTCCGGCCTTTTGACATTCCCTTGGGAATAATCCCTGAGAGAGTCACATTTAGAGATAAAACCTTATGCACCTTGGTCCGTCCCACCCCCACCCCCACCCCGCCAACTTGTGTAAGGCTTAGGTACATGATTACCTACTATCCTATAAGTGATACTTGCAACGAGTTAGCTTTATTCTAACAAAGTTGAAAGCTCAAACACTTGGGGATTCTTTTGCTTTCAAGGCCATTTTGCACTAGAAGAATTGACTTTTCTCCCCTCTGAAATGTAGTAAATTCCAATTACAGGAAAAATCGGTAGCATTTGACAAAGAACCTGTTCCAACGACCAGCTGCCCTCTCAACAAACTAACTGGCTGATAAGGGAATAAACTCCCCTAAAAATCAAGCAACAACAGTGACAACAGCAAAACCTCTGAACAGTGATGGTGATCACAGTAATTATCACAGGAAGGTAGCAAAACAGAGAAAACAAAATTCAGGTTCCAGCCCTAATACTTCCGAGTTCTTTCATCTCACAAAATGGGGTCACCAACTCTTTCCTTGCCTACCTCGTGGGGTTTTGTGAAGATTCAAGAATGTATGTCAAGCATAAAAACAGTAAAATGAGATGCCTCATTACAACCTGCCACGTATGAATTGAATACGCATTGTATAGACACACAGTATACATAATCCACTATTGTTCTAACATGTCGGTGAGTAATCTAGTTTATGCTTCTGATATTCTTACATATTTTATTAGAAGAAATGAAATGTTATGTGTCAAGGTTTGTATAATGCATTGGAGATAATAAGGGCAGTCTTTGAGGCTCTGGCCAGAAAAATCAGCAAGCCATTGTTTCAAACAGGAGGATGGGACAAGCTTTTCATCCAAGACCTGGGTGGAGGTGGCAGAAAGACTATTGTGATTTATCCTCTATCATTTCCAGATAATCCAAAGAAACTTGGATTATCCAACAACTTGATCTTTGAACCATATTATCTTATCCTTGTCCCCTCATCCCACTGAGTTTCTTTTACTAAATTTGTCTTTGAGGGTCATGCTTTCATTTTTTCTCAGGGGGTCCAAAAACAACTTACAGAGATCTACTGCTGCAATGACTACTAAAGTCTGGTTGAGGACATACCCTGGTGCCCCTTTGTGAAGGAAGAGGATGACATTTCTTTCACAACTGAGTGACAGAGAGAATGCTTTCCTTGAAGAATTAATGATATTTGCTCCTCTGTGAACAATGAGAATGAGAATCATGGAACTCGTAACTGACTTTAACCTTCTCCATGAGTGACCTTATATTGTGAATTATTTCTCACCTTAAATGCAAGGGCGGGTAAAATAACACATTCCAGTTTATTTAGTGTGCCATTACTTGAAGGTTATCAGCTTATTTCAAAAACAGTGCTTAGGGCTTCCCTGGTGGCGCAGTGTTTGAGGGTCCTCCTGCCGATGCAGGGGACACGTGTTCATGCCCCGGTCCGGGAAGATCCCACATGCCGCGGAGCGGCTGGGCCCGTGAGCCATGGCTGCTGAACCTGCGTGTTGGGAGCCTGTGCTCCGCAACGGGAGAGGCCACAACAGTGAGAGGTCCGCATACAGCAAAAAAACAAAACAAAACAAAAAAACAGTGCTTGAAGAAAATAACCCTCTTGTGGTTCTAATAACTACTTAAAACTAAATATTTTTTACAAATCTTTAAAGAAAACAGTTTTATTAATTAAAAAAACAGTAATACTAATTTTGAAAAGACTGTCGATGTCATGGTGGTTTATTGGGTAAATACAAAGTATAGGCCCTTGCTCTTTTATTTTTTTAAGCAAAGCCAAAGAGATTAGAAACCAAGTAGACATATTCTCTTTAGAATAGAAACATAAATTAGTTTTAACTAACAATTAGGCACTTAAAATGTAAATGTAAAATGGCATTTTGAAGTACAAACTATAGTTACACTCTTAAATTCCTCCTGAAATGTTTTTATAAACACAAATGCACAAGCATGGAAAACATATTTCTAAACTAAGATAATTTTCCCCTTTTAAAAAAAGAACCTGAATTCAAATCCCATATGATAGACCAATGATTAAGGTACTGGTGGGTAGGGGAAAAGAGCTTCTGAAATTTACATATTTAATTAAAACTTAAGCATTTAATAAAACTATTACAATAATATACAGTATATATGATAATGAAAAATATATGTCAGGAAAATAATGAATTCTAGACTTAAAATTTTACTTTACAACAAGGCACTTAACACATTGAAACAGTACAGTAAATTTCCAAAAGATGTAATTGGCTACTTCTCAAACCTTGTAATAATATTTCTTTTGTGAATATACTCTAACATAACCATACATTTTGCAGCATTAATCATTGCATAGGAGGTAAATTAAATAATGAATTCCAACTTGGCAACTAGATTAACTTATATGTTTATAGTTTCTTCTTTTGCTTTTAAAGGACAGTTTTAAATAATTCCACAATAAAGAACTATTCTCATTCATGATTCATTCAGAACACAACATATTTAGATAAATGAATCATAAAATAAATCACAACTTATAAGGTGTGTATCTGTATAAAAACTTATCTTTGGGTACCTTTTGACATGATTTTCAGTGTTTAGGTATTGAAATCAAGAGCACTTCTTAAATAGAAGAAAAATTTTTAGCAAGTAAGTCAAAGGAGTTAAATTATTGCAACACAATGACATTAAAAAAAGGACTATACATACAAATAGAAAAGCCTTTAACACAGGGAATATTAACTATTATATGCTTGATTTAACCATGTAAACTCAGTTATTAAGAAATTCCTTCTCATACTTCCTTACACTACAGAAGTGAGTGTGTTAAGACCAGCTTAAACTTTTAATCAGTTTTACCAGTGCAAAACAAAAAAATTTTATAGAAGAATTTTAAAAGAAATGTTCAAAATATTCAAGGAACAAGATGTGAACTCCCGACTGAAAAAGAAACTGCATGAGTTCTAGCATGTAAAAAAAAAAAAAACCACATAAGAAAGACAGCCAACCTGATGTTTCAAAGTAAACAAAGTATAGGCAGTTATAAAGGGAGACATTAATGATTGTGATGGTGAGAGGTAAAAACGGTCCGCAAGTTTTCTTTGATCAAACTTACAAAAGATTAGAATTGCAACCCCCTGTGATCTAAGCACATTTTCCCTTTGGGAAAGGTTTAAAATGCCTTGAAAATAATTATCCTTTTGCATGATGCTTTCAGATTATTGACAAAAATAATTTTTTAAATGCCTTTCAAAACACGAAAATACACTTTAAAAAGTGGCATTTGGGGCTTCCCTGGTGGCGCAGTGGTTGAGAGTCCGCCTGCCGATGCAGGTGTTCGTGCCCCGGTCCGGGAAGATCCCACATGCCGCAGAGCGGCTAGGCCTGTGAGCCACGGCCGCTGAGCCTGCGCGTCCGGAGCCTGTGCTCCGCAATGGGAGAGGCCCGCGTACCGCAAAAAAAAAAAAAAAAAAAAAAAAAAAAAAAAAAAAAAAAAAAGTGGCATTTGTGTTCCAAGTCATATAAGGTATTTCCACAAGGGGGCACTGCTATACAGCAAAGAACCTTTGCAACGTCATCCATCAACCAAGACTAGAAACTCGGGCTCACTCACAACCGCCTTCGTTCCACAGCAAAACTTGTTTCCCAAGATGCCAGTAAATTAAATAACAAATTCTAAATTACTTTGGGTGGAACCGAGTAGGTAAGAAGGCTTTATTTTCAGAGCTAGTGGAGGAGATCAAAAAAATAGAATCTGAAAGGAATTTATTTTCATTTGAAAGAATTTAGAAAAAAATGTGGCATCATTTACAGGAACTATTATAGAAATACTGCACCGAGGACTTAATCACAGAAAAAGCTTCAAACAAGGATAACGGATAAGATCTTATAGATTGATTAGCAAGGAAAAGGAGTTCCAAAAATTTATTGTTTCAAAAGGCAAGCTCATAATTATGATTTTTTAATCAAGGTATAATCGACATATAACATTATATTAATTTTAGGTATACAACATAATGATTTACTTGTATATATTGTGAAATGATCACCACAGTAAGTCTAGTAATTGTTTATGCTTTATATCCCAAAGTGGCATGTTGGGTTGAAACTGAAGTTTGCTTTCCTAAATGGGTTTTGTTATTTCTCTTATTTTCCCATCTAGAAACTTTGATATTCCCCACCCCCCTTATTTTCATAGCACATGCTTTCACAGCATTTATTAGAGAGCTATGACATATACATGTAAAGAACACGGGAGCAGTAGTGTCCACAAATGGGGTCATAGATGTTTTTAAAGTTCTTTAAAAGGTGATGGTATTACGTGAAAAAAAAAAAAAAAAAAACAGGATTATTTGACTAAAATGCAAGGTTTATACTGTTTTCAAGGATCTCCATGATTTTTAAAGCTTAAACACCTTTCCTTACTTAATTTGAAGAAGAGTGGGTTATCTAAGATGCAGCTGAATAAGGCTCTAAGGTATATCAGGTTGTTTTATTTGAATTCGAGGCTCAAGGAATATACCAATGTTAGGAGAGCAAAACCCAGGCTTCCGTATCAGATACTTTTCGTCACAATTAGACAGCAGAAATTTAAAATCAATGTTTTCAAGTAGAACACATTGTCTTATCGCAGATGTCAATATTTAACAAATGAAAATAAGTGAAAATTAGGTAGAAATATAGCTAAACACAGCAGGTAAGCTACACATATGTTTCTTACTGACTTACTTAATAATAAATACCAGGAAAACTTCTTGCATTCCAAAGCCTGCCAAGGATGTTTAGGGTTTCAATTCTTGTTGTAAATAACCAGATTAGTCTGTCTTTCTGTCTTTGAATTCAACTTGTAGTGTTTCATTTTTACACAGAGCAAGAGCCATACTGAAAACATACACAGAATTATAGCACCAAAGGACGATGACCCTTCTGAACAGATCTGTACTGTGCTTCTCTCCAACAATCTAAAGGTCAATCTTGTGTACCGAATCAAGGCCGACTTGTTTACAATGACAAATTTAGGGATGTTTTTCATTCTAAGTGGGGAGAAGTTTCCACCTTCAGTATAAATGTAACTGCCTCCTACCAGCCCCCCTGGCCTCTCCACTCTCTAACTAGTGTTGATGACTTTGTGACCTTAAATTTTTTCCTACGGTCACTAGAAGTCTAAAGAAATTAAGCCAAGAATTATCCAAAAGATGCAACAGCATTAAATAATGCATTACATCTGGTCAGATTTTTAAAAATCCATCTTTTCTTTTTTTTTTGCATCACCTGAAAGAACTTTAGAAACTCTTATCCCCCTTTATTGAGTAGCTGTAACCGACTAACACACCAATTCCAACCGTAGACTATAGTGCAGCACCGTGGTATAATTTTAGGGTCAAAGTAAAATTACTCAATTGTGGTATGTGTCCTTAGGACCAGTACATAAGAAACGGAGTCTCTTGCTAAAAGGCAAGGATGCATTAAACTTTTGGATTCCATCTTGGTTTTTCCATAAAGCACAATGTCACTAGGAAGAAATGGATTTCAGTGAAATGTGAGCAACTGTATTTCTGAGTTCCAATCTGCAGCTCTAAAACGGATCTCACACAGGGCGTGACCTGGGAGAGAAACACAGGCTTGTTCCCCACAAGGACATGAGCAGCAGTTCATACAGCTATGTGTGTTCAGCCTGTGCTACGCTGTTGACTGCTCTGGGGGTACAGGTGCAGAGTTACCAGGTGGACAGCAGGACTCCTCGTTAGCATAAACAGCCCCATGTCTCCTGTATATCTGTCATAGAGATCTTAAAATGAAATATTTACACACATGTAAAATCTGTGGGGTGTGTCAAATACTTTGATATTTTCTTAGTTCATCTTTTTTTTTAAGTTATAAAATTATCAGTTAAAAAAAATAAATAAAGTGAAAGTGATATAGTACGTTGGGTTGTAGCAGCAGCGCATATTCCCAGACCTGACCCTGACCTTCCCCTTGACAGAGCAGAAACAAAGTTCACCTGAAGTTCACTCACAACCCATGGATCTCCCCTTCGCTGATAAGCCTGATGCTAAAAATCACTCTCAACATTAGGTGATTCTATTTACACAGTGGCCGTATATATCAGATTTTTATTTAAAACATTAACAAATTCTTTTGACCTTGGAGGGAAAAATATTCCTGAAAAAATTCTGAAGTAGAGAGCTTCAGTGGAGAAAAAGAATGAGGGAAGGAGTAGTATGTTCTCTGGCACCTCCTTAACAAGCTCATTAGTAAAATCCCAGTTTGAGGGCTTGTGACCAATGAATGAAGAGCTGCAGGAGAATATAACTTTCTCAGGATGAATAAAAAACCAGTCAAAGGGTAATACTTCGTTCATCTTTCTAATCATTTGCACAAAATTTGGTCTGCTTCATTTAGCAATCAGTTCTCCTAAAATAAAAACAAAAACAAAACTATACCTTTGGTTACAGCGATAACTCTTTTGGTCTAAGAGCTGATGCCTTTGTTTTTGCTCCTCAGGTAGATTTTTCATTATCCTCACCGATCTTCTGAACCCGTGAATACTTCTTGCAAGATGACTTAAAGCAGCCAGGAGGCCAGGACAGTGGCCAGGAGAAGCAGCAAGGAATTGAGCCTTGTACGTTTTTCTCAAAAAAATAAAAGATGGGGAACCACCATGCTCGAGACAAGAAATTAGTCTGTGAAGAGACCTTCAAGTTCTGTAAAAGGTAGAAAAAAAGTAAAATGAGACATATTTTTCACAATTTGCATCCTAATTTGTTTCTTAATTAAACTGTCATTTGCTGTAACTGAACAGGGAAAGCAGCAGAATCCGGATCACAAGGCAATACAATGCTTGTCTTTGCTCCTTTCCCCTAACTCTGACAGGACTCTGGCCACACTTCCAACCTCCTCTACTCTTTCCCTCTCTGTGGCTTTTTTCTTTTTTCTTTTACTTTTTGGCCGTGCCTGTGGCATGTGCGACCTTAGTTCCCCATCCAGAGATCAAGCCTGTGCCCCCTGCATTGGAAGCGCGGAGTCTTAACCACTGGACCACCAGAGAAGTTCTCAGGCAAATCTTCTGCCTGCAATTCCAGTAAGACTGGCGACTCAAGAATAGGTGGGAGAGCTAGCTCTCCGGGAGGAAAAATTTTCAGGATATGTCAGTGGTCAGATCTGTGGGTCAAGGAAGATGGAAGAGTGAAAGGAGAGCTCATAAGGTTGAGCATATAAGTTTAAGTGAATTGACCTAAACCACACGTTTAGGCGGCAACAGCAGTTATTCCCATTAAGCTACTGGAAACTCCGCTGTGTGAAAAGGGGTCCGCTGCATTTAAAGAAAAGAAATCATCCAAAGATAATTTCACCACTCTCACCTTTTCATTGGCCATGGAGTGGTACCACCAAAAGAGCCGTGTTGTGATATAATAAGCAACGATCACATCGACTGTATAGTGTTCGTGTGCTACAAGAATGCAGATGATTCCAGCAGCGCTCAGCAGCCAGCAGATTAGATGATACCACCAGAAGTGACGAGGCGAATCTGGACAGCAGAAAAGTGAACAGTTAATAGACTGAGAGGTCCAGAGGTGGACTGAATGATGACAGTCTATCCTAATGACCGGAGAAAAGTCTAAGGCCAGGAAGTCACTGAAGGAGAAAATGGATTACCCAAAATGAGTCCCTGTGAACTGGCCGGGATTTGCTCCGGTTGCCCGGGGGAGATGGGGTGCTGTTGGTAACAGGTCTAATAGCAATTGCCTGGGGCGGTTGGTAACACTAGATACTCTAGGTCTTACCCACAGTGTTTAATAATTGGGAAGAGAACAGAAATATTTCACATTAGGTTGGAATTGGCTCATACTGGCTCCTGTAGGGACCCCACTGGAAAGAGAAACAGGAGAGTGAAAAGAAAGGATAGTTGTCGGGAACTCCCTGAGGGTCCAGGGGTTAGGACTCAGCACTTGCACTGCTGTGGCTGGGTTTAACCCCTGGTCAGGGAACTCAGAGCCCATGAGCCATGCTGTGTGGCCAAAAAAAGAAAAAGAAAGGGTCGTTGTCTATGAAAAAGGGGCGGTGGGGTGGAGGAGGTAATGAGAAAGCAAGAGTAATTTTAGGTCTTATATATAAACTTACTTTGATTTCTGCAGGGGGAGAAAAATAGTATTTGTGGCTAGCAATATTTTGATTCTCAGCAATTTTATACTGTTATTGCCAATAGCAACTATAAGACACTCCCTATGTAAAGCTTGGGATTCTTGCCTATTCACTTATGGGTTTGAGCCTTACCTAGAGAGGGCACTAAGTTCATGACACTGATCAGCTATAAGAGAGAACTAAAGCGCCCGGCAGGTTACACATGATCGCACGCCCCCCAGCCTTCCCACACAGGTGGTAATGACACAGGTGTAACCGGAACCAGTGCTCATCTCTAACAACTTTTCTTTTCTTTGAATGACTGTTTCCTTTTTTCTATTTTAAAGCTTTATTAGCTCACAAAGATAATAATCGAATAAACTAAAATTTATTTCATATTTAACCGTGTTTATATTTATAGTGATATTTACTTTCAAGTGTGGAAGAATGGTTGAATAGCAAAGAGATCCATTTCCAGAACTTTACATGACACATCAAATCAAACATGGTTCAAATAGAAATTAAATAGCTGTTGCTCATTTAGTCCTTCGTGGAACAGTAAGATGATAAACCCGTATTTGCATTTGAAAGTCTGATTTCCTACTTCTGAATGTGCAGCTCGTTATTTCCAACTCTTGCTTGGTTCATTCTGCCACGAGGTTCTAGCAGATAACTCAGGAAATCCGAGAATTTTATAGCTAGGAGAGGCCTTACTTCTGCAGCCCGGGGGGCCAGATCCAGTCCCCATAACTGTTCTGTTAGGATCTGAATGTTAAAAATTGAAGTAACATTCAGAAATCTGGAGATTTCACTAAATATGCATTCTCCAGCACCACAGACCTCACCCCTCCCTGAAGCCTCACATCAGCCCTGCTTCCCTTCCTAACAGGTCATCTGGTATTTACCTTAAAAGTCCAAAATGTCTGAGCAAAGCACAACTATTTTGTATTTGTTTATCCATAAGAAGCAAAGCTGAAGTAGGCAGGGAGTAAAGAGGTGGCCCATTTTACTACTCGTGGAATTGAAAATGAGGTTTCAGGAATGGCTAGATGCCCTAGCACTGCTCTCCTAGCACATAAAAATGTATTCTCTATGAGCTACCACAATGGGATCACTGCTCATTAATTGAGAACACTGGCTGGCCCAAAGAAAAGATTTAATATAAACTGTTTTGAAATAGAAATGGCAAAATGGTAATCCTCTCTGTTCTCTCATTCTACCCACAGGGATAACCTTGAGCTGAGAGATGATGATACAATTATTAATGAACTCCACTGTCTGTGTGGGATCCTAGCCCTAGCTGTCAATGAATAATAGAGACAATAGACTTTGTGTAGTAGTAAGGTAAAAAAAAATAAAAGAAAAAGTAGTTTTCTCGACTAGCAAGACATTTGGTTCTAAGAGCTACATTGATTTCTCCAGGCTAATTTTATAAGGAACCTAAGTCCCAAAGATAATATTTGCACACCTGTGTCAGACCCTCTCTTGCTAATCCACAAAATGATTCTGGTCCCACGTTTTCAACTCCTCTCATGACTAAATTCAAATCTGCTTGTAACAACGGAGTAAACAGGGAGAGTCCAAAATGATCAAAAGGCAGGAAAGCAAAAAATATACAAATGATGTATCTAATTCTAGAAGCAGAATGTTCAAAGAAACCACTGGAACCAATGCTTACTCGGAACAACAACACATGGTATAATTTAGGAGGTAACTGTTTTTCCTAATTGCATAGGAAATGGGCGTAAACATGGAATGCCCAGTTTATGTACAGAACTGATTCTGAAGTTGGGTTTGTATCAAGCATTACAGATGTGCCCTTTTGTTTCTCACCAAAACTTGGAGAAAGTGAGAGTGGCATCGACATATATACACTACCAAATGTAAAATAGCTAGCTAGTGGGAAGCAGCTGCATAGCACAGGGAGATCAGCTCCGTGCTTTGTGACCACCTAGAGGGGTGGGATAGGGAGGGTGGGAGGGAGACGCAAGAGGGACGGGGATATGGGGACATATGTATGCATATGGCTGATTCACTTTGCTGTACAACAGAAACTAACACAGTATTGTGAAGCAATTATACTCCAATAAAGATCTATTTAAAAAAAAATAGAAAGGAAAAAGCAGAATGTAATTCTTTTCTTGATGTACGTAGACTTATACAATTTAAACAACATCAAGCTCAAATCATACGTGGGGAAGAAAATGTCTCTACATACTGCATCAGCCTTTATTAAAGCACAGAAATAAACACAAAGTTGCCCTGCTATTGTTCTGAGGTGAAAGTACAACAATGAGCAATACATCCAGGCTATTTCTTAGCAATTCTATAAGATCAGACAGCTTGGGTTTCCAAAAATTCTAAACAGAGCCAGGAAATTGGTAGTGTACCCTCTGGAGTCAGCCTGCTTGAGTTTGAATACCCCATCCTCCAATTACTAACTGCGGACTGTGGCTTAATTAATTCACTTTCTTTATGCTTAAGTTTCCTCTGAAAAATGGGGAAAAAGTGTTTCCCTCATGAGGTAGCTACAAGGATTAAATGAGTTAATTTGCATCAAGGCCTTGGAATAGTGCCTGGAACAGAAAAAAATAGTACTATGTCTATTTGCTGTTATTGGTAATATCACTTGGTCTTCAATTATTTTATGAAACTGACTCTCAGTTTCCTGGGATGTTTTCTCTTCATTACCTTATGTTTTCCACCCACAGTAGCTTCACTCTAACATGTAATTTCTCCCGGCCCTCATCCTGCTCTTTTTTTTTTTTTTTTTTTTTGTATGCGGGCCTCTCACTGTTGCGGCCTCTCCCGTTGCGGAGCACAGGCTCTGGACGCGCAGGCTCAGCGGCCATGGCTCACGGGCCCAGCCGCTCCGCGGCATGTGGGATCTTCCCAGACCGGGACATGAATCCATGTCCCCGGCATCGGCAGGTGGACTCTCAACCACTGCGCCACCAGGGAAGCCCATCCTCCTCCTCTTCTTCTATAAGCTTTTAGGATCTGCAGATTAGAGAGAAGATCCTACAACCCAAATGAACCTCTGGACTGGAAAATGACTGATCTTACACAGATCAGTTTTTGCTGAACTTTCCACAGCAAAAGAGTGAGCACTATAAACAACATAAATCAATCTGCCCACCACCCAGAACCTGTAACTAGGTATTAGAAATTAGAAATTTCAGAAGATTGAAATTTAAGGGGGAGTTATTGGCGCACAGACAGAGCTAGGTTCCTCCCCTCCACCACCCCTCTCCAACCGTGTAAGAACAGAACTATGGGGCAAGGTGCAAAAGGCCCTCTGCCTTCAAGTCAGACAGTATGACAAAGGCCGAACACTCAACATGCTGCTCTCCTAACTCAAAGCTTGTGTGTAGCATTTAGAAAGAAAACAATTCAGAAGATATACAATTGTCACCAAAAAAAAAAAAGACCTCATCTACTACAGAGACCCTCCTCTCTTTGTCATATTGCCCTCAAAGCAGAATTAAAACCTATAACCCCGGGCAGTCTATGGGGCAAGAATTCACTTCTGCACCACTGGAAGATAAACCTTGATGGGTCTAAACCTGTTTGGATTAATGACAGACTAAGAGAAGAAGGGAGAGAAGTGGATTAACCAAGGAGGACAGACGGGAAGGGCCTCCTTCCCCTGGTCTCTGCCCAAAGACCTCCGTGATATGTTCTTCGAGTGAAGAAAATTGAGATAAGCCTCTAAAAGAACAATGGCATGGGGATAGGGTATCTTGGAACTAAAGATGAAGGTTAATACCGACCAGCTTGGTAAAAATGGAGGGAGAAGCATCACTACTTCAAAAGGATTTTGAGATAATGGGCCCAAATATACAAAGCTTCAGAAATCTGCTAGGCAGCTAAAACCAAATACAACCTCCTTCACGATGAACAAGACATTATTCCAGCCCCCCCCCCCCCAAAAAAACAAAAATTCCACTGGAATACACAAGAATTTTGTATAATGGGAATTAAGCATATAAATATGGGGAGATATTTCACATTCTCATCTCCATGTTGCTTTCTAAGAAGAAAACGGTTAGTATTGGCAAACTGTTTCATGAAGATGCATATTCAAGCACAGAAAGCTACTGGAAGGGACGAAATTAGAATAAAGTGGGATAAGGAAACGTTACAAAAGGTTTAAAAAGGGGAAAATATTAACCAAAGTATTTGGGGTGATGGAATGCATGTTCCATACAATGGAAATTTCATTCAAAAGTCCTTTCCAGGGCTTCCCTGGTGGCACAGTGGTTGAGAGTCCGCCTGCCGATGCAGGGGACGCGGGTTCGTGCCCCGGTCTGGGAAGATCCCACATGCCCCGGAGCGGCTGGACCCGTGAGCCAAGGCCGCTGAGCCTGCGTGTCTGGAGCCTGTGCTCCGCAACGGGAGAGGCCACAGCGGTGAGAGGCCCGCGTACCGCAAAAAAAAAAAAAAAAAGTCCTTTCCATTTGGCTCTGGAGCACACTGATTCTTTTTTGCAGTAACCTTAACAATGATTCTTCTTTGTTTCAACATTAAAATAGCTTTTCATACCTTAAGAAGTACTAACCAAGGAGGGAGACATTTTGGAGGTATGCTAAATGTTAGCAAGAAGCCAGGGCCAAGCTTTAAGCCTTCCTTCAGTGTTCAAATCACATACGACTGGTTGAAATGATTTAAACACACACACACACACACACACACACACACACACACACCTCTTTCCATAGCTATCGATTCCAATAGAATAAGGACTCATCGGTTTCAGGGCTTAGGGATCCCGCCCACTACAACAATCAATAAAGCAGGAATGAGCTATTACTTACATTCTTTGATGAACAGGTAAGTAAGTGTCAGCACAACTGTGTGACCGCTGAAGAGGAAGTCTCCACACAAGATATGCGACCCAGTTATGGACAATCCGCCACCAGAAATCAACCGTAGAATCCGCTGTACTTTTGCCTGAGAGTCTCCGTTGAGCTGAATGACACAAGAAGATCAGGAAAAAAATGTATAAGCTGATAAAATCATGTTTTAGCCTAATTTATGTGATATTTAGAAAGGCCACCAGGTTGTGATGTTTTTCTTTTTAACTTCAGTCAAAAAGAATCCAAGGGGGAAGCTCCTCAAACTGGATTTTATTCATTGTATTGGCCAGTTTTAGTGATACGCTTTAAATTATTCAATATGTTACTAATAATACATTTTAGTGGTGGTGTGTCCTTGGGCAAAGCTTTTAAAAATACTAATAACCAATGACTTCACCACAGTTATGGACTAAAAAGATCAAAGCTCCTTTCTTTCCTCTTTGCAGGGGGAGGCTGGGGTTTCAGATGGCAAATACTTGATTCGGCTGCACTCCACATCACTAATATTCTACAGCGTATTCATACCTTGTGTTAGGTGGGCAACCTAAAGTGTGCATATAGCTGTATTAACATCTGATCAAAACATTTACAGTTAAAAAGAGCTGCAATACATTAACTAACTTAAACAGGCTTGAAAATGACAGATTAGGGATGTACTGGCAGCTGTAAAATGAGTAGCTCGATCAGGAAAAACACCCTCCAAAGCAATAACCTGTGTGCTCTGGCAGGAGGTCAGGAGAGAGCTCCCTGGGCAAGGGTGGAGAAGCCCCGAGAAGCTGTCGTGATGACATGGGGAACAATGATGGGTTAGGGCGGGAGCTTGCACTCAAAAGTTCATATCCCGTTAAAACTTAAGCATACAGGTATCACTTACATGTGGAATCTGAAAAATACAACGAACTAGTAAAATAACAAAAAAGGAAGCCAACTCACAGATATAGGGAACAAACTAGTGGTTACCAGCAGGGAGAGAAGGGAGAGGGGTAAAATAGGGGTGAGGGAGTGGGAGATACAAACTACCGGGTGTAAGATCGGCTCAAGGATGCATTGTACAACACGGGGAACAGAGCCAATAATTTGGCAATAACTGTAAATGGAGTGTAACCTTTAAAAATTGTATTAACCCCCCCCAAAAAAACGCCCCCCAAAACCCAAACCTTAAGCATACAGGAAGGAGAGTGGACTGAGATAGAATACATGGGAAAATGGAACATTGAAACACTGTACGGCCGGATGGAGGGTTTCCGATCAGTCTAATAGCAAGTGAATGGGTTTAGAAAATCAAAGAATGACACTCAGAAATAAAATGGAGTCAGGGTATACACAAGAAGAGAAATATAGAAAGACCATTAATGACTATTTTCACTTGGGACCAGGGGCACAGTTGTAAGATACAGGGCTTTTCATACTCAGTGATGATCCTTCTGGGCAGCTGGCCCCTGAAGCACGGCCAGGCCAGACATGATGGTGGCAAACTGTTTGGTGGTGTAGACAGGTAGTGTCTAGTCCAAGTAGACATGTAGTGGTGAAGGAGGGTAAGATGTGTACAGATGGAGGAGAAGACGGTCTAGGAGTAGAGAAATTGAGTCTCCTGTACTTTCTCAGGGTAAGATGTGTACAGATGGAGGAGAAGACGGTCTAGGAGTAGAGAAATTGAGTCTCCAAAGCAGGTGGGAAACCATCCTATATGGTAAAATGGGAATTACGGCAGGATTCCTTTCCTAAAACTTTCCTGATTAAAAATATCTTATGGATCTGGAAAGTTTTCTGGTATTCAGGTGACCCTTGTAAAAAGGCAAACACACTATCGGGTGATAGTTGAGAATTACGCTCTGTAGCAGAAAATGACATGAAACGGGATTAGAGGGCAACGTGAGAAACTGGAGGTTTCAAAGAAACTCAACTTTCTTCAAGAGTTTGCTTAGGCCGAGCCCAGCTGGCAAAACCGAGAGAACATGTGCATTTTATCACGAACTGAGTCCTTAAACCAAACATGCCAAGTAACAGGTGACCCTGCCTTGAAAAGACAGGGTCTAGCAGGCAGTAAAGGATCCAAATCCGGAGAAGATAAGGACTGTTGACAGAGTGGCAGGACTCACTTCAGGTGCCCCTCAGGAAAGGCGTACTGCAAACCACATAAAATGACGTGAAAGCCCTTGATGTGGAGGATAGAATCTAGCATGCGCTTTATCAGATCAGCCACAGACCTTCAGGAATTTCTGGTTGTGCGGTTGGTACAAACAACTGTCAACAATGAGATCAAATAGAAAGGTACATACACTCTGCCTGACCATTGTGTTCCCAGTTTAAAGAACACATTATTCATTTCAAAACTATAATAATATTTTTGTAATCCACTGACCCACCCCAACTCAATACTTGAATTTTCTAAGGGCAGAAACACTTAAATTTCTTTACTAGAAAGAAATTTAGATGGATCAAAAGACATAATTAAACCAGGAACTAAAATACTGCCACACATTCTCTTCTCCCCCCTTTCTTTTCTCCCCCCTTGATTCCATATGCCTTCACAGAACAGAGGAAGGACTCTCTTCTTGCTTTTTCTGTACTTTCTCAGTTCTTAAGTCCTCAGTCCTGTCACTGCTATCTTAAGATGTCAGATCATGCTCAGCATAAATGTTAAACTGAACTTCAAGAAAGGAAATTTTAAAAGAGGGCTGAAAGAAAACTGGGAAGGGGGAGGGTAATAGTGAGAGTTGGGATTAACAGATTATTTTCTAGTTCTGTCTTATTTCATTGAGGCCCTCTATCACACACCACTAAAGACTCTAGTTCCTCTTAATTTCCTCATTTTTCAGACCCATTCTATGCCATTCCTGGTTATGAAGCTGAAGATGTAGAAAACCAGGAAGAGAAGCATTGACCATAATAAGCAAAACAGACAGAGCTCAGTGTTCTCAAGGGTTCCTCAAACTATGACCTCCACACAACATTTCCCACAAAAATAAATTAGGTACAAGAGAGCCCAACTTGGCTGCTGCCAAACCAGAAACCTTACCATCCACACCATCCCTTCAATTTAGAAGAGAAGTCCTTTGGACCTCTATGGCCAGGATGAGAGGGAAGCTCTCCCAGGGAAAGGAATGTAGCTGTGCCAGCCCAACATTCCTGTGGCAAAAGGGGTTTGAGAAGCTAAATCATTTCATGTGAGTTCTAATAACTAGGTCAATATCTATTTGAACACAATTTTCAGAACTCAAGTTTTGCAACTGCAAACTAAAACTTGGGTGTGTGGGATGAAGCAAATCGTTAAGCCAAGGACTTAAAGTAAACCATAGGATAGAGAAGGGGGAAGACAACTGGAAAACTGTGAGAGCCAAGGATTTCACTAAGGGCCTATCACTGTGATGGCTTCTGTGATCACATCCACTAAGTAACAAGTGATGGGAGGCATCAGTGATTAGTCAGATAACCTTCCATAGCAAGTGGCTTCAGTATACACAGTTCTGTCATTGCTCTCAGTCACTAAGGGCATTCTATAGAGTCAGCAACAAAGGAGACAGGTAGATTATCTAACAGTTTTGTAACCACAAAAATCTAAGGAACACTCGAAGCCAGCGGCTGAACCACATTCAGAATGCAATTCTGCCTCTTGCTCTGTAAGACCACATCACCTCTACTGAAACAAACTGATCTGTGTTTGTTTTACTGAACCACGATCCAGGCACCAATAGCCTGCTGATGCTTCAGGAAAAGGTCTTAGGTCTTGACATCTGAACACAGGCGCTGTTCCCAGAGCTTCCACTGTGAACATTTGTAGCTTGGTTATCCAGCAGTACATTTGCTCTTGTGGCTTCTGAAAATTGCAACTTTTCCACAGAAGATAATCTTTACATGCTTTCTGTAATCATAGCAATTCATCCCTGCAAACCTCACCCGTTACTAGGACGGGCTTGCCTTCTTTCCTGTGGCCATTTCTTCATTTAACCCATTGCAATAACCCCTTAGAAGTGTTTATTATGCTTCTGAACTTCTCCCATGACTTAAATTAGTTTCACTAAAAATCAGTCAATGTTTAAATTCAATATGTACACTTTCAATTACAGACACTTTCTGCTTTGATGGCTTTGGAAAATTATAGCTTCTCCAAACCACACCTATATTTGTTGAAGGAGACTGTTGATTTCTTCAGAACAACTCTATTTTTCCTTCCACCTTGGACATCTGCTTAGTGTTCAGTTAAATATGATAGACTTCATTCTCTTGCCCAGAAAGCACATGATTTGTCAGTTTCCTTTTTAAACCAGGGCACACTGGGGTCTAAGATGATTAACAGCTCTCTTGAGAAATGACTCTACCTGAAGAAACTATAAATCCTGCTTACAACAGTTTCAGTATCCATTCTCACACTCAGTGAAAGGCCACTCGATCCTTCCAGTTGCTAAAAACTTGGAGGTCATCCTTGACTTCTTTCTCTTAAACCCATATCCAACTTATTAGCACATCCTGTGGGCTCTACCTTCAAAATATATCCCGAGTCAAACGGCTTCTCCTCATTTCCATTGCCACCACCAAGGTCCAAGTTCCTACAATGGGCACAGAGACCCTGTGAGATCTGTGGCTGCATCATCTCAACTCCTATGCAGCCACACGTGTCTCCTGCTCTTCCCTGAATGCACTATGATTAAGTTATTTCTTTGTCCTGGAGTTCTCACCCCGTTCACACGGCTCACTCCCTCATCTTGGCTGCCCAAAAGCTTTCTTATTGAAGAAGTTTTCCTGACCACTCTATAAATTAGTACCTACCCTCATAGACCCTTTCACCCTTACTCAGCTTTACTGTTCTCCATCTGATAGCCACCTGACTTACCACCATGTAGCAAGTTATGACTTCATTTAACTGTCGCCATCCTTCAATAAGAATATACGTTCTCTAAGGGCTTCCCTAGGGGCACAGTGGTTGAGAGTCTGCCTGCCGATGCAGGGGACACGGGTTCGTGCCCCAGTCTGGGAAGATCCCATATGCCGCAGAGCGGCTGGGCCTGTGAGCCGTGGCCGCTGAGCCTGCGCGTCCGGAGCCTGTGCTCCGCAACGGGAGAGGACATCCACAACAGTGAGAGGCCCGCGTACCACCACAAAAAAAAAAAAAAAAAAAAAAAGAATATATGTTCTCGGAGGAGGAGAACTTTGTTTTGGTCATTGCTGTTACACAGTAGTGCCTGGTATATAACAGGAACTTAATACTTTCAAAATGAATTCATGAATGAGTAAATGAGAAGGCAAAAATGCAGAGTCAAAGACCCAATAGTAACTTCCAGTTAGCAGAAAATGAATTTTTTATGCACAAACATATAAGTTTTATGAACACATTTTAATGTTTCCCCCCAAAATCTAAAGCAAAACAAAATATGCTGGATTTCAATTAACATATATGAACGTGTCTAGGAGAATGCATAACAGAGAGCAGGTGTTCAATCACTGTTTGCTTAATGTCCTCTAAATGGTAATTCAGAGGGGCTTACCTTTGGAGCACACTGGAAATGCATTCCAGGCACAGGGAGAGTAGTAACGTACATCGTGATACAGCGATATAGGTACAAAGTTCCAATGATAAAAAAGAATCTGCGCCCCACTATTGACCTAAAGGAGAAACAGGGATGGGGAAAAATAGGTTTACTGGGGTTTTTTGCTCCTAAGGCAACATAAAATAATGTTTAACAGAATAAAGAATAATTGGAGTTTTCAGAAGTGAAGATTCACATACTGCAATTGATCTAGGTGGGTTGGGCCCCAAAGGAATGAGTCTCCGAGGAGAGGGGGTGTTAAAGTAGATTAAGGGTTTTACACAACTACCACTCCTAAAAAAGGCCCTCTTTGCCAGAGAATTCAATGAACCTCTCTACGTTGTCAGTCAACTCACTGCATTAATAAACCCTCTCTTGAGAACACAGCAGAGGTATAAGTGAGCCACGGTCACAGAGGAATTAACTAATGAGCTAAGGTGATACGACATAATTGGGCACACAGGGAAATGGGACAACTCTTTTAACCTAAGTTATATAAGCAAGGTTTATTTGGAGACTATCCAAAAATATTCTGACAACTTAGGCATGAACTATTTTGTCTACAACTAGAGATTTTCAGAGAATTATATTTTGAAGATGTTCAAAGTGTCCTCGTGCATTTAAGGACATTTAAGAGTGAAGCTGTAAACTGATTAGTTTACCCTGATTTTATGCAATCTTGATCAAAAGAGGTTAAAAAAAAAAAAAAAAAGAATCCCACAAGTCCTTTTTCACTTTATATGTTTCGGTGAAGACAGTTGTCTTGACTAACATTAGTCCCTGTCCTTCGCCCCCTAAGTCGTCAGTCTAAGGAAGTGTTCCCAGAAGCTGGCTTTGAGCACACTGTCCTCCAAAGGGAAGGGTTCTGCCCATCTGCACCACTGTCTCTTGGGTACATGAATGGGCATCAAGAATTCTGAAGATAACTGTTGTGTAGTTAGAGGTGGGCCTATAAACTCTGGGCTCTATAAAGATGGCTGGGATCCACAAAGCCCCTAGAATTACTAGTTATAACTTCCCTAGTACACAAAATATGTTACTCCAGGTCTCCCATTTTCAGAGCACTCAAACTTCCAAAACCAGTGATCAAAAACCTCTGGAAAAACAGGCAATTTTAGGCATGTGGAATATTTTAAGTTTCCTCCAAGACTGTGGTCTGCCATGGATCAAGGTCTAATTCAGGTTACTGTTGGGACTTCTAAAGCATCATGTACAAATATAATTTTAGCTGCCTGCCTCCAAGAGCTATTTTAAGGAGATTCCAGGGTTTCTGGGATCAAAATATAGAGAGAAACACCTTGACTAGTTGATGAAAGTATCTATTTCTTGCAAGGCATTTCTTTCAAAGGCTTGCTATTCTAGCCCTGCCTTTTCTAGTACTGAAAAGGAACAGGTAATGAACATTGCTGAGTGCTTCCATTTGGTTAAGTGAAAAACTATTCTCCCTTTGATTCAAACCCAGGTTCAAAAAGAGTGCTGAATTGTGCTCCATGCTGTTAGACAAGGTGAAGTAATAAGCAGGAATTATTATGGGTTAATTATCTTCATGCCAGTATTCAGAGTTCAGCTGTACTCAGAACAGAATTACTTAAGAGGTGAAACATGCACTCTGCAGCCTTAGTTAAAGACTACTGCCAGTGATTTTTTCCCCCATAGCTTTCAAGGTGTTTAAGCGAGAAAGTGAGAGTGAAAGAGAGAGGAAACACCTAGAATTTCTATTCAGCTGGAATGTTCAAAACGGGTTATAAAAATTACTCTACCAGTTATTAAAATATAAGATCCAATTCTATATGAAAAAGTAAAAGGAAAATAGTGTGATGTCCCCAAGTTTTTGCTGGTGGATTGTGACCCAACAGTAGCTATCATTAAAAACATGCGGCTGGCCTGTGTGAAAACAAGTTTTGACATGGTTAAAACCGAAGTTGGCACTGAGAGACAGGTAACAACTGTCCTCTACGTGAAGATGCAAATACACCGGGACTGTACTGCAGGCTGGAAGCCAGCTACTTACCCGGCCCTGGGAAATTTCTCTTTCACACACAAATACAAATAAAACTTTGCTCTAAAACAAAGGAGAGAGCAAATATCTTTGGCCTGAGCAGTCTCTCTTATATTCAGTGTCAATTCCAGACACTAAAAAGGAAAACGCTAAAGTCCAACTGCTACACTGTTTGCCTTTAGCATAAAGCACGTTATAACTAACAACTTTGGCGTAAAGTTCCCCTACTAAGTAAAAGACAATTGACAGCTACGTCTTTTACTTATACATTATTAAGAGAAATATTTTAAAGAAAATGCTTAGGAATGACTTCAGTTTGTGGAATAAGTTTTCAAACCTGCACACCTGCATGTGGGGAACTCTTTAACAAAAATAGACTGAACTCTTCAAATCTCAAAGCAATAACCAATTGACAGAACAATATAGCGTAAATTCCTTCTTCAAAAACTGATCTTGTGGCATTGCTACTGACACCCTATTTGACTCTGAAGTGTATTGGCTATGTTAGTGTGTATTACGCTTTCAAAAGCCTCCGTTTATGGGCAATGTTTTAATTAAACTTATATTTGTGATTTAATTATTAGAATCTTAGTAGAGAAAAAACATCTGAATGATGGCTGAGGAGAAAAGAGGAATTGAGGGGCCTTTTTTCTTAATGGAGTAGCAGTCAGAATTCAACAGGGAAGCAGAAATAACCACCTCAGAGCTGTGTCCTATTTTTAAGTATCTTCAAAGCAAAAGTACCTGGCTTACTACATTTCCTGATTCCTGCTATTCTAAAATGGGAAGACTGAAACCAATGAACTAAGTGCTCCTTTGTGATGGCTTGAGGAAACCAGAAGGCATGTTTACTTTAGAAATCTAAAACCCAAACCGCATGGACCCAGTTCTAAATGCAGTTTATTAAACAAACTCTTGTGACTGGATTGCCAAAAGGCAAAAGGAAAAGGCATGTAAAATTCGAGAACTCTTGAAGAGAGGCAAACCTCAAAGCCTGCAATTGACTGTAGACCAATATAGTCATCACATTATGAGTAATAGAGAAAAAAGCTTCCCAGCCTACAACTTTCCCCACCTGTCAAGAGCCTGGAATAACACAAGCATGATGAAGTGAATGTTATTCCTTTCCAAGGCTCTTAATGTATCATGCAAATACGAGAGTGCCAAGTTGCTTGAAATTAGAACTGCACCTTCAATTTACAAAGTCTGAATCATCCACCACAGTACTTCTGCACCTTCACACACAGTTGCCACTTTCATACAGTTGCTCAATAAATGCTTATGGAATAATGACCGGATTTACTCAAGGTTGTAGATCTTTCTGTTGATTCTTTTCATTAAGTGCCTGGATAAGACTGAATTTATCAGATAAAACCGAGAAAGATCATTTCAATTACACACCGGCTCACTAAAATATAAACTCATGGCAAATCCCCAAAACATGTTAGACCTTACTTACTTGTATCTCAGAAATAGCCACTGGGTGATCCATAATCCAACTAATATAATTCCATTTATTTCTGATACAGAAAATGCCCAATTCACCCGGTCTATGTAATCAAAAAACTTGTCTGGGAGTGGAGGGCTGAGCTCCTTGGGAGGGACCCTCTCGTGCACAACCGTGATCATGACGGTTGTCAGGACGAGGTTGAAAAGAGCGTACACGAAGGCAATGCCCGTTTTCCACCACTCTAGGGGAAATTTGTTCCTCGATTCCGTGGGCATAGCAATTTGGATATAGTCCGGGTACTTTTTGGTGCCCTTTCGCAACCCATTGGATAAACTCTTAGGTTTACCATTGCCATTTTTGTTCTCTTCTTCAACAGGCTCAGCAGGTCTTGCGTAAGTGTTTGCAGGATCGTTGGTTTGGTTTTCCATATGTTCTTCAAGTTTTGCTGTCTCTATGATATCCATTGTCCTCCGGTCTTCAGATCAAAAAGGAGATGGTAAAGTTCTTGTTCTTTGTGGAAACTCAACTTTTTTTAATCCTTCTATTGCCAAGATCAACATGGACTCTTACAACTGATTCTGTTTCCTAGTACAAAACATAGAGGGTCTCCATCGGACTACTGTTCCTCCTGGGCAACCATCTGCTGTACATTCACCGTTTTCAGGAAAGGAAGCCAATTTTCTTTCCCCTAAAGATGTTACTATCCCACCTGTAAAAACAAAACAGAACCATGTTCAGAAACTGTGCTTGTCCAGTTGTCAAGCATCCAAAACAAAAACATTATCAAAATAAGGAAACAAATACCAAAGCCATTTGCTTTATAAATGTATCGTCAGAACATAGTTAAAGCTACTGAGATGATGTTTATTTATAAAACATTGAGGGACTTCCCTTGTGGCGCAGTGGTTTAGAATCCACCTGCCAATGCAGGGGACATGGGTTCAAGCCCTGGTCTGGGAAGATCCCACATGCCGCGGAGCAACTAAGTCCGTGTGCCACAACTACTCAGCCTTTGCTCTAGAGCCCGTGAGCCACAACTACAGAGCCCGTGTGCCACAACTACTGAAGCCTGTGTGCCTAGAGCCCGTGCTCCGCAAGCCACCACAATGAGAAGTCCGCGCACCACAATGAAGAGTAGCCACCTCTCGCCGCAACTAGAGAAAGTCCACACACAGCAACAAAGACCCAACACAGGCAAAAATAAATAAATAAAATTTAAAAATAAATAAATAAAACATTGAATTGTTTCATCTTGGAATTCTTCTCTTTTTGAGCTGATGTCAGTATAAATAGGAAAATTTTAATAAACAATTCCTTTTAAATTTCTATAAATAAAAGTCAGGACCCAGCACTGCAAACACTTCATGTCAGGACCCAGCAGTGCAAACACTTCATCAGACACTATCACTTGTTGCAAACCATGAAGTCATAATAAGCTAGAACCCACCCAGAGATCACATCATCCCTTCCTAAGACTGGGTCTTTTCTATGAACCTTAAAGGATAAAAAAACTGTGATGAATTGCTTACATGCATAGAATAATTGTTATTCTCTGCCTTTGTCAAAATGGTCAACTTTCTACTTTCATATTAAAAACTGGAATCTTTTTAAGTGACTAGTTTTCAGAACATATTCAAGAACTATGCATTCAAGATACTTGAAATGGCACTACCTCTGTTTATCCTTATATATTCAGAGATGCACACCATACAGAAGGAAAACTGACAGCCTTCAAAATAACACAGTGAAAAGATACACAAAGCCTTATTAGCTATGCCCATTTAGGGAGAAATTCTCCTCATTACTGGAAGGATAAAATAATTCACTACAACTAACACGGTAAATTAGTAACTGACAACATTTCGATACAGTCACCACAATTTCTACCAAACAACAGAAACGCGGACCCAGAGGACCAGCTCGGGGCACTTACCCACCACGACACCAGTGATGAAAGGTGCCCTCTGCTTAAAGCTCCACAGGCTTTAAAGAGTGAAGATTGCTCCACAACACAGCACCAGCACCACCTCTTTTATATGTGCCAGCAACACGGCCCCAGCTGTTGTCAATTTAGGAAAGCAGTATTTTCGGCCCAATCCAGAACCCAGCCGCCTGAAGAAGTTTTCAAACCTCGTAATTAGTCCCCACCCAGAGTACACTGCACAGCTTAAGCACAATCCTTTGCATTTTAAAGACCTCCCCTTCGGGGTAACTTCAGGGGAGAAAAATAGGGAGGAGGAAAAACTCAAGGTGGTGACAGCTAAGCCTTTGTTTAACGAAAGAAAAAGGAAAAAAAAAAAGTTAAAATGGCACAGTCAGTATGGACAAGCAATATTTCTTAACAGTTGTGAATGGCAAATAGATGATCAACCACAAATGTTTATTGTGCATCTAAATGTCCCAGCACTGAGGAATATGTGGGTGCAATTAAAAGGAGTTTGAAGGAAAAAAAAACAAACACTGACCTGAACATTCACCCAAAGAGCTTGAAGTTTAGCTGAAGAGACGGAACTAAAATAGCAAAACTTTGGAGAAGACTGACCGGCATATTGTTAAGACGAAGAAGGATGAGGTGGATCGCTAGATCAAAATGTAGCCTTAGGGCTTCCCTGGTGGTGCAGAGGTTGAGAGTCCGCCTGCCGACGCAGGGCACACGGGTTCGTGCCCTGGTCCGGGAAGATCCCACATGCCGCAGAGTGGCTGGGCCCGTGAGCCATGGGCGCTGAGCCTGCGCGTCCGGAGCCTGTGCTCCGCAACGCGAGAGGCCACAGCAGTGAGAGGCCTGCGTACCACAAACAAAAAAAAAGAAAAAAGTAGCCTTAGCTGTATCCTTAAAGAAGTGTCCACAGAAAGTCACTGTCCATTTCCAAGGAAGCGAAAGCAAGAGGAAAGTTAGTCTGGCAGGGAAACAGAAGAGATGGAGATTGGCTAAGAGGTAGTACCAAAAATTTTGGACCTCTTACCTTTCTACTGTTCTGCCCCTGTGAAAAGCCCCCAGATACTAATGCATCAGAGCAGGGTGAGAAAGGATCAGGGCCCCTCTCTGTGAAAGAAGACTGACAGAGATTCTCTTTAGTGCCCTAGCTCAGTGTTGTAGGACAAGTATAATGAACAGGTGCCTGAGTAAGGCATTTTCAAAACCAAACCTTCAACACCATGGACAACTACTTCTAATGGAGGTACCAAAGCACTAACTCAGCCATTGCCTGTCTCTCGTTACCAACTTCAGGCTACACCACTCATAGCATCTTGCCAAACTATTATCCAAATTCCGTCCAACTTTACTACTACACATCTGCTCCGAGCCTGGTGTCTATAGGGGTAAGAATCTTGTTGATTTTGAAACCCAAGTCCACCAGGGGACATACAGATGGTCTTTAAAAAGGTAGCTACCTAGTTCTAGAATACAGAATGTAGAACAGAAGAAAACAGTTACTTTTTTTTTTTTTTTTTTTAAAGAGGAAGCGTTCAGCTATCCACCTCCTGGGACAACTGTGAGAACGACTGAAATAATTAATCCTGAAGAGCTTTGTGCTCCTGGGAGCAACAGCATTCTGTGAGTACAAAGCCCATTTATCAACATTAGTGGCGGGATTGATATTTTCCTTGGGGTTTCATCAAGAGGATTAAGTATACAAAGCACGTTCATCATGTGTCAGCCAATCTTGAGATGCCATGTTTATCATCAAGATGATGATTACAACATACTCATCCCTATGGTGAGACTTTCCTACCAGTAAGGATCTGGAAAGTGACAAAAGCCGCAATAGTTCCTCTTGAGGGATGGCAATCCCATTAGGTCACTTGTTTAGGGTACTCTGTCAGAGCACAAAGCAGACGGAAGGATTTCCAAGTTCTCTTACATTGCGATATATACTGGAAGTTAGTCTAGATAATATTTTAAAAGTTCAAGATCTCTATAGATTAATCTTTCTTTTGAAGGCAACTGTGAAACTCTGAAACTTATAGTACAATGATACTGTTTTACTAGGTTTTGCTTTTGTTTTTAAGAACTAAGTATGATCTACTCCAGAAATACAAGGGAGGTTTCAAATTAGGAAATGACTAATTTGTACTTTATTAAATACAAAAAAGAAATGTAAACGGAAAAGATACGATCATCTTGAGTGAAGTTAAAAAAGGAAGTTGATAAAATTCAGTATCCACTTGATTTGGGGGAGAGAAAGTACTCAGTAGTAGGAACAGAAGTGTGTATATAGCTGTGCTCTTTCAACACCAATATCACTATTTTAGCTGTGTAATATGTGTTCTAATATCTAGTGGAAAAAATCCTCCACTTTTCACCCCTAAGGGAACTTCAGGATCTTTCTGTCAAATTATAAGAAAATACATAATTTTGCTTCTATGTTTTATTTCACCTCTATTATACCATAAAGGGTTTGATCTTACCATATTAGTATACAACATTAGTCATTTTCTCTTAATAATCCCAATAGTATTTTTCCTGTAATTTGACAAAAAATGATTCTAAGGTTCATCAGGGAGTGAAAATGAGGGCAGCAGTAGAAGGTTTGTACCAGTAGATATTACACTACATTATACAACCAATATTGGGGTAATGGTACCCAGTCATTCTATTTTGGGAATTTATCCCAAGGAGATAAGGATGTACACAA
Source organism: Phocoena sinus (assembly GCF_008692025.1). Classification (NCBI taxonomy): domain Eukaryota; kingdom Metazoa; phylum Chordata; class Mammalia; order Artiodactyla; family Phocoenidae; genus Phocoena; species Phocoena sinus. Next base: position 32,116,014 of record NC_045767.1, read on the forward strand.
AATGTTTCTACAAATATGCTTTCAACACAGTTATTTATAAGAGCAAATTGGAAACAGCCTAATATCCAACAACAGGGGATTAAATAAATTATAGCCATGTTAATACTCTATTTTGATAGAGTAACTACAGAATTGTGAGACAAGCATATTAATACTATAAGAAGGATGCAGTATCCAATTAAGTACTGACTTAGATATGAATAGGAGGTGTAGGACCTCAGTAATTCGTATCAGAGGTTATGGTTTACCAAAAGAATAGGAAAGGGGCCACGTGACAGAGGTTCAAGGCTCGAAGAAAAGGTGCAAGTGTGCGACTCGTGACTCACCCCCAGGTCTGATCTGAAGCTCACGGACAGCAACCCACATAAGAGGTTAAATGCAGGCATGAGCTCCAGCTGACGGGCTTAGAAATACTTTGCTTGTTAAATTTGTATGTTGGCCTCCCTGTGCATTTGCAGTGGTTAAGAAGATAAGATGTATTAAACATGTAAATGTAGTTTAAACATTAAGGAAACTTATCTAAGTTTATATGTGGGTTTCAATGTTTAAAAAGATGTAAGCTGTTAAAGACAGAGGTTAAACATTGACCAAACACAATGTGGTGCTAACATTTACAAATTGCAATTCTGAATGAAAGAGATTTAGGCGTTGTTTAAAGGCTTAAGAAAAACAAGGTCCTGAAACAGAGTTGAAGATCAAGGGAAACAAAAGAGCTGATGAGTTTCTTAACAGACATTAAGCTTTCTCAGCCCTTAAAACAGAAAACCCAGTGGTCACCTTAAAGCCGTTAAAAAGTCAAGTTGTAGAATAAAATGGCCACAATATAATAGTCCTCAGCAAATGTTACTATGTGCCAGGTACTGTGCTTTGTGTAATATCTAATTATTCCTCATAACAATGCTAGGAAATATTTTAAAGAAAAGAAATTGAGATAAGTGAGATGCTCAAGGTCAGACAGGTAGGAAGTGGCAGAGCTCAGATTTGAACCAGGAATCCAATCTCAGGAGTCCCTGTTCTTATTACCACATCACTACCTCTAGTGCATTACATATTATAGGTCAACAACAGTCAGTGAAAAAGATTAGGACTTCCCTAGTGGCACAGTGGTTAACAATCCATTAACAATCCACCTGCCAACACAGGGGACACGGGTTCGAGCCCTGGTCTGGGAAGATCCCACATGCTGTGGAAACAACTAAGCCCATGTGCCACTACTGAGTCTGTGCTCTAGAGCCCGTGAGCCATAACTACTGAGCCTGCATACCACAACTACTGAAGCCTGCACGCCTAGAGCCCGCGCTCCGCAACAAGAGAAGCCACCGCAATGAGAAGCCTGCACACCGCAACGAAGAGTAGCCCCCGCCCGTGAGCCACAACTACTGAGCCTGCGCGTCTGGAGCCTGTGCTCCGCAACAAGAGAGTAGTGAGAGGCCCGCGCACCGCGATGAAGAGTGGCCCCCGCTTGCCACAACTAGAGAAAGACCTCGCACAGAAACAAAGACCCAACACAGCAAAAAATAAATAAATTAATAATTTTTAAAAATTGTGTTAAATGTTAAAAAAAAAAAGAGTAGCCCCCGCTCGCTGCAACTAGAGAAAGCCCACACGGAGCATCGAAGACCCAACACAGCCATAAATAAATAAATAAATTTGTTAAAAAAAAAAAAGATTGAGATAATCAATGACAAGCTTTTTTAAAACAGAGAGATACATAAAATACATAGGAAAGTCTCCAGATAACATTACAGGCGTTTTTAAATCTTCATAATTTTGCAAAAATTAATATAAACTTAGAAAAAATTTAATATATAAATCACCTCTCTTGGGGGGAGAGGGAAGGAGCCTGTTAAGTATTTCCTTGTTACCCATACTTGCCATTTAATTATAATTACTGTAACTAACAAACCACTATATTACATTTATAAGATAGGTATATTGCTATGTTAACAGCATCCACTTTAGCTAAGAAGTTTTATGCCTATAAAAGTTTTTGCAGAGACCAAGACATCTTAGCTTTTCCTTATTAACATTCTTAGAGCTTAATTTACCTGTAAAAATCCTCCTGCCTAAAATGGACAGGCATTAATATGCTTACAGAAACAAGGGTGCCTTGTGAGTCATGGCATTCTAATTTCAGAAACACCCATAAAATTTGTTAAATATTTTTACTAACAAGTTCTTGAAAACTGAAAAGAAGATCCACTGTTTATTCAAAAATTATTGCGTATATTTGTGAAATACTTTCCCAACAAAAGGAACATGGAAAAGAGGCCTTGTCATACCATTACAGGTCCCACATCGGTACAAGTATGATAGATTTAAATTAGGGAAACGGACAGGTGGGTAAGGTGGCTTGTGACACTATTCTGAGAATGGACTGGGGGAAAAAAAACTTTTTTTTTTTTTAATTTAAAAGATAAGAATTGAAAAAGCAGCTACCCACGACTGTAATTCTGAACTCTGGAAGAGATATGCTCGGGTAGAGAATAGACGTTTTGATTTTCGGTACTAATTTACTATCTCACACTAAGGTAGACTGGACAACTACAGTTCTGCATCCAGTTGTTATAAAAGAAAGACTAAGCCTATCAATAGTGGTTGCTGGTGGGAATGGAGAGTGACGACAAACAGGCTGGAAGTTTCTTTGGGGGAATGATGGAAATGTTCTAAAATTAGATCGTGACAATGGTTGCACAATTCTGTAAATTTACTAAAAATCATTTAATTGTATCCTTAAAGCACATGAATTTTATAGGATGAAAGTTATAACTCAATTAAGTTTTTTTTTTTAAAGCTATAGCCCATGGAGATATATGGTTTCTACAGAATTAGAAACCAGGGACTAACCCATGTTCTGTTACTATATTTCAGGCTCGCTTATCCCTTTAAAGTGCTGTACTTACCAGCTGAGCACTTCTTTAGCAGTGACGTGGAAATAACACACATTTTAAAGTTTTCTACAGACAGGATCAAGAACAAGCCAATAAAATGCAAACTGTTTTACAAAATTTGTGTAAACTGCTCCAAAAATAAACTTGTAACTAAATAATATGAAGTGACAAAAAAACAGAAGGATTTTCTAACAGAATTCATCAAAATTTACTATGAGTTGGATCTCAAGGAAAAAGAGATGATCTGTTTTCTTTCTCACCAAAAAAAAAAAAAAAAAATTGATCACTTTAACTGGCAAGGTAGACCATTTAATACTTGTTGAAATGCATACTACTTATTTACACAGAGCAAATATTAGCTGTGCAAATTTGAAAACAAATTGTGGGACTGGGAGTATTTCACCAGAAGGGATAATCTGCAGCCACAGGGCAGCCTGAGAGGGCGGTACGGCACCCAGCCTGGAGCAACTGTTTCTGACATCACTAAGTTTGATAGAAAAAAGTACCTTCACGAAAATCTGACATGCAAAATGTTTCATAGGATGTTTTAATTCTATTTCCTGTTCATCTTTTTATTTGTGGCTGGAGAATTCCGAAGATCAGATCTGATTCCAGGAGAGGAATCTTAAAGAGAGGTGGGGACCCAGGGAAAGACAACTTAACAATCCCTGGTACAATGTGGAACATGTGGTAAGGAGAATGAACGAACAAATGAATAAAGGAATGAGGGGGTAGATGAACAGATTAGATTAGATTAGATAAGTAAACACACAGACAGACAGACAGGACCCTGAAGAGAGAAGAGGGCTGTAAAACAAGGTGAAAGACTAGGGAATATTTAAATAATCCTTTGTATTTCTTTGGGAAATACCCTAAATCAGAGGTTTTGAGAGTTAAGGGGTAGAGTGGGGGAACATCACACATTTTCCCCAAATACTGGATTACGCTTGCCCCAAACCCCTTTCCCCACCTCCATTCCTGATACATCTAGGAGCTTAGAGAACTTCTGGAGGATGGGGGTGGATGGGCTTTCCAGGTGGTTTCTTCCTCCTTTGCCTGGGTGTTTTCAGTGTTGAGAAAAAACAACAAGGCAGGCACATTTTATTTCCCACCCCTTTATGAATTTACAGCCAGTATGATAAACCCATGTCCCCGGAGAATAAGTAAGGCGGGTTGAAGGTTTGTGTTTGTGGTAAAATGCTTATAACTACTTCAGCAGGTAAGCAAAAGAAGTCCCCAATAATTTAAACAAAGACATTTGTACTTTTAACAACCTGAACTGCGATTCTGTTAATTCCCGAGCAACCCTGCCAGAGAGATGTTTGGTCAGAGAATCATTCTGCGCTAACTGGCACCACCGGCTCCATGTTTAATGGTCAAACAAAAGCTGCTGGCACTGGTTTAGTAGAAACACTCTGGGGGCTTTATCACAAAGGTTAAATCTAACAGCCTAACTGAACAACAGTGGTAATTATGTTTCTCCATTCCTAGCTTTCCTTATATACCCCAAAGGTTTATATACCTAGAAACTGATTCCCGTAGGTTTTAATACTTATTACTCTGTAATAGGAGTCTGCACAGATTACCTACTGAAGTGAGAGGTTTCTGAAAACCATTAAAAAACTACTCCATTTAATATTGTTAAATGACAGTGGAGCTTACATGTTCTCCCAACAACAGTGGCTGGTTTGAGAAAGAGAGAAATGCGGAAGCTAGGTCTAAGAGTTTAACACTATACTCCCAAACCACACAACGTTTTCTAAACTATATTAGAGATCTCATGCTAAATAAATAAATAGACCACAAAGTCAACAGTATATTTCTTTGTCAACAACAAATTTTCTAGATTTGTTGGAAGCATAGTGTCTTAAATATTATAGGAAAACCATGAGAAGAAAAAAAAGTTCCTTAAAAATAATTTCATAATTCTTATTCATAATTCAGATTATTATAAAATACACCTGTTGATTTCTCCCTCTGCCACGTGGTGACCAAACTTTGTGTATATTTTATACAATTTCAAAAGTTTGCATAAAATACTGTTAACAGGCTATTTAAATGAGTATTCAAAAAAATGACATCTTGAAACTTTGCTTGCTGTTCGCTAGGACATTAGAAGACAATATTAACACTTTGTTTTGAGATTTGAGCGCAATCACCTTTAAGCAAGAATCCATAGAAAGAAGTTAAATAATCCTGCTCTAGTGTGGAGGCAAAGGCCAGACTTCAGCAGAAACATTTAACCCGGAGCTTGCGGTTAGTACACTTAGTACATTTCGTAGTTGTAAACAGAGGCAGATGCCTAAGAACAGGAAGCTTACTCAATCCCCAGTGCTGCTTCAGAAACTGCACCTAGGTGCACTTTAACACAATTTCCTTGTAGAGGTCTAAAGTCTAGAATTCGGACAGTGCAATATGTATTTAAAATACAATGGGTTACTTGTTATTATATTTCTGCTTAGTGCTCTGTACCAACGAAACAAGTGCAAAAAAATCGCTTAATATAGCCTAAGACGTTAAGGGGAACACTTCCTGTTAGCAAGAATTAAATGCTGAAAAATTAAGGAAAAGGAAGCTTCTAGAATCTGCACCTTCAACAGGTTAGTCCCATCTGCTTGTTGCAATTTAGGTGTGGTGTTCTACAGGCTTTGGTAGAGGGCAAAGGCAAGTGGGGAGCAGGAAGGCTAGACAACTCTTTGGGTTTTAAAGTCCTGTGCTGCAGCCCATCTGGCATTCTCAAGGCAGAGCACGGTTTCATATAAGGAAAGGACAAAGTAGGAAAAGAAAGCAAGCATGGAAGACCCAGAAAGGTCTGTATAAAGCCCTCATTTCTCATTCTCTTATGCCAACCACAAAAAGGTTTTTTTGCAATGACTGGCCGAATAACCCATTGCTTTCAAATGGTATGAGGCTATAAAAAGCCATACCTTCTCCAAAGCCATTAAGGTCACTATATTTGGCCTCCAGAACTTAAATTCCTATGTTGTATTTAAATAAATTATTTCTTTCTCAAAAAGCACTTATTTGACCAACGCTTCCAACCTAGGCATTGGTTGCTGCATATAACTCCAACATAAAGAATGGCACACGTGGGGAAGAGGCAGCAAAAGAGTAACTAAAAAGATTAAAATCCTGAGTCTAGGGCTTCCCTGGTGACGCAGTGGTTGAGAGTCCGCCTGCCGATGCAGGGGACGCGGGTTCGTGCCTCGGTCCGGGAAGATCCCACATGCCGCGGAGCGGCTGGGCCCGTGAGCCATGGCCGCTGAGCTTGCGCATCCGGAGCCTATGCTCCGCAACGGCAGCGGGAGGCCCGCGTGCCGCAAAAAAAAAAAAAAAATCCTGAGTCTAACAATGCCATTTTAACAATTTTAAGGAATACAAGTGACTGTTATATTGGGACTTGAAATAGATCTATAAAATATTTATCTATCAAATTTTAACTTATCTTAATAAATTAAGGAAAAGAAGAAACTCACAAAGTGTCCCTTTCTATAATTTTCACCAGAGAGTTTGCATATTTAAAAAATTTCATTTGAAGGAAATAAAGAAATCTGGTTTATACACCATAGTATTTAAATATTGTTTTGCAAAATGTTAGTGAATATCTGAATATTCAGAATAACTCTCAACAGACATGGTCTGCTAGGGAAAATGAGGCTGTTCAGAACTAAATCTCAATGTCTTTAGCAAGAGCAAGTGATCCAGGAACCTTCAGCTGTGTCAAAGTGTTTTGAGGCATTTCTCTCTCAAAGCAGGGAGAACAGCTCACTCGAGAGTTTTATTTCCTTTTGTGACCAACTGTGCTGGTTCATAAAGTTGCAAAGTTTAATAAACAAATGTGTCTTTTGTTGCCTACTCTACGAAATGTCCCCTGTATGAAGCTTGAGCACTCCACCACAAAGCGTAGGTGGCTGTTGGTATAATAAAGACCACAGAGTGAGTTTTTGCACACCGCTGGTTTCGTAGTGACCCTTAGCCAACTGCCCGTTTCTCTTAAGCAAAAATCTAGAACAGGATACACAGTTCTTATTTTGTATTTCTTTTAGGAATACCATAATATGAGGAATCTAGCTCCAATACACCCAAGCTGTCCCTCCAGGAGATAATTAGAAAAAGAGGGAAGAGAGTTTGGAAATAAAAGGGATAACAGTACAAGAGTCAGAGTTTTTACAAGGAATCCTTCAAAGAGAAGGACAATATGGAAAAGTATAGACATCAGAGCTGCACTTAAATGGCTCCTAGTAAGACATGTTCCATAAAAGGGCACTTGCAGCTTGGGGAGTCCAGAGGGGCACTGTAGGTGAGCATTAATCCTTGTCATCAAAACCAGGAGAGCCCAGAGGATTTGGCTAGAAAACCAAAAAACTGGTAGGGATTGGGGGCTGGCACTGTTACACAGCAACATAGGTTTGAAAGTCTGGGGACCACCTTTACTGAAACATTTCTACCCAAGCAATAGTACACACAACCACAGTAAAATTAATTCAGCATATGAAAAAGTCAGATATTCTATTTAGCAGAAATGGTTAGGTATTATATGTAAATAAATAAATATATAATTATAACATATAGATAGGTTCTATACAAATAACATGTAAAATCCTTTAAGTATGATGATTTATTTAATCAAGGCTTTCACATGGGCCTTGGCTCTCATCTTTATTTGCATATTAAGTCAGCTTTTCATTCTCACAATCTTTGCAGTAAAGGCAGATGATTTCATGAACCCAAGCCCTGAAGTCCACCCTCAAAAGCCACTGGGAGGGCTTCCCTGGTGGCGCAGTGGTTGAGAGTCCGCCTGCCGATGCAGGGGACACGGGTTCGTGCCCCGGTCCGGGAAGATCCCACATGCCACGGAGCGGCTGGGCCCGTGAGCCATGGCCGCTGAGCCTGCGTGTCCGGGGCCTGTGCTCCACAGCGGGAGAGACCGCAACAGTGAGAGGCCTGCGTACCGCAAAAAAGAAAGCCACTTGGAGAACATGGAAAGAGACAAGAGGAGCAGAGAATGATTTCTGCTGGTTTATCCATGCAGTGAGTGAAGATTGGTCAGGAAAGGAAAGAGAAGTAAAGGATAAAACTGCCAGAGTTCATTGCCTTACTTCCTACACCTCCTCTGACAAATCCTAAGAAAAGAATTTCTGCGACTAAATGTCTCCCAATTTCTAAAAACAAAAACTTCCTACAGAACGTCTCGTTGACAGATTAAATACGCAAGCTTCTACCCGACTGTAACCCATGGATGAGAACACTGGGAAGTTACCCTGAAACAAAGCCCATTAAAATCTAGTTTAAGCTGTAATCAGAAAGAAGCATACAAAATACGAGTTACTGATAGGATCATAAATCGGTACAATTTTTTTGAAAATCTCTTTTTAAACACATGATGAGTTTTAAAAAATGCTTCTACTTCTTGACATATTATAATAACTATTACTGACAATTTATTTTGGAACAAGTTTTAAAGACAGAAAAAACATTATCCAAAAATACATTCAGTGAAACATTAAAACAGTCTAAATGTCTAGAGTAGACATTTTGAAGGATCCATGAAATTCATTAAACTTACTATTTAAAAAACAGTACCATATTCTTATTTTCTTAAAATGTAAATGTATGACATTTTTAAAAAACAAGTTAATAATAAATACACCAAAATAAAGGTAAGGTGTTAATGCTGGTCGTGAGATTTACCAATTATTTTTGTTTTATTTACCAATTTACCAGATTTACCAATTATTTTTGTTTTATTTGGTACTTTCCTATTTTCTCCAAATTTTCTATGATAAAAGTATTCACCCATATATCTAGATACAACTGTATTTTCAAATAATTTATTAAAATTATGTTTAAGATTTTAATGATGAGGAAATTACAGTATGATTTCAGCAATGTACAGACGTATGTTACATATATATTTTTAAAAGTCTGAAGAAAATATATCGAATATTAATACTGCTTGATGAATTTATGGGTGATTTTAATTTTTTTCTTTATTCTGGATTGTATTTTCTAATTTTCCACATTAATCATTCTTATAATCAGGAAAATGCTAACAGCTATTTTAACTATAGAAGTATTGACAGAGTTAATTTTGGTTTATACGATTTCAAATATGTAAAAAATGCACATACAGAACAGTCAGTGCACAAGTGCACTGAAATATTAAGAATGGTTGTCCAAGTGGCAGGAGTATGAGATTTTTTTCCTTCCTACATTTGTGTAGAGGCCACATTTAAAAACATTTTCATTACCAATGTGGCATTTTATAGCTAAAAGTATTGGAAACCACATATGGTTGTTGCTGTTGCTTTCACAGAAATATGTATTTACTGAAATCTATTTATTTCATGTCTTCACTCAGCCTCAATTAACTGCAATAAAAAGTATATGCTTAAGAATGTTGCGTTTTGGGGCTTCCCTGGTGGCGCAGTGGTTAAGAATCCGCCTGCCAATGCAGGGGACATGGGTTTGAGCCCTGGTCCGGGTTGGGAAGATCCCACATGCCACGGAGCAACTATGTCTGTGAGCCACAACTACTGAGCCTGCGCTCTAGAGCCCACGAGCCACAACTACGGAGACCGCGTGCCACAACTACTGAAGCCAGAGCACCTAGAGCCTGTGCTCCACAACAAAAGAAGCCACCACAATGAGAAGCCCGTGCACCGCAACAAAGAGTAGCCCCCACTAGTTGCCAACTAGAGAAAGCCTGCATACAGCAACAAAGACCCAAGACAGCCGAAATAAATAAATAAATTTATTAAAAAATATATATATAGTGCTATGAAGAAAAATAAATCAGGAGGGTTATTCAAAGTTAGATCACCAGGCTTATGAGGCAACACTCAATTTAAAATTTTTAAATGAATACTCGTTATCAGAAAAAAAAAATCAGTACACCATCAAGTCAAAAGATCATCAAGAACATCTATGTTCCAACCTGCTGAAACCCAATTACAATAAATAGCTTCTAGAAACCTGCACAAATATAACTTTTTAAAAAATATTTATTTGGCTGCTCCCGGTCTTAGTTGCAGCATGCTGAACCTTTTAGTTGCAGCATGCGAACTCTTAGTTGTGACATGTGGGATCTAGTTCCCTGACCAGGGATTGAACCCAGGCCCCCCCTGCTTTGGGAGCATGAAGTCTAGCCACTGGACCACCAGGGAAGTCCCACAAATGCAACTTTTTAAAACTAAAAAGGAATTCCACCGAAAATGCTCCCATACTCAGCTGTGGATTTTTGCTTTTGAGTCCTTTCCATTTCTAATAGATTGAAATAATGTATGCATGTTTACAGTATTCTAATTCCATTCTGTTTTTTATTTTTTGCGGTACGCGGGCCCCTCACCGCTGTGGCCTCTCCCGTTGCGGAGCACAGGCTCCGGACGCACAGGCTCAGCGGCCATGGCTCACGGGCCCAGCCGCTCCGCGGCATGTGGGATCTTCCCGGACCGGGGCACGAACCCGTGTCCCCTGCATCGGCAGGCGGACTCTCAACCACTGAGCCACCAGGGAAGCCCTCTATTCTGTTTTTTTAGAAGTCATAATGGACTTTTAAAAAAATTGATCACCCCAGGGCATCTTCTAAGAAATGTTTAACCCACATGAGGATTTAAGAAAAGGTTAAAGATGCAATATTATTATATAAACACAGGAAGAATAAAAAGAAAGATATTATGTGGGGACAGAAGAGCTGAAGCTATCAAATATCTAATAAGGATTCAGAACTCAATTTGACTTTCGATGCAGAAATTTTATTTTATCTTAAATAGGTAGGATAGAAACTACAGATATAGAAAACTTAAAAAGCTGTTTAATGAAACAGAGCGACCAAACTCAAGATAAGCAATACTCAAAGGTTAAATACATAGCAAATGTTGTGACACTGCTGAAAGCCTGGAAGGTGAGGCAAATGAATGGCGGGCCAACCAGGAGAACTATTTCTGGCCTTCCATTCTGTGTGGAATTCGGCTCTAAATGCTCAGGAAGGTAAGCTGAAGAGAAGGCTGGCTCCTATCCTCAAGAGGTTTTTGATTAAGTAACTCCCACCCTCCCCCTTCCACCCAGAAGTCACTTAAAAAGACCAATGAGCAATAAAAACAACTTTTACAAATTAGAGAAGAGCCTGAAACAGCATTTGAAGTTTAGTAAAACCAGGTACCTGCTAGAAGTAAAAGTAAAAATAAAATTCAAATAATGAACATAAAAGGGGAGGGTGGGGAGGGAAACATATATATATATGTCTTAGAAACTTTAAAAGTCTAGGGTATATAGATGAAAACTGAAAACCGTAATTTTAAAAACTAGAATCGCTTTTTTTTTTTTTTTAAACAGCTTTTTAAAATGCCAAGTTCCACTAATCAGTAATGAATAGAAAATCATTCTATTAGGTTCAGCACTGGTCTATCCTTGGGAGTAAACTATGGTCAGGCTGTTTTCTACAGAGTGAAGCAGGTTTAGAAAAACACAGGATGATTAAAAGCACTGTCTCTAAACCTCAACCTCATGCCAAGAGGTAGTCGGGAAACGCTATAAACTGAATGCTCAATTAGTATCAGGAAGCTAAAAGGTGTAATTCCATATTTAATTTATTTCCATTAAATGTAATTTTCATTGATGACTCTCTATAAATAAAAGTATTTGGCTATAAATACTCACTTGAAATTGTTTTTGAAAAAAAAATGTTATCAAAAACCTATATTTAAAATAAATTGAAACAAAGTAACAGCCTAGAAGTTTTTCACTTTCTGGTTTTTTGTTTTCGTTTTTTCTTCTGTAGCTTAATCCGCAGCAATAAAGTTATTAGAAGATTGCGAGCCCGTTTCCAAGGCTTGTACTGAACAAGACGAAAAATGACATTCTGGTTAATATGTTTATATACTTTAGAGGTACTTCTTCAGAACGTCAAAAAGGATGATGGATTGATGGGGGGTATCTTTAAAGGAAATGAAGGAATTCCATTGGGGGGGGTTATTTGTAGGGTAAATAAAACCTTAGTTATCATCTGGGCTTCAAACTCCCTCCTCTGCTGCCCTGCCAATCACCCCAGGTCCTGTGCATTTTAATCTTCCAACTATCCACCTAACTCTGCTCTCTCTAGCTTAGTTCAGCTCACAAACACCCTTCCTTACAGAGGGCGTGAATTAGTCCAAACATATCAATAGCTACAACAAATTTTTAATGGATTAAATCCATCCACCAAAAAGATACATTAAAAAATTTTTTTAATAAAAAGAAAGCTGATGTAGTACTAGGAGTATGGGGTACTACTAGTATTTTGGACTACTGAATACAAAGTGAAAGTATTAAGAAGTGGATAATAGAGAACAGGTCACTAAGAAGACCTGAAGTTATGAATCTTGCACAAGGAGAAACTGAAGCGCCACAGTCACTGTGGGAAAAGGACTGAGCAAGTACTTAATGCAGCACTCCCTCCCTCTCTGGTTTTGTTCCCAGTCCATTTCCTGCTTTACTGGCTTCCTTAAAGCCCTTAGATGGCTCCCTATGGCCAAAAGTCCATTGCTTATTTTGACTTAAAAAACAACAAAAAACAAACAAAAACAAAACACCTTATAATAGAAAATTTCAAATGTTGTATTGAAAGTAGAGAGAATAGTACAGCAAACCTCATCAGCTACAATGATCATCATGGGAAATCTATTTCATCTATCCCCTATCCTGGGTTTTTTGGGAAACAATCCCAAACCATTTCACTTGTAAATATTTCAGTATGCCTCTTCAAGGCTCTCTTTAAAAAAACAAAAACAAAAGCAAAAACAACAGAACACTAATGCCGTTATAGGTAAACAAAATAAACTTTCTTTCCTTAATGACAAATATCTGGTCAGATCACCTTTCCCCAATTACCTTTTTTCCCCAGACTGCTTCTCAGATGCTGGTGTGTCCTTCTGACGGGTGACACTGCTTACAAGGACCTTCATAATCTGGCCTCTGCCCTCCTTTTCAGGCTCAGTTTGTGAGTCGTTTTTTTTCTTTTTTTCCTTTCCCTAAATCCTGTGTTTCCAGACATAACTGCTTAAGTTCTGTTCCCTTCACATGCAATATCTCCTCTTACCAGGCCTTTCCATATAATTTTTCAGCAGCCCGAACCTCCTCTCTCCCCTACCCTCCTGCTTGCTCACCTGCCTCTCATGCTTCAGGTTCCAGCTTAGATGTCACTTCCTCCAAACAACCTTTCTTGCTACAACTCCTGGACTCAGAAATGAATTGTCAAACACAGCACTCACTGCCCAGAGAGGTTACAAAACCTAGTGTCCCCGTTGAAAGACAAATGCCAATTTATAACTTCCTGCTTGTTAGATAGAAACCAACCTTCCCCTCTGGGGTGCTTTGTGTCTGACATTTTCACGGTACGGTCACCATTTGTTACCTTGCCTTCTGACTATATATTCACGCACAATTATTATACAAACCTCTTATAAATGGTGTTCTAGAGAGGCAAATCAGACATCAGTGCAAAGATTTCAGTAATAAGAAAATCCACAGAATTACTTAAACATTATATTTAATAATCAGGAAGCTTTCAAATGTGAATTTGATATTTGGCAAATATCTGGGTGTGGTAGCGACAGGGACAAAAGAGCTAGCGGCAAAAGAAGACTCTAACTCTAAAAAAAAGCTCAGAATCCTATTGTTACTGGAGCAGATAATTGCTTCATTTTATTCTAAAGTGGCACCAACTCTAAAAACAAAAATGCACTCATCAAGGACATTAGTGTACTTCAACAGATAACTGGCTAAATAAACAGGCTTTCTCTGCATAGATTTTCACCAAAGTGCAATCAGAAACCTATATTTGAAGATCAACTGTCAGAAAGTTTTCTTGGAAATGCTGGTTGACCGCTTTGGTAGCTTTCCTTATCTACAAAAATAAGGCCATGCCTAATAACTAGGTAGACGAGAAGATTTCTCTGGGGCTTTAACAAATCTAATTCACACTGTGAAGTCAATTGATGATTGTATTTTTGGTGATTCCACCAAAGACGGTTAAAGAAAGCAAACAAAAATCTCATTTCTCACAGAAAGAAAGAAGTAGAGTAAGGTACCTTACTGATAAAGAGTGTACGAACCATCAGAGGGTCTAGGTATTTCCTCTTAGTGCTCAGAACACCACGAGATTGGTCCTGTGGGTGAGAAATCGATTCTCTCAAAGGTTTAAAATGTTTTGGCATTTTAATTAGCTTGAGGCAGGTAATTTATGGGTAACAGGTCCACATGAGTTTATTAAAACAATGAACAACAAAAGTTCACTCAATAACCATGGCGCCTAAAATATGCCCTTGCTAATACCAGAAAAAAAATAAATACAGGTCAACCACGTACGGTAACATCTTAGAATCCTAAGATCTGGGTTCTAACCCTGACTCTACTACTTGATGAGAATTAAAGCAATCCCCTTGGTCCTCAGTTTCTTCTACCTTACCTGTCTCACATTCTCAAATAGGGGACTCTGTTAAATGATTGGCCATTGGCACATTACAATTTTAAAATTGTTAGCTTATGTCTTTATTTCTCAATGTCAGAAGTCATCCTGTCAGAAGAGACCACATGAAAAGGGAAATAAATTCATGGAAGAATCACCCATTAGGTTCCATCCACTATTTGGGCATCTGTATGGAGTAAGAAGACTTTTGTGGGGGGCCTGATGCAGGACCCATTTCCTACCATGAGTGAAGCCAATTAAATAAAATTTTAACAAAGAGCTTCTGACCTCAGGTTAATTAAATAGAGAAGAAATAAGACATTAAAACTGAAGAAAATAAAATTTTAACAAAGAGCTTCTGACCTCAGGTTAATTAAATAGAGAAGAAATAAGACATTAAAACTGAAGAAAGGGCTTCCCTGGTGGCGCAGTGGTTGAGAGTCCGCCTGCCGATGCAGGGGACGCGGGTTCGTGCCCCGGTCTGGGAGGATCCCACATGCCGCGGAGCGGCTGGGCCCGTGAGCCATGGCCGCTGAGCCTGCGCGTCCGGAGCCTGTCCTCCGCAACGGGAGAGGCCACAACGGTGAGAGGCCCGCGTAACGCATAAAAAAAAAAAAAAAAAAAAAAAAAAAAAAAAAAAAAAAAAAACTGAAGAAAATAATTTCAGGTTAATTAAATAGAGAAGAAATAAGACATTAAAACTGAAGAAAATCATTTCATAAGGTTGAAGTGAAAGGTCCTATCCCATAGAATAAGAGGTGGTTAATTAGATGCAAGGTAGATAGAAAGTTATTGAGTCAGCTCAGGACCAACACCAAAGGGTATAAAAGAATCAAGTATTATTCTTTATTATACCAACTGACCACTATGTGGATGCAGATTCAAAATTAGGAAATAATACAAATTAGTATAAACTATATTGTAAAAGGCCTTTTATGAAATATTAAAAATTAAGAAATAAAAATGTTCCAAGTAACTGGAAATTGTATATCTTGATTTGAAGAGTTAAACTACCTATTCTACTAGCATTAATGATTAAAGGCAGACAATTTACAGAGTCAAATAAGACTAGATTTCTCTGGTAATCAGGATTAGCAATCCTAGATTGATTTTTTTTTCTGGGTAGCAGACTATTCCACTTTTAATATCACACATCTCTCTCTCACACACACACACGCAGAGGAACAAATAACTTTAGAAAAGCAGCCGATCATGTGTTAGAACTTCATTAATTAAAATAACAAATTCCTACTGCAAACATTTTTGCAACAAATAAAGTTAAGTGAACTCCATCAAAGTTCATCTGAATCATTTGAGGCATTATTTATGGCTTCTTGTGTTTCTGAAAATAAGTTATGTTGGTTCAGTCAGCTTTTGTAAATAATGGTTAATACAGTTTTCCATCAAATAACATAAAGATTCCTGATGAAAGACTGAGAATCTAAATTAATGGGAGGTACAAACTATTACCTATAAAATAAGCTACAAGGATATACTGTACTACAGAGGGACTATAGCCAATGTTTTATAATAACTATAAATGTTGTATAACCTTTAAAAATTGTGAATCACTATTTGCACACTTGTAACTTACATAATATTACCAATTATCTTCAATAATTAATTACTGAATAATTAATTAATTAATGGGAAAACTCTAGGTTCTTTATAAAACAAGTCAAACTTAAAAGCATTCCCTGGGAATTCCCTGGCGGTCCAGTGGTTAGGACTCCATGCTTCCAATGCAAGGGGCATGGATTCAATCCCTGGTTGGGGAACTAAGATCCCACATGCCGTGCGGAGTGGCCAAAAAAAAAAAAAGTATTTCCCCAAAATCAATGTTCTACACTCAGAAAGTTATTCAAGGTATAAGACTCGATATAAAACAATGCTACCTTCAATGCTAAATTCAGTGAGTGAAGCGCTATACATTGCGGCTTTAGGGAAAGTGAAAAATTTTAGAGTTAAATGGATTTGTCTCTTACCTTTTATAGAAAGTTAAAAGTTAACCTTAAGTCATTGGGCTGCTAATTCGGTAATAAAGGAATCTGTATGGTTATTGAACAAAATGGTGTCAGGTACTAGTGCTACACCATGGACGACTATGGTGAGCTCTTGAGACAACCCTGAGAGGCACTTCTCTAATCCCCTTCTTTCACTTGACTTTACAGTGGATCCCTCCCTGGGATGCATCCCCACCTGATAGAACCAGACTCTACAAATTCAGGAGGAAAAACAGTTCCTAATCTCACAACTCTCTCAGGTCACCGCAGCACTGCCGTGCCACTAAGCCCAGCCCAACGTGCAGCAACATATTCTCAATCCAATCTGCTAACGTTCTGCTTTCCCTTCAAAAAATAAATTCAAGGGAAGTGAGAACTCTTAAAAGATCAGACTGGGATTCAATGCCATGCCTTTCTCCCCTTACCTATGCTCCTCCCATTTCTTTAGTCTAGCCTACGGTTTGTAGTTTGCAGCCTACACAGGGTATCTCCTCTGCTGGGTTAGAAGGTGCAAGGACAGTCCGCGTCTGATTTGTGTCAATGTGGCCACCAGCCAAGGGCCTGGCATTCAGAGGCACTAGAATGGCTGTGAATGAACGTGTCAGTTCACACACTGAAAGACTCCAGCTCTATCTCACCCTTTTCCAAAATACCACCAGCACCTTTCTTTTTCTAAAGGAGTCAATAATGGATCTGCATAATTATAATTTCCATACGGGATACAAGACCCCCAAATTTCACCCAACTTAAGAGTGCTTTACTTTGGGTGACTGCATTTTTAATTATAATACATCTTATATAAAGAGGGGGATAAAACATCAAGTATAAAAAATAGTAAAGCAAAAACCCATACATGGTTTCAGAATATTACTGATACCCTGGAAGCCCCCAAGCAATCTCCATGATTATATCCTCCTCCCCCTGCATAATCCTGATGTACTTTATCAATATACAAATAATTTTCAAAGTATGTAATGCTGAAAACCCTTGGAGACGTTTCTTAAAAGATGCTATAATTTCTATAATTGCAGTTCTCAAAATGATAAAAAGAATAGATAAATCCCTGAAAAGTTCTCACCTATTTTTGGGTTTTCCTTCATTCCTACACAATTCTGCCCCCAACCCTTACTTAGGGAGATGCCTGGAGGATGGAGGACGTGATTGATTACACTTCCCCAGAGCTTATGATACCAGGCATTGGAGCTTCCCCAACATCAACATGTTAATACGTACAACCACCTTACAGAGTAGGTACCATTACCACCTCCATGTGAGGCATGAGGAAGTGAAACCCAGAAATCCAGCAAGTGGTCAAAGGTGGGATTTGAACCCAGGTAATCTTAGCCACTCTGCTAGGTTTTCTGAAATCTTGGTCTACTTTAACAATCTGGAATGTGCTTTTTATTCCCCCCTCCCACCCCAAGAGCAATGGATTTCCTTCCCCATGAGTCCTTCCGGGGAGAGATTTCACCTTTTTCTCCTCCATGTTTCCTTCCCACAGTTACCATGCAGATAACAGTCTGTGTTTGCCCTGAGAGATGACTTCCTTCCAGATATTAGCTGGCCCTACAATTTAACACACAGCTACTAGCTCTGGGTCATCTGATGCCTTCGGTGCCTGTGTGAATGTTTATCTAGCTCCCCAGTGACTTACAAGAAGGGCATTTCCTGGAAATCTGGCAGATGGACATTTCACTGTGGTGACATGTTTAGAGTGTCTGAATCACTCCTGTTGCCTAGTAACCTGTTTGTGTTTGGCAGGAGGAAAGTGACTCAGGCACAGGTACAGTCAGATGCAGGACAGATATTTATTCGGTGCGAACTCCTCCCAGCACTAGACAGTGGGTTTCATGCTTAACCTTGACACTGTTTTTTTCCATGTCACTGGGAGCAGAGGCTCCTTCAATTCTTTTCAAGTCAGGGAATTCAAAGGCCACTATGCTGTGCACAGAATCTACAGATCTCTTGTAGCTGAAATACAGGCTACATTATTTTTTCTATTGAGCTCTGAAGAAGAGCTTTAACACAAAAAGCAATTACAGGATTCTTACATATAAAAGTGAATTGGAATTATAGGCTGTCATGGAAGTTACTTGCCATCCCTATAAGAATTAATTCTCTCATGAATTCATAGTTTATATATTCCTGAACAGCCCTGAGTCACTAATTCTGACCTCATAGTCAAAGAAGGAATTTTTTTCAGTCAACCAGAGGGTTGACTCATTTGGTGGGCCATGTTTCAGGCCAGAAAAAGTATTACACCTTTACATATACCTGTCTTTTTACCTGAAAGAATTGATACCGTAATACAAGTAGCTTCAGAATTGAAGGGGTTCACCCTCAAACACCACTGTGAATATAAATACATGTCAGGGCTTCCCTAGTGGTGCAGTGCTTAAAAATCCGCCTGTCAATGCAGGGGACACAGGTTCGAGCCCTGGTCTGGGAAGATCCCACATGCCGCGGAGCGACTAAGCCCGTGTGCCACAACTACTGAGCCTACGCTCTAGAGCCCGCGAGCTACAACTACTGAAGCCTGTGCGCCTAGAGCCCGTGCTCCACAACAAGAGAAGCCACTGCAATGAGAAGCCTGCGCACCACAACGAAGAGTGGCCGCCGCTCACCGCAACTAGAAAGCCTGCGCACAGCAACAAAGATCCATCGCAGCCAAAAATAAATAAATAAATTTATATTAAAAAAAACCTCTCCAATATCCAGCCGCCGTCTTGTTGCCTCCACTTGTTAGATGTAAATGCTAAATCACAGTTAGAACTCTGAAGCACATTTTACAATAGAACACAGACTACAAGTCAAGATACAATGTCAAAGGTCAATTAATTGCATGCTAAAAATATGTGTCACTCACCACTAATACCAATATAGACAGAGAGAATATTAAAGTCTTTGCAAGCTGACTGGGTCAGGGTCCCCAAGACCACTCCCGGTTTGATGATTTACTAGGAGGACTCATAGGACCCAGTATACAGTTGTATTCATGGCTATTTTTACAGCAGAGGGATACAAAGCAAATCAGCAAAGGAAAAAGGTACATGGGGTAAAGTCCAGAGGAGACCAGAGCAAGCTTCCAAGAGTCCTTTCCCAGTGGAATCACACAGGTGGTGCTTAATTTCCCCAAGAAGTTGTGACAACACCTGTGAAATATCGTCTCCCAGAGAAGCTCATTAGTGACTCTGTGTCTGGGGTTTTTATTAGGGCTGGTCACATAGGAACCTTCTGCTAGACATGTACCTAAATTCTACACTCCCGGAATGCAAGCAGGCATTCAACAGAAACCATACCGTCTGCACAAACAGTCCAGGCACAGTGAGCCATTCTTACCAGGAAATGGTGGGAACCCTCCTCAAATCTAAGTTACCAGGTACCACCAGTCAAGGGCCAACCTTGCAAGTGGGTGTTTCTAAGGAGCGCAGTCTCAGACCTGCTGTGTTAACTCATTTTTGTACACTGTTCTATTTCAATTAGCTACCATACAGGACCAAACTATAGGAGAAAGGTCTTACTCTTAGCAGGTCACCTAGGTACATCAAGAGCCTAAGAAGCACTTTTACCCTGTAATACTTTCAGGATTTAAAATGCAGCATTTTTAACGTGGACATTGTCTTAACTTACATAGTAGAAGAGCTAAGATGGCCTTCAGTGTCCTTTTTTTTTGCATAATAAAAAGAGCTGAATTCTAGTCATGTTTACTTTTCTGGGCACTTTCTTCTTAAAAATGCCATTGAAAATTCTGAACGAATAGTATTCCTACACTGAAACTGTGAGAAACCATTTAACTTATCAGATTGGTGAAAAATCCCGACCCAAATGACAGCTAGTCTCACAAGTTTCTAGCAGGGAGTGAGAATAAGATAAATCCCCTCTGGGAGGCAATCTGACAAGACAGCTATCAAAATTATACACATCCTTTATGACTGGCAATTCTACTTTGCAAATTTATACACATATAATTGTGTATATGCAGAATAACCTACACACAAAGTTATTTATTGCGGCATTGTTTAAGAGCAAGGATTGGCTACAACCCAAATGTGCATCAATAGGTCACTATTTAAATTGTGGTACATCCATACAATGGACCACTCTGTGACTGTTGAGAGAAGAAAAAAAAAAGAATGAGGACGCTCTCTTTGTACTGATTTGTTAAACCCTCCTACATATATCAGGAGAAAAAAATACATTGTTCAAAAGTATAGTCTGCTATCTTTTACTTTATGAAGGGGGCAAATATGAATTCTTATTTGTGCACAGAGATACTCTGGAAGGCTGCATTAGGCACTGATAGCTGAGGCTGGGAGGGGGTGGTGGAGGCAGAATTTGGGCAGAATCTGTGAACCTGAAAAACATGAAGTAAAATGCTATCCTTGAAAAGTAATCCTTCTTTTCTAAGCCTAGGTCACAACACCCTGGCACCTGATTTTTGTTTATTGTTTTAACAAGCTTCTCTATTTTGCAGTGATTAAACTAGAGCATTAACATTGCTTTTTCTTATTTTCCGAATCAGGTTCCAACTCTCTCCTTTTCATCTGTGCCTGTCTGCCATCTAGAAGGAGCACTTCCCAGGACACCTGAGAGTGAGTCAAGTTATCTGCGCCTCCCTTCTCCCATCTGTTTGCTGAGGATATCTGGGGGCTTATCTTATTTATTTATTTACGGCTGGGTTGGGTCTCTGTTGCTGCGCACAGGCTTTTCTCTAGTTGGGGCAAGCGGGGGCTACTCTTTGTTGCGGTGCGCGGGCTTCTCATTGCGGTGGCTTCTCTTGTTGCGGAGCACGGGCTCTAGGCGCGCGGGCTTCAGTAGTTGTGGCTCACAGGCTTAGGTGCTCTGTGGTATGTGGGATCTTCCCAGACCAGGGCTCAAACCCGCGTCCTCTGCATTGGCAGGCGGATTCTCAACCACTGTGCCACCAGGGAAGCCCTATTTGGGGGCTTTTTAAAAGCTCCACGAAAGCAGGAATTTTGCTTTGTTCACTGCCTCATTCGCAACACTGAAATGAGCGTGTGGCCCACAGAAATTGTTCAGTAAGTATCTGTTGAATACATGAATTCTTTTCTTTACCCAGCTTCCATGGGACAGACACTATCAGACAAAGGGAGAGATATCACTGCGGCCAAATATTCAGAAATAGCTGTCATTCCTAGTATTGGCCCATATGGGCATTCTAATCCTAGCCACATTCTTAGAATTATTTTGAATTTTACAGAAGACAAACAAATACGCCTATGGAATGCTGTGCTGAACAGTGACTCTTAAATATTCCTAAAAATTTATTTTTAATTAACTTGGGATTACATGGCCCTGGGGTCCATCTTTGGGCTGAAGACTTTTTAGGCAAACACCACATTAACTAGTAATGATGAAGAAGAATGGCTATCATAAGAGCCCCGCTCCTAAGGTGCCCTATCTATAGAGAAGAAAAAGAAAATCTTGTGCATTAAAAATGCAACTCCTATTTATATTTCCAAGAGTAAAGTTATCCTAGGAACTAAATTCAAATTAGTTTAGACAGTGAGTTGAGTTGTACAATGTCAACCATGAACGCGAAAACTTTCCTCCTCAGTGGGCAGAGAACGGGTATAACTACCACATCTCTTTGACCTTAGTTTAAAAAGTGCAGAAACAGGATAACTTTGCTAGTAATCATTTCAGTAATGCTGTTGAACAGGTGCACAGCTGACCAATGTTTCTTTGAAGATTTTTAGTGCCACTAATTTTTCTTAATGCACAGCTGAGGCGGTTACTGAGTGCCGTATTTTGGCAGTCACACAAAGAGGTTGGGAAGTTTTGGTGTCACCTCTATTTCTCTTGCTGTCATTTACGACAACAATCCAACAAGTAAGGAAACATCCACTCACCTGAAACAGCTTGAAATCTAAGACTCTCTTGAGGATAAAATAGAAATTCTCAGAGTTAAGGCATTTTCCAAATGTCTTAACTAGAAAAGAGAAGATAGCCGAGAAGTTGCAGGACAACTGGTAGGCAACCAACCTTCAGCGGACGCAAATCACACTTACGATCTAGCACCAGGAAGCACCCAACCTACTGTTTGCAGATGGCAGCACAGCAAATCCCACCGTGGTCCCTGGTCCTCGAAGCAGTGAACACATTCAGTCTCGTAGCAGATCCTTTCTGCGAAGAGTGGGGGGGGGGGGGGCAGGGGATGATAGCTCTAAAAGGCAGAGAAAGTGAGAGGTTAAATAAGAATGATGCTTTGTTATGTTTTGCTGGTTTTCTGGGGGTGAGGGTGAAATGATGAGTTCTATGATACTGCCCTCCCTGCAGGAGTCATGGGAGAACACTGGCTCTAACAGGTACCAGAATTTCAGGGGGAGAAAAGCAACTTGGCCATGCATTCCACCAACATCAATTTAATACCTGACAGACCTGTTCAGAGGCGGAGCAAGGAAGGTAGGTGGATTCCCATCACGATGCTCACAAGCAGATAAAAGAAGCCTGTGATAAATGCCACTGAGAGAAGTCAGCCAGAATCAGAGCGAGGCTGGCGCGGCTGATTTAGAGCAAGTGGTTAGGGAGTGAGGGGATGCTATTTGAGTTAAGACTTAATAATAATGGGGGCTGGGATATGGAAGAAGAGCATTGCAGGTCAAAGAAGCAGCTGGTTCAAAGGCCCTGAGGCAGGAATGAGCCAGGCAGGTTGAGAGAATGGAAAGGCAATGGAGCACTGAAACTCAGGAATAGAGAAGTGCAGCGGAGACCAGAGGCCAGAGGCCAGGTCACCGAGGGCTTTGCAGAGCAGGTGAGGAACCGCCAATACACAGGCAAACTCAGTGTCACCAAAACCCAGGCTGCTGTGTGGTGCATAATCTGTCATGTTCAAACAAAATGGTGGAGGATTCCCTTCGAAATACACACAACTGCTGTGATATTTTAATGGGTTTTTAAATAGACTTTATTTTTTAGAGGAGTTTTAGATTCACGGTGAAATTGAGCAGAAAGTGCAGAGATTTTCCATACTTCCCCACACATGCATAGCCTCCTCCATCATCAACGTCCCCCATGGAGTGGGTGGTACATATGTTACCATCAATGAACCTACATGGACTCATCATAATCAGCCAGAGTCCACAGTTTACAGCAACGTTCACCCTTGCTGGCATACATTCTATGGGTTTGGACATGGGTATAATGACACGTATCTACTATTAAAGTATCAGAATAGTTTCGCTGCCCTAAAAGTCCGCTACACTCCACCTATTCATCTCTCCCTCCTCTCTTTCAATGGATTTTCAGTAGCTGAAATTTGACTGGTGGGTGGAAGTAAAATGTATACCATTTTCCAGAAGTTTACAATTCATAGAACCACTATATGAATATCCTAAGAGTATAGACTGAGATACACACACAGACACACACACACACACACGATATTTGGTACTTGACGTATATATACCTTTTAAATGCTTAACAAATTTCATTAAAATGTATGTTTAACAATTACAGGGCATATACATACATATCCACAACCAGAAACTGATTTTCAACTGAGATCCCACTTTCACCAAAAATACTCAACTGTTGGAAGAGACTCAAGAACGAATGTGTCACTCCTAGTTATATACCCAAGAAAAATGAAAGCCCTAGTCCACACACAAACTTGTGCACAAATGTTCATTCTGCATTATTCATAACAGCCAAAAATGGAAACAATCCAAACGTCCATCAGCTGATGAATGGATGAACAAAATGTGGTGTATCCATATCATAAAATATTATTTGGCAATAAAAAGGAATGAAGGAGTGATATATGCTAGAACATGGATGAACCTTGACAACATTAAATAAAAGAAGCCAGTTACAAAAGATCACATATTGCATGATTCCATTTATTTGAAGTGTGCAGAAGAGGCAAATCCATACCTTGGAGAGAAGTAGGTATGGAGAAAGTAGATGAGAATTGCCAAGGGCTGGAGGCAGAAGAGAATTGGTAGTGAATATCAATGTGTATGGGGTTTCTAGTGGCGCAGTGGTGGTGCAGTGGGCTTCCCTGGTGGCGCAGTGGTTAAGAATCCACCTGCCAATGCAGGGGACACGGGTTCGAGCCCTGGTCCGGGAAGATCCCACGTGCCGTGGAGCAGCTAAGCCCGCGCACCACAACTACTGAGCCCGCGCTCTAGAGCCCACGAGCCACAACTACTGAGCCTGTGAGCCACAGCTACTGAAGCCCACACACCTAGAGCCCGTGTTCCACAACAAGATAAGCCACCACAATGAGAAGCCCGGGCACCGCAAAGAAGAGTAGCCCCCGCTCACAGCAACTAGAGAAAGCCCACGTGCAGCAACAAAGACCCAACGCAGCCAAAAATAAGTAAATCTTTTTCAAAAGTGTGTATGGGGTTTCTTTTGGGGATGATATAAATGTTCTAAAATTAGATAGTGTGATGGTGCCCAACTTTGTGAATACACTAAAAATCACTGAACTGTACTCTTTAAAAGAGTGAATTTTATGGTATGAATTACATCTCAATAAAGTTGTTATAAAAATTAAAGAACAAGGGAATTCCCTGGCAGTCCAGTGGTTAGGACTTGGTGCTTTCATTGCCGGGGCCCAGGTTCGATTGCTAGCTGGGGAACTAACATCCTGCCAGCCGCTCGGCGTGGCCAAAAATTAAAATTAAAATTAAAAAATGTAAGTATATCTGAAATGCCGGGTAGAGATGAGTAGACTTCAACTGGTCAACAATGCTACGTTCCAATAAGGCCCATAATAGGAAGCAACTTAGTTTACATTGCAGACACCATACAATACTCTCAGTGGGCCATGTTCACTCCTTTGAAAAGACCGCCCCACCCTCAGAGAATGTCTTTCTCATTTCACTTGGGACCTGGTGCCAGCTATGACCTCTCTCTTGACTTCACCCACCACTGCCATTAACCTGACCCTACTTCCAGCCACCAGTGTTTCCCCTGGATTGCCTTAATCTTCTCCCGCTCCGGATTTTCCACAGGAAAATCTGATCTTTCTAAAAATTTACTCTCACTTGAAACCCTTCAGAGGTTCCCCATATTTAAGCCATTTCTGGAACACTGAGGTACTATTAGAAGAAATTAATGTATATTCATATTCAGTCAGGTAGTACATGTGCCTCTTAATAATAAAGGTGCCTAAAAATATGGCCTCAAAGTATTCCCAAACCATGCCTGTCCCTGCCTGTAGGGACACTGGTTGTACTGTTAACACCCACCAATAATCTCATGGGCTAATCTTTGCATCTGCCAACTTGAGCTACTCTATCAAAAGGATCAATTCAATTGCCTATTTATAAGGTCAAGAGTCAAGTTAGCTTAGATAAATACCTGATAAGGTAAGATACCTGATAAGGTAAGAACTGGGCTAAGAAAGAGATTTCTCAAGAAGACACACATCCCGAAGGTCCAATGCTTTTCATGTACCTACACACAGCGGTATGTAGAAACAAGCCCAGAGTGTCAAGTTGGGAGAAGCTGAAACTTAAAGTAGCTCATAAAACAGGGCAACAGTTTATTTCTTAGGTAGCAGGGGTAAGTCAAATTAAAGAAGAGCAGATAGTGGTTCCTGGGCCATAACTTAAGTCTGTGGACATTTATAATTGTTTCTAACATGGTATTAATGATACTGATAACATCATCAGCTTATAGTTCTTTTCATCTAGTCAAACTCAAAATGTGTGCTCTTGTTGCAAAGGAGATGGGTAAAGGGGGTGGATGTTAGACTGCAAATTCATGCTCACTACTCCAAACACTCTGTACACATCCTGAAGTAGTTAAGAGAAGACCCATTTAAAAGAGTGTCATGGAAGTTCATTTATTTTAATTTGAAGTATATATACCATGCATCACTTCAGAAAGGAATAAAGTAAATGATACAGCTAAGAAGTAAAATACTCCTGTAAAAGGAGTACATAGGATCAGAAAGCCGGGTAAATAGAGACCAGGGGTTCTTTTTTTTTTGGCGGTACGCGGGCCTCTCACTGCTGTGGCCTCTCCCATTGCGGAGCACAGGCTCCGGACGCGCAGGCTCAGCGGCCATGTCTCACGGGCCTAGCCGCTCCGCGGCATGTGGGATCTTCCCGGACCGGGGCACGAACCCGTGTCCCCTGCATCGGCAGGCGGACTCTCAACCACTGTGCCACCAGGGAAGCCCAGGGGTTCTTGATCACAAGATGCAGTGGGAGGAGTGTGGGTGTGTTTCCTGTGACTGAATATTGTCTCACCCAATCCCAGTAAGGAATCGCCACACTCAGCACCTCTGGGACTCCAGACATGATACATAACCTCCCTGTGCCTCAGTTTCCTCATCTATAAGTAGGGATAACAACAACACTAACTTCACAGGGTCCTTAAGAGGGGTGAAGGAGTTAACATTTATAAAGACCTTAGAAACAGCACCTGGAATATAGTATGCATTATTCATATTTGTTAACTAACTAAAATAGAAAGGAAAGAACAGGGGGAATTGAGTGTACTGGTTAAGTCTTACAACCTGACAAAAACTGGGATACATATTTGGCTCTCAGTTCCTTTGCAGCTAAAGCAAAAAAGAGAAGAGACAAAATTTTCCAAACTCAGAGTGTGAGTATCTCCATATCTGCAAGTATTAGGAGGATGGGGAACGGGGAACCATGTTTGTTCCCTAGGGGAAAAAAAGCTTTTCTTGACACTTAGCTCTAACATGCTCACTGTGTACAGACACAAGAGGCAGTGAGCAACAGCACAGATCAGGGAGACCATGTCACATGTTAGCTTTTCATCGTGACCCTCAATAAATTCCGAAGCATGGCTCTCTAGAGTTTCTTTGGTAGGAAGCCAACGCGATGCAATACAAATAAGCAGCTCTGATGGTCTGGCTCATTTCAGGGACACAACTGCACCAGAAATCCATCCTTTACTTCCATATCCCTCAGCCATGCATCTGATAAGAGCTGAAGAGAAGACAGTTCCAAATTTGTGGAACAAATCCTCTACCATCGGGAGATGGCCAAGATACAGCCACGTAAAAACACTAAGTAACCTGATGCATTGAAAGTGACTTTCCACAGAAGCCTCTGTTTTTAAGTCTAATGGACTTGAGAGTCACCATCTGGCCAAAGAACAGCCATAATATCTCAGGGGATTGAACAGCTCAAAGAATATTCCTATTTGTCACAGTCATCTCAGGCTCTGCCTAACAGTTAAACATGGAGCATTTCCAAATTACAAAAGCCATTGTGCTGGAGGCACATTTTATTGTAAGTTGGAAAATAGATTAATTTTTATTTTAAAGACTAGTTATTAGAGAGCAAACCTTAGCTAGCAAAGGACCTTTGTTCCTTCAGATATTCCCCTGCTGTACATGGAAGACATGACACAGCTGAACTCCCACGCTATTCCACAAACCCTGTGGATTAGCTGATGTTCCAGTGGTTTGTCAGCTCTTTTCATTCCATCAGGCAAAGTATGTTGTTCTTAGGACTGATTATTTAAGAATGTTTCTTCAGATTGAAATAGTGTTCCATCTTAAAGTTGTTAATCAACTGTAGCAATGTATTTTCATTTTAATTCTTGGGGGGTATTACTAAAGCCACCCAAAGAAAGCAGAAATAGATGAATTCACTTGCAGTTTACAGGCACTAAACATAGCACTTGGCAAGGAAGAAGAACCGAGGGTGGCATGTATAATAAATCCCCGTGCATCTTTGGACAAACATCACTTCCTTGCAAAGAAGCCTTTTCTTGACTCTTCCAGATTGGATTAGGGTCCCTTTACCTGCTTCCACATCGCTCTATACTTTTTCTCCACCATAACTGTTTGCTAATTGTAACTAACTAGTCAACTACTGGTAAAGGTTTACTGGCTCTTTTCTGTCAGACTGTAAACCCCATGAGGGAAGGGACCACATCTGTCAGGTTTATCTTGTTCCTGGCACATAGTTGATATTATTTGTTCACTGAGTAACCCCCGCTTTATAAGTTAGCCAGCTGTGTTCCTGAAAACTCCCATGTAAGCCCCTTGCCAGTAAGACAATGAAGTCCTTGAAGTAATCTGATAAAGGGGGGAGGAAGAGAGGAAAGCATTACATATCATGAAACCCGCAAGTTTGATGCCTTGAAAATTTTCAGAAGCAGAGTCCTTGGATGTACACATGGCAGGTATGAGTGAGAGAGGGAGGGAGAAACGGGGCAGGGAGGGAGGACGGACTAATTTAGGCGGGGGCTTTAAGAGTAAAACTGTATGATGAGAACTCAAATAGTGTTTTCTAATTATAGACTCAAATTTGAAATGTCTTGAAAGGTCACTCTGTACTTCTCTCTGCCTAATACAAGCAGCATTCAAACATCCCAGAAATAGGAGCGCTTTTTTTTTTTTTTTAAAGCCCAGAGAGAAAAAGTTGAACAGATTTAAAAAGCCCTGTGTCTCCCAGCCTCTACAGTTTTTCTGTTAGGTCTTCCATGAAGAGACAATTGTCAATCTAGTTCTTTCCTTCAGGACACAAAGTTGTTGTTACATTCGAATTCCTCAACTCTTTAGAGTAAAAGTCACAAGAAATAGTACCACATAGTATCATAACAGTGAAACTTCAATAATTACTTAATTTTAAGAAATGCTTTCAGACCTACTGCAACCAAAGAAAACAATATTTTTATACTTTAACACTGAAAGTGAGAAGGTGTTTTAAACTTACTGGTGAGCAAAGAAACCCAAATCAAAATATTTGTGTTAAAAAAACCCACAAAATTATCAAGCTGCTCTCTAGGACTACTGTAAAATACATTTCTTATATTTTACAAACACCCTAAGAATGTGAACAAGATTTAACTCTGAGCCTCTGACATTATTAATAACAGTGAAAAACTGGAAATAACTAAGTATCCAACAACAGTGGATTGCTTAAATAAATTGTGATGGATGAATGCAACAGAATACTGAAATACTTCTCTACCATGTTGAGTGGGGAGTGACAAGAGGTTCATGATATATCCATGAGTGCAAAACAGTGATATATGTATGACCTTATTTATCTTGTTTTTTAAAAGTTGTACATGGGAATTCCCTGGCAGTCCAGTGGTTAGGATTCTGTGCTTCCACTGCAGGGGGCATGGGTTCGATCCCTGGTCGGGGAACTAAGATGCCACATGCCGGGCGGCACTGCAGAAAAAAAGTTGCACACGTAAATGTAAATGTTGGAAAGATCACGCAAAATTTTAACAGGTGATAGATTATAGATGACTTAAGGTTTCCCTTTGCGTATCAAGGTTCAAAATTTTCTAAAATAAACAGGAGTTGTTACTATAATTTAAAAGTTAAAGAGAAAAGGTGAGTCTTAAACTCCCCAAATAAATTTCCAAATATCAGCTATTATAGTAACAGTCTCTTAAAGAAGTTTAGTATTATGATAAGCACAGAGTCTGTTTAATATCACGTACCAAGGATAAAAATAATAAACCTCATTTTTCATTTTGGTAACTATGTGTGGGGTAGGCAAATAAAAACATTCTGTCTCGGAAACTTAAAAAGTTTTCTTTTTAGCAAGATGCCATTTGTGGTCACATGCCACCAGGTAGCAAAGAGATCAGCCCCTCTAGTTAAATATAGCATAATTATATAGTTCATAAAATTAAAGTAAAATGTACATATTTGCTGTGATTACTACTCTTGCTTAAATAAAAGGCTCTCTTTGAAAATAAAAATGAAACTAGAAGTAAAAATGAAACCAGACATGGGTAAATATGAATTAAGACAGAAACAAACTGTGGGGTGTGGGGGGAGGGCGGCAGTGGAGGGGGTATTATTAGAAGGAGGCTGCCAGACAGAAAGAATTCACCTCTGGTCAGGGAGAAAGGACTTTTGTGGGGAGGCAGAGTAACTCCTCAGGATACAGAAGCATTATAATCAAAACCACAAGGATTCTGTAGTACAGGTACCTGAGTAGATTAACAGAACGAGCAGACTAGCTACACCTGAGTAATTCAGCCAGCACTAAACTGGCGCTAGGTCTCCAGCTCTAGCTTGGGAAGTCTCCTTTAGATTCCCAAGTTTCTTGCTTCTGTAATCCATTTCCTCTAGTTCTTATTTTTCTCTCTCTTAATCTTTTGGTGTCCTTGCTCTTAACGTTTCTAAGAGATTGATTACTCCAGCCTCCTCACTAGTTATCAGCAGTTTGCTTCTCTTGTTTTAGAAAATGAATAATTTGTACTTACTTTAACTCTTATAAAGTTTACCTGGTCTACCTGTGTATCATGACCCATCACAGACATCCTCACCCAACAGGTTTCCAACATTCCTTCTAAGCAATATCAAAGCAAAATACATACTGGCATATTTACATAATCCTGTGTTTCACAAAGCAATGTCTTTCAAGATCCTCTTTTTAAGTCTTGGAGGAAAGATGATGTTCAGAGAACAAAATGTTGAGTCAAGAAAGCAAACTCTCAGGACCACGAAGAGTTCTTTGGTGTCCAAATAAAAGAACAATTAAAATACCAGGAATAACTGGAAAGGGGGAAGAAGAAAGAAGTGAAATGAGGGGCACACTAGCAGAAGGTTTTGCAACTGAACCTTGAGCAAAATAAAGGAAAAAGAAGCAACGCATCCAAAGCCCAGGGATGATGAACATATTTTGAGGGCAGGGGCCAGTGGTGAGAATCAAGATGTAAACCAGAGCTCCTGCTGGTAGAACCTGCTGGTAGAAACCAGGCTCTAACGGGCTGTCATAAAAATGGATAGTGATGCTGACCAAGTAAATAAATCAGTTGTGTACTTTCACATTGAGCTTCTAAGTCATGCACGGTCAGAGGCTATATCTCAGAGTACACGAAGGAAAAGTCTGAGTAAACATTATGAATGTCATTATTAATGACCATCCTACCCTCTCTCTTGCTATTGAAATCAACCCATGGGCTTTGAATACTTTGGACACCACCTTGATTTCAGGGAAGAGAGGATGAGGTTTAGCGCATTGAGAAAGAAACTCTGAGGTCCTCCCTAACCTCCCTGAAGTGTCTAAAGCTTGCTCTAGAGAAAAGTAAAGAATAATTCCTATTCACCCTACAGAAAGGTTTACAGACAGTAAATAATCCCAATGTTGGATCACATTTCTAAACAAACAAAAATATGTCAAGGAAACGCAAGCATGCGTATTCTCCCCACTGAGAATACACACATTCATTTTTCACTTTTTCATGGTACTTTAAACTGTAATAATGTATTAGGTGGTGAGTCACTCTCTAATTGAGAGCAGTGGGAAATATGATGAAAACAAGAAAGGAAAGAGGCTTCCTGAGGGACAGAGCATGAGCAAAGAATACTTTATTACAGTCAGGAGACCTGGTTTTAACCTGGATTCTGACATTGCTAAGTGTGATCTTTAAAAGTCACTTTAACAGATCCAGCATACAGAAAATCAAGTTGAACTCAACAACACAATCAATCCACTGGATCTAACTGACATCTCTAGACTACTTCTTCTTGTAACAGCAGAACACACATTCTTCTCAAACTCACATGAACATTCACCAAGAGAGACCACATTCTGGGCCATAAAACACACCTTAATAAATTTAAAAGGACAGAAATTATACAATGTCTCCTTTCAGATCAAAATGGAATTAAACTAGAAATCAATAATGAAAGATAGCTGGAAAATCCCCAAATACTTGGAGATTAAATAATACATTTCTAATTAACACATGAGCCAATAAAGAGATCCCAAGGGAAATTTTTAAAATATTTTGAACTAAATAAAAATGAAAATATAACATCAGAATTTATGAATGCAGGGACTCACTTCCCTGGTGGTCCAGTGGTTAAGACTCCATGCTTCCAATGCAGGGGGCGAGGGTTCGATCCCTGGTCAGGGAACTAAGATCCCACATGCCACATGGCGTGGCCAAATTAAAAAAAAAATTATTTTGGACTTCCCTGGTGGTCCAGTGGTTAAGACTCTGCGCTTCCACTGCAGGTTCAATCTCTGGTCGGGGAAGTTCCACATGCCACATGGTATGGCAAAAAAAAAAAAAAAAAATTATGGATGCAGCAGAAGCAGAAGGAAATTTATAGCAATGAACGCACATTTTAGAAAAGAAGATCTAAAATCAATAATCTAAGCTTATACCTTAGAAAACTAGAAAAAGAATAGCAAATTAAACCCAAAGTAAATAGAAGAAAAGAAATAATACAAAATTAGAGCATAAATCAATGGAATTGAAAACAGGAAATCAAGAGAAAATTAATGAAACAAAAAGCTTGTTATTTGAAAAGATCAATAAAATCAACAGGTCTCTAGGCAGGCTAAGAAAAAAAAAGAACACAAACTTCTAATATCAGAAATAAAAGAGAGGGCTGTAGACCCCACAAACATTAAAAGGATAATAAAGGAATACTATTAATGTATCTATGCCCATAAATTTAATAAACTGGGTGAAATGGACCAATTGCTTCAAAGATGCAATCTGCCAAAACTCACAAGAAACAAGCCATCTGTATAAGCCTATATCTATTAAATAAATTGAATCAATAATTAATAACTCTGGGAATTCCCTGGCAGTCCAGTGGTTAGGTATAGCCAAAAAAAAAAAATTTAATAACCTTATAAAATACAAAGCACCAGGCCCAGATGGGTTTACCAGTGAATTCTACCAAGTATTTAAGGAAGAAATCATACCAATCTCTTACAGAAGATAGAAGCAGAGGGAATACTTCCTAATTCATTCTATGAGGCCAGCATTACCCTAATACCAAAACCAGACAAAAACAATACTAGGAAACTGTAGACCACTATCTCTCATGAACACAGATGAAAAATCCTCAACAAAATATCAAAAATTGAATCCAACTATGTAAGAAGAGAATTATACACCATGACTAAATGAGATCTATAAAAGGTATGCAAGGCTAATTAAACATCTGAAAATGTAATCCATCACATCAACAGGCTAAAGAAGAAAAATCACATGATCATACCAACAAATGTAGAAAAAGCATTTGACAAAATCCAGCACCCATTCATGATAAAAACTCTCAGTCAACTAGGGAGAGAGAGGAACTTTCCCAACTTGATAAAGGACATCTACAAAAAGCCTATAGCTAATATCATATCGTACTAAATGCTGAAAGCTTGAAGCTTTACCACTAAGATCAGGAAAAAGGTAAGGATGTGTCCTCTCACCACTGCTTTTTAACATCAAACTGGAAATCCAAGCTCATACCATTAGATAAGAAAAGGAAATAAAAAATATAAAGATTGGGAAGGAAGAAAGAAATCTATCTTTGTTTCACAGACAACATGATCATCTATGTAGAAAATCTGAAAGAAATGACCAAGAAAACTCCTAGAACTAATAAGCAATGATAGCAAGGTTGCAGGATACAAGGTTAACATACAAAAGTCAACCAATTTCCTATATACCAGCAATGAACAACTGGAATTTGAAATTTAAAACACAATACTATTTACATTAGCAGCTCTCCCCACAAAATTGAAATACTTAGGTATAAATCTAACAAAATATGTATAAGATCTACATGAGGAAAACTACAAGACTGATTAAAGATATTAAAGAAAAACTGACTAAATGGAGAGATATTCCATGTTCATGAATAGGAAGAGTCAATGTTGTTAAGATGTCAGTTCTTCCCAAATTGAAGCACAGATTCAATGCAATCCCAATCAGAATCCCAGCAAGTTATTTTGTAGATATTGACAAACTGATTCTAAGGTTTATATGGAGGGTTTCCTTGGTGGCACAGTGGTTAAGAATCCACCTGCCAATGCAGGGGACACAGGTTCAATCCCTGGTCCGGGAAGATCCCACATGCCACAAAGCAACTAAGCCCTTGCGCCACAACTACTGAGCCTGCGCTCTAGAGCCCGCGAGCCACAACTACTAAGCCCACATGCTGCCACTACTGGAGCCCGTGCGCCTAGAGCCCGTGTTCTGCAACAAGAAAAGCTACTGCAATGAGAAACCTATGCACTGCAAAGAAGAGTAGCCCCCGCTCACCACAGCTAGAGAAGAAGCCTGCGCCCAGCAACAAAGACCCAACTCAGCCAATAAATAAATAATAAATAAAGTTTATATGGAGAGACAGAAGACCCAGAATAGCCAACTCAATTCTGAAGGAGAATAACACTACCTGACTTCAAGACAATTTAAAGCTAGAGTAATCAAGATAGTCTCATATTGGTGAAAGAATAGACAAAGAAGTCAATGAAATATAATAGAGTACCCAGAAATAGACCCACATAAATAAAGACAATGGATCTTTGACAAAGGAGCAAAGACAATACCTTGGAGCAAAGATAGTCTTTTCAATAAATGGTACTGGAACAGCTGATCATTCACATGCAAAAAAATGAATCTAGACACAGATCTTACACCCTTCACAAAAGTTAACTCAAAATGGATCACAGGCCTAAATGTAAAGCACAAAACTAACTCTTAGAAGATAAGACAGGAGAAAACCAATTGACCTTGGATATGGAGATTACTTTTCCGATACAACAGCAAAAAGCACAATCCTTGAAAGAAATAACTGATAAGCTGGACTTTACTAAAATTAAAACCTTGTGCTCTGTGAAAGGCAATGTCAAGAGAATGAGAAGACAAGCAACAGACTGGGAGGAAATGTTTGCAAAAGAACATATGATAAAGGACTGTTCTCCAAAATATACCGAAAACTCTTAAAACTCAACAATAAGAAAACAGACAACCCAATAAATAAATGGGTCAAAGACTTGAACATACCTCATCAAAGAAGATACAGAGATGGCAAATAAGCATATGAAAAGGTGCTTCACATCACATGTCACAAAGGAAATGCAAATTAAAACAGCAATGAGATACCACTACACCTATCAGAATGCCCAAAATCTGGAACACTGACAAAATCAAACGATGGTGAGTACATAGAGCAACAAGAACACTCATTAACTGACGGTCGAAATGCAAAATGGTACAACCACTTTGGAAGACAGTCTGATGGTTTCTTACAAAACTAAATACACTTTTACCATACAGTTTAGCAATTGTGCTCCTTGGTATTTACCCAAAGGAGTTAAAAACTTATGTCCACACAAAAACCTGCACACATACAAATATTTATAGCAAGGTTATTCAGAATTGCCAAAAACTGGAAGCAAACAAGATGCCCTTCAGTGGGGGAATGGATACATCATACAATGGAATATTATTCAGTGACAAAAAGTAATGAGCTATCTCAAGCTACAAAAAGACATGGAAGAACTTTAAGTGCAAATTGTTAAGTAAAAGAGCCCATCTGAAAAGGCTACATACTATATGATTCCAACTACATGGCCTTCTGGAAAAGGCAAAACTACAGAGACAGTAAAAAGATCAGTGGTTGCCAGGGAATTTTTAGGGTGGTGAAACTATTCTATATGATACTGTAAATGATGGCTATGCTCAGCTCAGCGCTCTTTGGTGACCTAAATGGGTGGGACTGGGGGGGGAGGTCCAGGAGGGAGGGGATATATGTATACATATAGCTGATTCACTCTGTTGTACAGCAGAAACTAACACAACATTATAAAGCAACTATACCCCAATTAAAAAAAACACCCTATAGAATGTACAAGAGTGAATCCTAATGTGAACTATGGACTTTAGTTAATAATAGTGTACCATGCTGTGTAAAAAAAAGAAAGAAAATAAAATTCAAAAAAAATAGTGTATCAACACTGGCTCATCAGTTGTAACAAATGTACCCCATTAATGCAAGGTGTTAATGATAGGGGGAAACTGGGGGAGGAGGGGACATATATGAGAACTCAGTACTTTCTGCTCAATTTTTCTGTAAACCTAAAACTGCTCCAAAAAATAAAGCTTATTAATTTCCAAAAAATTACTTCTCAGAATTAGCTATAAACTCATTCATTTTAAAGATATTTTTAAGAGAGCAATAATTTTTTCAAAAATAAAAACAAGAAATACTCCAAATATTGTGATTTAACCTGTAAAGCAACACTCGAAAATTAATGGCAAAATAGCCTCCAGTTATGTTCTTTAAGGACAATGACAATTTGCTCAAACACCAACCACTAATCTAAAACTGCCTTGTAATTCAAAAACACTTAAGTCTTTTAAATACAGAGAACTTTCTAAATACTGCTTAATGTTGATGAAGCAACATTCGTGGTCAGGGCAGCGCTCCATTCCATAACTCTGCCGCCACAGGTTTTCATACTTTATGTACATATTTATTCCAACAGACATGAAGATGATGCTTTGTGTACCACATGGCAGGGCACACCTTATCCTGCTGAAATTAAAGGCTTCATTCAGGGCGCAACATAAGCACATACATATAAGGAGGGGGCTCAGCACAAATACGTAATGTGCCATTTGCAAACTTGTACCCTGATGAAACTACACCTAAGAGAAGACCTGCTTTCCTTCCAAAATGACATTTTTACCACATCCCTTAAGAACATTCTCCTAGCCAAAGATGCACTTTAATAGAGCTCCCTAAGTGAAGAGTTCCCAAACTGCTTGCCTCAAGGAAGGAACCTTGCTACCAAGAGCCTTGCTATCAGCTAAGAAGATGCAGGTAACGTGAGACACATCCGGCAATAAAACAGAAATCTGACCACAGAAATAACAGCCAGGTCCCAAAAGATATTTTTTCAGCTATTTGCAAAATTCCATGTAAGTTTTTATACTGTGATTTTAAATTAAAACATTTCAACTTCAAACAGCCTTCTTAAGCCTTCTGTGAATTACAGTTCAGAATTACACATGGAACCATGTGCAGGTGACCTAGGTGGTCACCCTGAGCACCTTTTGTAAAGTAGCACCCCCTGAGTGGTAATTTTACTCTTCAGTCCCACCTCAAAGGGTGTGGGATCTTTGAACCTTTTCCTGTGTAGGCAGCCTTCGGATGGAGGTAGACCCTAAGGACGCTAGACCTCAGAGCTCCACCTCTAATTTCCTGTTGCAGTCACACCCTCTGCTCATTCTACTTCTCACTGACAACCATGTCCCTGGCAACTCAAGGTGATGACAACTGTTTCCATGGCAACTCATGGCTGACACCACAGTACTTCCACTACTTCCCTTTTCAGATACAATATTTAGAAACTATTAGTAACACTTGTGGTTTATAAACAAACAATAATAAAGCTGGCTCATCAGACAACTATATTTGTTAAACTGGTTGTATTTAAAGAGTCAAATCCAAATTCTCATTAGAATATAATCAAATTTATTCATTTAAATGAATAAAAATGTGTTTGAGGACAAGTGATTCAAAAAAAGCATTTTGTCAATATTTCCTTCTTTTTAAGATTCATGTTGAAAGGGATCAAAGGATTCTTAGAATTCAAAAATAGCTAATTAATTACTTGTATGAAAAAGTGAGTATGTACCCAATCTTAAGATTATTTTTACAAATAGCACTTTAGAATCTAGGTTCAAGTACATCGTTTAAAACAGAAGAATTCACCCTCGTTTTCTTTAATGATGATGGTAGAGTAGGGCAGGGGCTCAAGTGGTTGGCAAATGGGGCAAAAAGAACAGAAATGAAACTTAGGGTCTAACACCATATTACCTTTAGTATTCTGTCTTCTCTACTAAACCATTTAGAAAGAACTTTTGCAAATTATATCCTTCTGGCTGTTGTCTCACAATTTTCCTGCTCCTTGCTCACCTACTAAAGGCAATTGACTTGTCAAGAAGGAGAACAAAATAAAAAAAGATTAAAAGGGGTCGGCAGGGGTGGGGGGTGGGGGGAGTAGGCTTAGATTACACCACTGGATAAAGAACCTTTAAAAAAAATTAAGATCTATATGTGACTAGTGGTCAATGGAGAAACAGTAAAAGGAAAAAATCACTGCAAAATGTATGTCTGTTTGACAGACTGAGCCGACCTCCAAAATTCACTGAGGCACAACTGGAAAGACGAACGTTCATTAAGACAGGTACACTTTACTCCAGTTTCCAAGACTGTTTGCCAGATAAGTAGAAGTAGCTTGAGCTAAATTTCTCTCACATACACACTAACACAGAGAAATAGAGACACAGAAAAAGCTCCAGAATATAGCTTCCTTCTCCTAATTTCAAATATATTTCTCTACCTTCCTCCCAACCTAATATATATAACATGAATTATCTTTGATAAACCCATGTCCTTTAGACATGTATAATCTCACCCTAAAAAAAAAAAAAAGAATCTCAATGATAAAGAACAGTTATATCACCCCCTTAATTCCTTTCTCTGGAAAAGGTTATTAGTATTCTATATCTTTAGTTCACTTTTCTCCTCAAGTCCTATAAAGTTTTCTTTGTAGACCAGTGTCGTGCTGCCTCTGAAACACAGAAGCAATTATTAATCAAATTTTTCCTTTTTGTCCCTATTAGCAACAGCACCCTTGTCATGATCTTTATCATGTTCCAGAAAAGTATTAGAAGAGCCTGCCAAATTAGTCTTTCTAAGATTTCAACTTTGTGCACAGGCAAATCTTCGGGCTCTACAATAAAACCTGAAGTCCTCCTCTTGACAATCACCACCTTCCTGAATCTTCTCCTTACCCAGAGTGGCCTGGAAATGGCACTAAACTGGCTTAGAGAGACTGATTAATAACTTCCTAGTAATCTTAGTTTCTTCATCTAAATGAAAAATTAGACTAACTAGACCACTGAAGGATTGTTTTTCATGCTCTACTTCCAACATTTTTATTCCACCTTTCTCAACCTCATGGAAGATTTTTTTTTTAAGTCATGTTAAGTGGCATCTATTATTACTAGATGATGGTTCCCTGCCTCAAGGAACTTAAAATCCAGTTGAGGATCCAAGGATGCTATGTTAAACCTAATAAAAGTTTATTTCTGACTGCCCCCAAAATGAGGTCCACAGACAGTAACTGATTGAGTGTGCATTCTCAGTGGTGAAAATGAGTGCTCTAAGAGTGGACCTCCAAAGGGCATTACAATTACTCAGGGGGAAGGGAGTGGTTAGAAAAAAACTGTCGAAAAAGGCAATAATGAAAGCAAAAGGTGGAAAAACACTGAGAGAGGAACCCAGACAGAACTTTAATGCTCCTTCCTCAAAGGGGTCCTTTCCTAACCACTGTCTAAAGTAAGTCTCTCCTCTTATTCTCTCTCAGCACTGCTGATCCACTTTCATAATTTTTAATTATATCCTTGTTTCCTTGTTTTGTCTGAGTGTCTCCCACACTGGGTGACAGGCTTCACGAGATGATAGACCATGTCTGTTTGTTTACAGGAGTTCACCCTGTCTGGCACAAAACAGGTGCTTGCTGGTTCTTGCCAAGCCTTTCCCCTTAACCAACTTTTATTCTCCTGACATACTGAAGGACATGTCAGAACCCTTTTCCAGACATTACTGCAAGAGATGGTCTCCAATGCTCCTAATTCACTCTTACTTTCTTTTAAAACCACTTCAAGGTCCCCTTGGCCCCAGAGCATAACCTGCCAGAAATTTTCCCAAGGATCTTTGATCAACTATAAAAACTTTAGTATGATTTTCAGAGTTTTTACAATAATAAACCTGAT
The DNA here is from genome assembly GCF_008692025.1 of Phocoena sinus. Lineage (NCBI taxonomy): Eukaryota > Metazoa > Chordata > Mammalia > Artiodactyla > Phocoenidae > Phocoena > Phocoena sinus. The sequence continues at coordinate 32,155,874 of NC_045767.1, forward strand.
ATTAAGAGAAAAGGAATAGGCAAGGAATGTGCATATTTTTAAAATGCAAGAATGAATATCAAAATAGCACTTTTTATTCTTCAAGGTATCTAAGATTTTAAAAGACCTTTCATTTCTTACCCCACAGCTGTTGTTCTGCTTCCGGGTGTATCAATAATGGAACCACTAACAGACAAGGCAATAGAACAGTCTAGGACATACACCCATTCCACATGCTGAAGGGGAAATTCTAACGTGAACAAGAGGTGACACGTGTATTGGGCAGACGGAAATAAAACTTGACATACAGGAAGTCATTTCAAATCAGAACAGCTGGGACTTCTCTGGTGGCGCAGTGGTTAAGAATCCACCTGCCAACGCAGGGACATGGGTTCGAGCCCTGGTCGGGGAAGATCCCACATGCCGCGGAGCAACTAAGCCCCGTGCGGCACAACTACTGAGCCGGCACAACTACTGATCCTGCTCTCTAGAGCCCGCAAGCCACAACTACTGAAGCCTGCGCGCCTAGAGCCCGTGCTCCACAACAAGAGAAGCCACGGCCGTGAGAAGCTTGCGCACCGCAATGAAGAGTAGTCCCTGCTCGCTGCAACTAGAGAAAGCCCGCGCAGAGCATCAAAGACCCAATGCACCAAAAATTTTAAAATAAATAAATTTATTTAAAAAAAAAAAGAATCAGAACAGCTGCCGTTAGGATGATATCGCCCCCTGAAAATAGATCCTGCCCACCTAGGAGGAGTCAGGTCAGGCGTTATCACAGTCAAAATTATCTTCATGAAAATATTACGTGAGGAAATCAGGAAGATGAGCAAGTCTTTTGATTTGCTGAGAACAACAACAAATATATATCTTTCCACAGTATCAAGATATTTGGCAAGTTCTCAATTATAAGTTTAGTTGGAAAAAGTAAAAGAAAAAACATAGATATACTTATGTGTGTGTGTATGTATGCATGTATGTATATAATCCACATATATATCCATATATATCTATATCTATCTATCTAAGTTATATGGACTAAAACCAAAAAATATATAAGATACTTCATTCCCTCAGTTTTCTATTGAACGTGGTCTTTAATTAGGGTGACCATATAATTTACCACCCTAACCAGGCCAGTTCTGAGTCAAAGAGAGACTTACTAATAATTAAACCAGGACAATATGTATACACTGGGACTGTCCTGGGCAAATCAGGACACATAATCACCTTAATTATAATAGAGTTCATAGAAAATTGTAAGATTTCATGAAATACAAACCAGATGAACAATTTAAAAATGTCTCTCCTTTAGTAAAGTTTTTAAAGAAAAAAGAGGTTTTAAGAAATGGATTCGTAAAGGCTAAAGTCCACAAAAGATTTTGTCCATATGAAGCAACATCCTACTAAACAAGGGATATAAATTAAAGAATGAATAGTAAAGTATTAACATAAGGAGTTAATCTCTAATAGAACCAGAAGCTTAAATTAATATTTTCTTTAATTAAGAGAGCCAATCCTTTCTAAAAACAAAAACCAACCCCGTATAGATATTTCTGCGCCATAGCCTCTAGTACCACTTAGTTATTGCTGTTACTAGGAGACATTTGCACAAAAACAAGATTTATATCCTTCCTTGCTTTTACTCTTCCACCTAAAAGAATAGTCCTCCATTATTAGCAATACACTTTATATCTCCACAGCAACTAGTATAATTGGGGTGTTGCAACAGGAGGATAGTGAAGTGCAAAACAAAGTGATAGAAGTAGCATAGAAGAAAAAACCACTTCCTCACAGCCTTGGTGGGAAAATAACTACCAAAAAGAAACAAGGAAACTTGCTAAAAAGAACCCTTCGGGGGTGGCTTTACGCAGTCACTACTAGGGCTTTAAGATACTCAAGTATCGGGCTTCCCTGGTGGTGCAGTGGTTGAGAGTCCGCCTGCCAATGCAGGGGACACGGGTTCGTGCCCCGGTCCGCCAAGATCCCACATCCCACATCCCACATGCCGCAGAGCGGCTGGGCCCGTGAGCCATGGCCGCTGAGCCTGCGCGTCCAGAGCCTGTGCTCCGTAACGGGAGAGGCCACATCAGTGAGAGGCAACAACAGTGAGAGGCCCACGTACCACAAAAAATAAAAATAAAAAAGATACTGAAGTATCCAACAAAGCAAATGAAAGTTTCCAAAATGGTGAATCCTATGGAGCAAGCGCAGATGACTTCACCCAAAGAACTCTGAGGTGGGGAAGAGATGAGGTTCCTGAAATAGATAAGAAGTGATTTCCACAGGTTTTCACATGTGGCTCTCAAGAAGGTACAGGGAACAAGGTACAGGTAAATGTCTAAGAGGGCATTAGAGCTTTGTAACCCTCCCAAACCAAACCCTGGCAACTGGTGAGGTGTGTATGGGGGAGGGGGGGAAGGGGGGAGAGGGGGACGGGGGGAGGGCCATCCTGGGCAAAATATATCCAGCCCAGGCCCGACAGTGGCTACAGAAGGCAGAGGGCAGCAGTTTGAGAATCAGGAAACCTGGGCTCTTCATTGGCTTCTGCCTGACACAACACAGTGGTAAATAATGCGAGCAAAAAAGCAGTTTTCAAGAATACCCATGGAGGGGCGGGGGATGGTGGGATGAATTGGGAGATCCGGATTGACATATATACACTAATATGTATAAAATAGATAACTAATAAGAACCTGCTATATAAAAAATTAAGTAAATAAAATTTAAAAATAAAAGACGATTTAAAAAAAAAAAAGAATACCGGGCTTCCCTGGTGGTTGAGAATCTGCCTGCTAATGCAGGGGACATGGGTTCGAGCCCTGGTCTGGGAGGATACCACATGCTGAGGAGCAACTAGGCCCGTGAGCCACAAGTACTGAGCCTGTGCGTCTGGAGCCTGTGCTCCACAACAAGAGAGGCCGCGATAGTGAGAGGCCCGCGCACTGCGATGAAGAGTAGCCCCGGCTTGCCACAACTAGAGATAGCCCTCGCACAGAAACGAAGACCCAACACAGCAAAAATAAATTAATTAATTAATAAACTCCTACCCCCAACATCTTGTTTAAAAAAAAAATACCCATTAATTTAGAAAACATATGTTCAGGGACTTTCCTGGTGGCACAGCGGTTAAGAATCTGCCTGCCAAGGCAGGGGACACGGGTTCGAGCCCTGGTCCTGGAAGATCCCACATGCTGCGGAGCAACTAAGCCCATGCACCACAACAACTGAGCCTGCACTCTAGAGCCCGCGAGCCACAACTACGGAGCCTGTGTGCCACAACTACTGAAGCCTGTTCTCCTAGAGCCCGTGCTCCGCAACAAGAGAAGCCACCGCAGTAAGAAGCCCGCACACTGCAACGAAGAGTAGCCCCTGCTCGCCGCAACTAAAGAGAAAGCCCACACGCAGCAACGAAGACCCAACGCAGCCAAAAATAAATAAATTTATTTAAAAATATATATATATTAAAAGAAAACATGTGTTGAGTGCCTACATCATGCTAGGAAATAAGAACAACAACAAAAAAGTATAAATTTTGCTCCGGAGGAGCTTAGGCTGCAAGAAACATAGTTTCAGCAGAAAAATCATATTACAGTATGGTAGTCCAGTGACAAGAGAAAAGCCTAACTATTCTGGAACAAAGAGGGGACACCTAGCCTATGAGGGTGAACCGGAGAAGGAAGAGAGTGAGGAAAGCTCCCTGCAGGAGATGCTGGAGGTCATTTGTGCTTTAAATCACTCCTCGAAAAGGTTCAACAAGATCACCATGTAAAGGAATCCTCCACATTGTAAAACCCAATGAGCACTGTGTTCTCACCTTACTCAACTCCTCAAAAACTTACAACAGAACTGATTACTCCATCCTGCCTTAAACACTCAATTTAGTTGACATCTGGAACACTGCTCTTTTTTTTCTTTTGCGGTACGCAGGCCTCTCACTGCTGTGGCCTCTCCCGTTGCGGAGCACAGGCTCCGGACGCGCAGGCCGAGCGGCCATGGCTCACGGGCCTAGCCGCTCCGCGGCATGTGGGATCTTCCCGGACCGGGGCACGAACCCGTGTTCCCTGCATCGGCAGGCAGACTCTCAACCACTGCGCCACCAGGGGAGCCCCTGGAACACTGCTCTTTTCGTGCTCCTCCTACCTCACTGGTTACTCCCTGGTCTCCTACTTGATCTATTTATTAACTCCGTTATTCCTCAAGGCCTGATCTCCGCTGCCTCTCTTCTCTGCCTACAAAATCTACCCAGGTGATTCTAGATTTCCCACCTCTTTATACACCACTTCTATGCTGACACCCACTGGCCCTGATCTTGTCCCTGAATGCAGTTCTCAGAATCACTACTGGCTGTTTGACAACTATCTCCGTTAGGACGACTAACAGACAACTTATACCAACCAACGGCCAAAACAGAACTCTATTCCCTACAACCCCGTCACCTACCAGAAGGAGTCCTGCTTGATTTCTCCTACTCTGCCACATCACCCATCCAGGCCTATCCATTAAGTCTTGTCGACTCTATCTCCAAACCTCTCAAAACCATGCACTGCTCTCCATCTCTAATACTGCCACGCTGCTCCAGCCCGCATCACTTCTCACGTAGAATGCTGCCAATAGCTTCATAACTGGTCTCCTTGCTTCTATGCTGGACCCCTTCTACTCCACTCTGCCCAGCAGACAGATCTGTTACAAATGTAAGTCGGACCGTGTGTCTCTCCTTCTTAGATCACTTCACAATGCCTTCTCATTGCATTTGGAATAAAATCCATAGGCCTTACAAATTTTGCAAGTACCAGCCCCTCCTCACCGGGTCCTGCCTGCCTTGCCACCATCTTTCTCACTGTTCCTTCCTGCGCAGACACTGCAGCCAGACTGGTCTCCCTTCCTTCCCTTGTGTAACCAAGCACTCTCCCTGTTCCCTCTACTGGCTCCTTCTCACCATTCACCCCTCAGTGCAAGTCCAACCTCTGACAAACTTTCCTGACTGTGCTAGGGCAGGCTTCCCCAGTCATCTCTACATGTTTCCTTGAAAGAACTGGTCCAAGTCTGAACTGATCTTGTTTATTAGTTTTACTTGCTTATCATCTGCTCAACCTCCCTTTTCAGCACTTTTTCCTCTCTCAACACATAAACTCATAAAATCTGCATTAAGGGTAGAAACCTTGATTATCTATTGGTCACTGAATCCCTAGAATCAAGAATAAAGTCTAGCACATAGCAAGTGCTCAAAAACTGTTGAATGCATTTATCAATTTCAGAAGGGACTGAGGAGGGCTTAGGACTAGTCTCAGCCACCTGTGTAGTACAGGTATTTGATAAAGTCAATATATTTATGAAATCCAGAGCAAACTATCTTGAGACCTTGGTGAGAACAGCAGCTTGTCCAGTGGCTGGGGGGATGTTTTGCTACAAAATCCTCCACCACGATTTCCTTCCTCTTCATTTAGGTGATTTTCCTGCACAGAATGGTACTCTCTCCTTTCTCCCTTTCTCCCGACCTCCTTTTCTCCCTTCCTTCCTTCCTTCCTTCCTCCCTCCCTCCCCCACCTTCTACCTCTCTTTCCCCTAGCCCTCTCCCTCTCATACTGCACCTGTGTTTTCTTACAGTCTAATCTTATCTATTCCTGGCAGACTGATATTTGATATCAAGTAATGATTTCTCTGATCTAGGTCTTACAGTGGCCTTGCTTCCTAAATTGTCACAATAAGCAACTGAACAAGAACACAAATTAGCAAGCAGCATCATGCATATAAACAGGGCAAGGATAGGGTGAAGGTGGTGATGGATGAACAGGTAGACAGCGAGGTGACACATGAGAGGAAGTAAGTGTGGTGAGGCTCTGGGACTGAGACCAGGGTAGATGCCACACACATCCCACTTATCACAGCTCACAAAGGCATATGAGCAGCCATCTTTCCTATAAGCATAATAATAAGAACCTAATAATCTAAATATTTCATTTATAGGCCCAGGCACACCTCCTGGCATTGAAATTCACAAATGTATATTACAGACAACCTTAGAGACATGTTTCACTGTATCTCAGCCAGTTCACTCATTCTAGCAAAAGGCACCAGAACCAGTTTTCTCTGGTGACTCCATGATATAATTCAGTTTATAAAATACAATAAATTATAATTATTATTATAAAAATTTATAAAATGCAATAATATTTTATATTATTGTATATAGATTATTTTATTCAGTTTATAAAATAAAATACAGGGATAGTTCTGAGGATAACCTCAGATTCATGCAGGGTATTGTTCCTTAAGGATAAGACTGGCCAGAACTGCACTGCCTGTCAAAGCAGCCACTAGCTCCATGTGGTTACTGAGCACTTGAAGTGTGGCCGATCCAAGCTGACATGCGTAGTTAAATTCAGAATACACACCAGATTTCAAAGATTTAGAAAAAAAGTTAAAATGTCAAGAATTTTTATATTGATTATAATCGATAATACTAAATATGATAACATTTTGATACATTGGTTAAATAAAATATGTTTTCAAATAAAATATGTCCTTAACAAAATGACTCCAAATATCCTATCTCTGTGGTTTTAAGAGTCTCCAATTTTTTTCTACTTCTACACAAGACAGTCTCTTCCCTCTAGAAACTGCTATATGCATATATTACACCATCCAGCTAGTGTTCCACCCACATTTCTTTAAAACTACCAAAAATCTTATATTATCCCTTATTTCATTTCTTAAGCAGGAAAATTCCCAAGATTTTAGTTCTTACACTGGTGCTCTTTCTACATTGCACAAAGGGGTCCTTAACTGATGCAAGCTGTCTCCAAATAACAATTTAACATTGTTACTGGAGGATTCCTTAACAAAACAAAAACCAAAAACTAACCCCGTCCATTATGATAATTCTTGCTATTTTTAATTTCCATAATTGACACGTTGATTCCAAGATATCGTCTACTCTGGGGTCTATAACCCTCTAGGTACTTACTACAGATGACCCAATGAACGATACCACCTTTTGTTTAATTTATTACAATTTGAAAAGCCATTGTATAGAAGTGCTCTTGCTCTCAAAGAATTCATAATAACATTGCTAGGCAAGCACAGCAAGAAAAAGATTTTTAAAATGTAAAGGGGACCTGACCTCACATCTGTCAGAATGACTATCATCAAAAAGACCACAAATGGGCTTCCCTGGTGGCGCAGTGGTTGAGAGTCCGCCTGCCGATGCAGGGAACACGGGTTCGTGCCCCGGTCCGGGAAGATCCCACATGCCGCGGAGCGGCTGGGCACGTGAGCCTGGCCGCTGAGCCTGCGCGTCCGGAGCCTGTGATCTGCAACGGGAGAGGCCACGGCAGTGAAAGGCCCGCGTACCGCAGAAAGAAAGAAAAAAAAAAAAGACCACAAATGTTGGTAAGGATGTGGAGAAAAGGGAACCCTTGGACACTGTTGGTGGGAATGTAAACTAGTGCAGCCACTGTGGAAAACAGTATGGAGGTTCCTCAAAAACCTAAAAATAGAACTACCATACGATCCAGCAATCCCACTCCTGGGTATATATCTGAAAATGAAAACACTAATTCGAAAAGATACAGGCATCCCAATGTTTATAGCAGCATTATTTACAATGGACAAAATATGGAAGCAACCTAAGTGCCCATCAATAAACAAGTGGATAAAGAAGATGTGAGATACATATACATACAATGGAATACTACTCAGCCATAAAAAAGAATAAAATTTTGCCATTTGCAACAACATGGATGGACCTGGAGGATATATTATGCTTAGTGAAATAACTTGGACAGAGAAAGACTAATACTGTATGTTATTACTTATATGTGGACTCTAAAAGATAAAACAAACTAGCAAATATAACAAAAAAGAAACAGACTCACAGATATAGAGAACAATCTAGTGGTTACCAGTGGGGAGAGAGGAAGGGGGAAGGGGCAAGATAGCTGTAGGGGATTAAGAGGTACAAACTATTATATATAAAATAAATAAGCTACAAGGATATGTTGTACAGCACAGGGAACACAGCCAATATCTTATAATAACTATAAATGGAGTATAATCTATAAAAATTTTGAATCACTACTATGTCATACACCTGAAACTAATATAATATTGTAAATAAACTATACCTCAATAAAAAATAAAATAAAGAGAATCTGGAGTCAAAACTCAAGGGATAATGCCCACAACCATCACCACCACTGCATGTGGACCATCATCTTACCCCAAACAAATGCAAGGCTATAAGGATTGCCACATGGGGTACAGAGCCACATTTCTGTTAGGCAACTCTGATGAAAGGCCCGGGTGGCTCTACTTGCTCTGGAATCAACAAGACTTTTCTTTTTTTGCTAAAACCTTGATACTGTCCTTTAAAATAGACAGTATACATCTGTACACAAATGTATAGAATTATCAAAAGTTAACTCCCTCTGCCCCAAAGTGGTTCAGTTTATATGCAAAATAAAACAGCCCCCCGCAAATGTAAATACTTGCTATACTTGACATGTGCATACAATAAATCACGAGATGAAGCAGCTCTTTCACAGGGCTGGCATAAAGGAACAAATCAAAGCACTGATTGTTCTAGAAAATCTCTGTATTAGTTTCCTGTTGCAGCTGTATAAGTGACTATAAAGTTAATGGATTAAAACGACACAAATTTCTTCTCTTACACTTCTAGAAATCAGAAGTCCAAAAGGGGACTCAGTGGGTTAACACTGAAATGTCAGCTGGGCTGTGCTCCTTTCTGGAGGCCCGGGGGAGAATCCATTTCCCAGCCTTTCCCAGCTTCTTAGAGATCGCGTGCATTCCTTGGCTCGTGGCCCCCTTCCATCTTAAGCCGGCAATGGCCGTTTGAAGTTTTCCTAATGGTGCCAACTCTCTGATTCTGACTCTTCTCTTTCACTTTTCCACTTATAAGGACCCTTGTGATTACATTGGGTCTACCCAGATCACCCAGGATAGTCTCCGTACCTTAAGTCAGCTGATTAGCAACCTTAATCCCTCCTTGCCAAGTAACATAACAGGTTCATAGTTTCTGGGGATTAGGATGTGAACATCTTTGGGGTACCATTATTCTGCCTACCACCATCTCCAAGAGTAACTAGAAAACATTCAAAGAAACCTCACATGTGCAAGCTATTCTCCTCCAATAAGGATTTTTAAATATTTTAATTTACAATGGGTGAAAGCCCTAAAACTTAAAAAAATAAGTAACATTAAAGCAGCAGGAGGACTTCCCTGGTGGTGCAGTGGTTAAGAATCTGCCTGCTAAGGCAGGGGACACGGGTTCGATCCCAGGTCTGGGAAAATCCCACATGCCACGGAGCAACTAAACCTGTGCGCCACAACTACTCAGCCTGTGCTGTAGAGCCTGTGAGCCACAACTACTGAGCCCATGTGCCACAACCACTGAAGTCCGCGCACCTTAGAGCCCGTGCTCCACAGCAAGAGAAGCCACTGCAATGAGAAGCCCGCGCACCACAACGAAGAGTAGCCCCTGCTCACCGCAACGAGAGAAAGCCCGTGCCCAGCAATGAAGACCCAACACAGCCATAAATAAATAATTTTTTTAAAAATTGAGAACTCAAAAAATATGTTAAAAAAAAACAAAGCAGCAGGAATAGGTTGCAGCTGAGTGTCTGATCAGGGGACTGGGAGAATGAAGGCACTGCTCCTTTCCCAGACACAACACCAGGCCTGATTGAGCACTCACAAGCTTTTTGAGAGAAATGTTTGACAATACTGTATCATCAATACATTTCAATAGCAACACTGAAATATATGGCCTAGCTGTAGTCCTCCACACGGTAAATCATAAGGAGGTGATAGCATGTGTGGACAGGTGTGATGTTCCCTTTGCTAAAACTGCATGTGCAAGGATAAAATGAGGCCCAAGGTGTGAGATACATGCTAGATTCTACAAACGACAGTGCCTCATACTAGCTGTGTGACCTTAGGCAAGTGACTTAACTTCTCTGTGTCTCAAAAGAGGATTCTTAAAATGGGGATAATAATATCTGTCGCAGAGTGTTTAAGGAGGAAGAGATGAGTATAAGAGTTCTACGTGCTCAGAACAAACCCTGGCATATAGCGAATGCTTTAAGTATTTGGAAAATAAAATTGTAAATGTTCCTGCTTTGCTGCTTATAACTTTGCCAACCAAACTATACACCAAGGGAGTGTACCTCTCAGCACTAGCTAACCCATCACAGAGGATATGATATCATATATATATACACACATAAATATTGATTTAACAGAAACAATGCCCTTTGTTGCTACTAAAGTTTGGTAGCAACTACTGGGGCAGTAATAACTGGATGGTTAAATAACTTGCAGATCAAATGCAAATCTCACAAAACAGTAGCGGCTGTGTTAGATAGACCGTCTCAGGGCCTCCTAAAGAAAGATGTAGAGCATACTGTCCGGGGAGGACAGTAGGGTCTGTGATTCTTAACGGCCCCGCATTTTCTGGGACAGTGGTGTTCATGGTACAATACTCCGCAGAAGGCTGAGCTTTGTGAGGGACGGTGGCAGTTATGCTCACCAGCGCCACCAGCATCTGCTGAGAGGGCTGGCACACTGCGATGGCAGCTTTGAAAGCTTTTCAGCATTCACAGCTGATGTTATATACTTCTTACGAAAGTTCTTGAATCCAATGGCAGTAGACGACCAATTTTAATAATTTTATTTTAACCCTGAAGGAAGGGAGGAGGAGAGAGGGATAGGACCCAGATCCTACCAATGCAGGCAAGATGTAACAAATGGCTATTAGGTTACAAGAAAAATACACTACCTTCATGAGAAATAATGAGAAACAATTTGATTATGGGGACAACAGGAATGAACCCTTTGTTTTAAAAGTTAGAAATACAGTCTATATGCAAAAAGTAATAGCTGAGGGCTTCCCTGGTGGCGCAGTGGTTAAGAACCCGCCTCCCAATGCAGGGGACACGGGTTCGAGCCCTGGTCCGGGAAGATCCCACATGCCACGGAGCAACTAAGCCCGTGCGCCACAACTTCTGAGCCTGTGCTCTAGAGCCCACAAGCCACAACTACTGAGCCCATGTGCCGCAACTACTGAAACCCACGCACCTAGAGCCCGTGCTCCACAGCAAGAGAAGCCACCACAATGAGAAGCCCGCGCACCGCAATGAAGAGTAGCCCCCGCTTGCCACAACTAGAGAAAGCCCACGCTCAGCATAAGACCCAATGCAACCAAAAATAAATAATAAATAAATATTTTTTAAAAAGTAATAGCTGAGCCACCAAATATTAACTATGAACCAAGCATTATCCTTAGTGTTTTACACATTTAAAGTAATATAATTCATTATCACCTTAGGAAGTAAAAACTATCTTATTCCCATTTCACAGCCAGGAAATGGAGGTTCATCAGAGGAAGTTGCTCAGGTCACCTAGTGGTGAGGGATGTTGCTGGGACTCAAGTCCAAGTGTGGCCCGAGTAAGCCTATGGGCCTTCATCTCTCTGGCATTACTTCATGGCCTGAAGCAGCACAGACCAGAGAAGCATTCCAGAGATGGGTGGTAGACATACAATCCCATATCAAAATATGTCCCCCCCTCAAATCTGCTGTATCTCCAAAGCTAGCGGAGAGATTACAGAAAGCCTAGGGGATACTGGGCAGTGCGTGGGCAAGAGAATCGGCTGCCCCTGGCTTCAAAACCCTGCTCTTCTTCTCACCAGCTCTGCAGCGTTGAGTATGTTAACCTCTCTAAATTGCTTCCCTACTTCCACAGTGGAGATAACACAATTTCTATTTTGCAGGGCTGTCTGAAGATAGAGAATTTGATTTAATCTCCTCTAGAACCTATCTCAGAGTATCTACCATTATCTAACCATGGCTATTTTACTGCGCTATCTCCAGCGTCTGTGTTTGGTGAAGCTTGGAGAACCAACTCAAGCGTTTGGAGGCTCTCTGTTTTAAAGGCTTAGCTTCATTTTCAACTCCTGCTGCCAGTCTTTTCCTGAAAGGTCTTACTTCTCACTGGAAGTGGGCTGCTATCTAGAGGTATCCCTCCTTGGCATACCAATTAGCTAAGTGATCCCTAATCCAAAACCACTTTAACCCTTTTCCCTACTCCCTAAATGCAAACTCATTCCTTCACATTTTCTCTAGTTAGATCAGACGACCTATTTAAAGTACTCCCAGGTAAGGAAAAGCATCCTTAACCCATCTGGGTGGGGTGCATGTTAAGAGGGGCTTCCCAGGATGATTCTCATCAACAGAGCAGGGAAGAGAGGCCCGGAACATGCATTTTCACCCCTGGCAGGCCAGAACCTACAGGATCACAGGTGACCCCAGTTTCAACAGCAGGAGCCAATTCCCAGCAAGCCTTGGGATTAGGTACTACCTTCCAAGGGACACAGAGTCTGCCTTTGGCACATCTGCATCTTTCTACAGTTGTTTCCCCACCTCCAGGGCTACTCCTCCCTTCAGTCCCTCCCATTTGTGGAAAAGCTTTTCAGAAGTTTAACTCTTATCGCGTATTTTGCATTTCTAATCATCTTAATTGAAAAGAGGTCATTAAATTCCCAAGGTAGGGGACTTCCCTGGGCCAGCAGTCAAGAGCTTCCACTGCAGGGGGCGGGTTCGATCCCTGGTCAGGGAACTAAGGTCCCGCATACTGCGTGGTGTGGCCAAAAATAAAATAACTTCCAGAGGTGGGTACTCATCCCCTAGTTTTCCATAAATATGATGCCTCCAGGTCCACAGTTTCAACTGGATAGCAATTTGCCCTTATACAGGTACTCATCGAGCACTTTCTCGGTATAGGCAAGTCCTGCCCGGTAAACTCAGAGTTAAGGATGCCCTAAGGTGAGTATTTCAGCTCAAGGTCTCAATTTTGCCTGAGGCCAGCCCTAACACTTGGGTATTTCTCTTTCCACAGTCAAATGTATTACCCTAAAGGAAGCTCAGCACAGCTACTACCAGGCGGAGAAATGACACTTACCTGAAGGTCCCTTCCAGAGCCTTTCACTTCATCCGACTTTTAGTAGCTAGCTGTCTTTTCTGACAACTGTGGCTTCAAAATTATCTTTCATCTCCTTTTATTCCTTCCTCTTTAACAATTTTAGTATGGTGGTTTTATTCTTTTTAAATAGTACAAGGGGTCTACTGGGAGAAAAGATGTAAATATAAGACAAACACTCAATCCAGTTAATGCTGCTTTTAAAAAAACGATCTAAGAACGTGCACAAGTTTGTTTGAAAGTTTTAAGTGACACTATCAATCTAAAGACACAAAATTGTAAGGCTGAATTTTAAACTGTAAGCAAATCATCAAATTAGGGTTTGACAGTAGGGAAAACCGATCAGCAAATAACTGATTAACCTATTTATACTGCAATTTTATTAGCTGTTTTTAAATCTGCTTTGAATTAAAAGTCATTGTTAGGAATTAACAAATTGAACTTATCTGGGTTTCTTGTATGAAGAGGCTGAATTGAACAGTACTCATATTCCAACATTCTTTATCAAAACCATGAGGATAAAATAACTAGCATTGGATATGGAAATATAAACCCAAAGCAAAATTAAAGTTTGACTTGGGACTTCCCTGGTGGTCCGGTGGTTAAGAATCCGCCTTCCTAGCGATTATCATACTAAGCGAAGTAAGTCAGAAAGAGAGACAAACACTATTACGTGGAATCTAAAATACAACACAAGTGAACATACCTATGAAACAGAAACAGACTCACAGACATAGAGAACAGACTTGTGGTTGCCAAGGGGGAGGGAAGGTTTGGGAGTTTGGGATTAGCATTTGCGAACTATTATATACAGGATGGATAGACCACAAAGTCCTACTGTATAGCACAGGGAACTATATTCAATATCCTGTGATAAACCATAATGGAAAACAATATGAAAAGAATATATACATATAACTGAGTCACTTTGCTGTACAGCAGAAATTAACACAACACTGTAAATCAACTATACTTCATAAAATTTTTTTTAAAAATTTCTTTTCTGCCTGGCAAAATCAGCACTGCTCCATTCTGCTATATTTCCCCATAAAGAAGTTCAGCTTTATGTCTAATAACAATAATACAAACACAAATAGTTGTTAAGAAAGGCCTCTGTGTTCCGTTTTCATCATAAATCCCTTGCGTAATGAGCTACTGACCTATTGCGCCCCTCCATAGAGAATGTTGATCCTATTGCTGAAATCTTATGAGAAACACTAAAGGAACAGAAATTATAACAAATTTGAAAGAGAAAGGAGAAAGTTTCTAATTCTGAATATGGTGAAAAAAAAAGGCAGATAAATTAAAGATCATAATTCACTTTTTAAAATGACTAAAATAATCATGGATTGCACACATATATAGTTAGAAGGATACTTATTGCAGAGTTGCTTAAAATAGTGAAAACTGGAAACAAACTAACTGTCCAACGATAAGGGATTGGTTAAGTTGAGATGCAGCCATTCAGTAGAAAACTATAAAAGACGCTGTTTAAGCATATTTTAGTGATATAGAGGCATCCATATTTGGGTGAAAAAAAAAGTTAGAGAACAGTATGTAGAGAACAAACCCGGTTTTGTAGAGAATAATTTTCTAGCTGTGTAACTTCAGGTAAGTTCCTTAATTTCCTTAAAGCAGTTTTTTTCCTCCATAATTGTACCTACCTCATAGGTTAGAGTGAGGATAACATGAGATTCTCTGTATAAAGTAACTGGCATATAGCACTTACCAAAGTAAGTGCTATACATGTTAGCTCTCGATGTTGTATGTTCATAGCGGTGAGAAAGCATTTGAGGATATAACACTAAGTAATTTTCTGGGTGGCGGCTGATTTGTTTACCTTGTACTTTTAAACCTCCACAAGTAAGAAACTGAAATATTACACTATTCACATACAGTGATTATTCTCTTAAAATCTACGACGGTGCTTTCTTTGCTCACAGTAAATAAATCTGGCTGAACTGATTTTACCCTTCAGATTTCATTTAACCAAGGTTTGCTCTGATATGGTTAAATTATTTGACTTGGGACTTTGCAGGCAGTCCAGTGGTTAAGGCTTCACCTTCCAATGCGGGGGTGCAGGTTCGATCCCTGGTAGGGGAGCTAAGGATCCCACATGCCTCTTAGCCAAAAAACCAAAACATAAAACAGAAGCAATATTGTAACAAATTCAATAAGACTTTTAAAAAATGGTCACATAAAAAAAAAAAAGGGACTTCCCTGGTGGCACAGTAGTTAAGAATCCGCCTGCCGATGCCGGGGACACAGGTTCAAGCCCTTGTCTGGGAAGATCCACATGCCGCGGGCAAACTAAGCCTGTGAGCCACAACTACCAAAGCCCACGTGCTTAGAGCGGGTGCTCCACAACAAGAGAAGCTACCGCAGTGGGAAGCCCACGTACCACAACGAAGAGTAGCCCCCTATCACAACAACTAGAGAAAGCCCGCACGCAGCAATGAAGACCCAACACAGCCAAAAATTAAAATAAAATAAAATAAATTTATTTTAAAAATACTTGACTTGGGGGCTTCCCTGGTGGCGCAGTGGTTGGGGAGTCCGCCTGCCGATGCGGGGACGCGGGTTTCGTGCCCTGGTCCGGGAGGATGCCGCGTGCCGCGGAGCGGCTTGGGCCCGTGAGCCACGGCCGCTGAGCATGCGCTTCCGGAGCCTGTGCTCTGCAATGGGAGAGGCCGCAACAGTGAGAGGCCCGCGTACCGCAAAAAAAAAAAAAATACTTGACTTGGGCTTCCCTGGTGGCGCAGTTGGTTGAGAGTCCGCCTGCCGATGCAGGGGACACGGGTTTGTGCCCCGGTCTGGGAAGATCCCACATGCCATGGAGCGGCTAGGCCCGTGAACCATGGCCGCTGAGCCTGCGCATCTGGAGCCTGTGCTCCGCAACAGGAGAGGCCACAGCAGTGAGAGGCCCATGTACCGCAAAAAAAAAAAATTGACTTAAGGGCTAAATTTGTCTATATAATACTGTTATTGGGTAAAGCAAGGCATACGTGCATGGTTCAGCCTCAAAACTTATGAGACCCAGTTCACTAGAAAGCCAGCAGATCTCAAATTATCAGTGGGAGGTGGCCTATCATAGCCTAATCATTTCTGGTGTCCTCCCAAGTCCCTTCCTCTCTCCTTCTTTTTGACTCTTTTCCTCTCCATAATCAAAGCCTAGGGGCTCTTTCTACCAGTCTTTAAGCCAGTTACAGTGCCTCCTTCATGTTAGCGTTGCTAGTACCCAGCATAGTGGCTGGAATATAGTAGCTGCTCACTAAACATTCACCAACTGAATAAATATCTGATAGTAGTAGTTCACAATGGAGGCTTCAAATCCCTCATAAGGGAATTAGATAAAGGTGGATAGGCTACTCTTATCTGAAACTGTCTAGAATTCTCGGTAATTCTTCCTTAAGAAAAGAAAACAAACAACATCTCACTTTAACGTATCACTTTTTTAAAAGTTCTCATTTGTATTCCATTGTCTATTTTAATAGATGTAAGATTATTTCTATGTTTTTCCCTATATTTATTTAAAGTCCCACAAGAATTCCAGAGAGTTTAATTGCTCAGAGAAACACAGCCAGTAAGTTACCACCCGGATAGCCTTAGGTCTTCTGGATTCTGATGCCCAAGATCTCTGCATCACACTGTGGAAAAAAACATTCCCTGTAACCTTTGACCCTAAAAGTTGTTGCAGATATAAGGTAAGAACAAACGTTTTCAGTAACACCTGAGCAAATGCTCCCTATCCCTCCAACTGTCTCCTAGGGGTTTTTATAAGATTCCGTGAAAACCCAAAGGTGTCCAAGTGTTTCCCTCCACGTTCAAAAGTCAACCAGCTTTACTGAAAAATGAAACTAGAGAAACCAAATTAAACATTAACTCGTTAAAAAACACTTCAACCAGAAGACTACTGTGAAGTAAGGCCAGCAGCAAACCAAGGAAAGGGCTACAATTTTGTCCTGCGTATTTTTTTAAAAGGCAAAAAAACAAGTTAAGGGTAAAGTTAGAGAGTTATCCACACATCCTTTCTTCCTCCAAATTCCATTTGTCACTTTCAGCCACTGCTCTGACTCTGTTTAGTGAATGGCAGTTCCCCTGGTATGGGGTGGGAACCTGAACTCTTTCAGGTATCCACACAGAAGTGTTGAACTTACTTCACACTCTGAGGAACTTGCCAAAGGATTTCACACCCTAAACCTCAACCCACCACGTTTGTAAGTAGGAAATTCTGTGGAAATTAATTGGTGATTATCTAAGCCAGCTGGAACACACTATTTATATATAAACAGTTAAAATTTGTTGAGGTCTGCTTTGTGCCAGACATTATGATAGGTCTTCTAAGGTTTAACTCTCATTATTATCCTCTGAAGTTGTTACAGTCCCATTTTACTAGTTCAGAGTGTTTAATGCGACTGAGAACCCACCATTAACAGATGTGACTAGGATTGAAACCAAGGATTTGGAAAGTTAAGTTCAAAATCCACGCCCACCTAGAGGCACTAAACAATTGAATCTCTTCAAAAATTTAACATACATGTCAAAACGATCCTAAGGTCGTATTAGAGCAAGCAAGATGAAATAGAAGAATGGCAGAGACTGACAGGACATAACGTTTGAGTTGTTTCAAGACGTAGCCACGGGCTATTAACCATCCATACCTCAGAGAAGTAGACGGGTCCAGTCGCACCTATCTGCGCTGAAACACCAAGCCTCCCTTTCCTTAAGGGTAGTAGCTTTGGAATGCCAAACGTGTAAACGTTTCAGCGTGGGCAGCCCAGAGCTGGGTTCTTACCGTTCACACATCATCAGTAAGTGCCTCTCAAAAAAGCTTAAAGACAGTCCCTCCTCCACCTCCTTTGAACTAAAGTCCTGACCTCCAGAGTGGCTCAGGACAATCTATGGTTCAGTCTGTGTCCTTTCAACGTCAGGACCGAGTGACCCGCAATGGTTGCAAATGAATGAGATGAATGCTCAGAGCGTGGAGACGAAGCCACACGTCCATCCTCTCTATCAGGCAAAATCAGGGAAGGATGCCTTGGGGCGGGGCGCGTGGGAGCCGAATTAGAGCCACGTCCGCGTTCGCAGTCCACCATGCCCTCCCCGCGCTGCGCCCGCCGCACGGCTTTCCAGCCCATCCTCCTCCCCGGCCCCTCCGGCGCTCCTTACCCGCTCTCACCTGGGGCTCCAGACCTTCCCGGCCGGACGCACCAGCTCCCGGGCCCGGGATCTGCTAGCGGACGGAGCCCGCTGCCGCAGCCGCAGCCGCAGCCGCCCCCGGCCGAAGCCGCTGTAAAGTTTGCTCGGGGTCTCGCCCTCTCCTGCCTCGGCCCTGCCAGGGAAGCACCTCCCGGGTCGCTCCCGCGGCTGCCGCTTCCGAGGCCGCTCTCGGCGGCGCTGCAGCACCGGCCGGGCTCTGGCTGCCGGAGAACGGCTCCTTGCGCGCGGAGGGCGGGGTCTCCCCGCTCAGACCGCGCCGCGGCGCTCGGTGTTTACCGCGGCCCCGCGGCCCGCTCTCCCCGCCCGCCGCCCTGCGCGCTCCTGACATCATTCATTCTCTCACACCCTTGCCCGCCCACTCCGTTTCCAAACAGTGACTCACCCGGCGGCGCCCGCTCCCGCTGCTGTGGCTCTCCAGGCGCAGAGCGGAGCTCGAAAAACCGGTGCGACTTCTTGAGAAGTGAACCCTCAGCCGCGGCTCTCTGCTCCCAGCCGTTAAAGGTGCAGGGAAGGAGGGGCTTGGCAGGCGGGGCAGATTGGCTCAGCGGGGAAAGGCTGGAGCGGACCTCCCTGAATGGTGACAGAGAACAATCTGGGAAAGTTCTTACGGTGCCACTCCCTGCAACTTTCAAGGGTGGGGCCGGGAAGAGATCCCCCCACACCCGCACGTTGCCGTTCTCGGAAACGGCTTCCTGACGTCGGTGTGAGTGGGCTTGGGGCACCAGCGGTTATTCACTAGGTATTGCCTTGGCCTGGGTCAAAGAGTGGGTTTCCAGACCTCAAAGGATTGCCGGGCAGGATTAGTCATGGGTCCGCACGATGGTAACTCTAGGTGAGAGCTGGAAGGGTTCACCAAGTTAATAAGGCTACTAATACTTTCCCTTAGGTGACTAACCACCATGTCATATGTCCTGTTAATTGATTTGCTTCTCATTAAGGATAGAAAACAGAAACCAAAATGAACAGTGAGAGAGTAGTTCTTTGCTCAGCGGAACACTGCGCTTTTCCGCAGCTTTTCGAGAGCACAAGACGGCGGTGTGAGATTTCTCTGATGAGCTCAGCAGTTATGTTTTTAGAAGGGGTGTTGCCTTCTTTAAAATCGTCAAGGCTCTACACTTTTTGGAGTTGCTATTCATACACCTGCTGGGCAGTTTTCAAAGTAAACGATGGCTGCCTCGGATTCTAACTAGGATGAATCAGAGGGAATTTGGTCAAATTCTTATTGAATTTAACTGACAGATATGTTTTATGTTAATTTCTACTTTCGGACAGGGTAATTATGCTTAGGATTTGCACTGACTTATGGGTGATTACATATAGTCAACAAAAATAATCAAGAGACATGTCTGGGTGCTCAGTGCAGAAATCATGGAGGTAAACAATCATCTGTTTATGATAATTCAACAGGATGGTAACAGAAAAACAAACAAACAAAAAAACACAAAAAAAAACCTTGCAGGACAGTCCCAAAACAGACAACTGTATGATGTCACTACAGGAGTTTCCCTGAAATGAAAACATTCCTGAGTTAACCAGAGGTTCAACATCATTGTTGTGGAAAATGTACATCAAGGTACAGAAAGGTAACAACCCAGAACACCAACAATTGAAATTTATTTCACTTGGGTTTATGTTTCCTTTTCAATAGGAGTTCGTTTTTTACAAAACCCAGGCATTTTGCCCAGAAGGCACTAGCAAATGGATTGGTTTGCTAGGATGTAAAGTAAATAGAAATTCAAACCAACAGTTTTTATAGACCATCACAGATGTAATCAGAGGCTTGGGTGTCCTGTCCGCTGGTAACACAGAAGGACTAGATTCAAATGTGTAGCCACAGGAAAGTTTGAGTGAATATCCCACCTACTCCCTACTTTATGACCCAAATGTTCAGGCATTATGGAGATATGTTCAAGTAAGATTTTCTACAGATCTCAGAAAATGATATTGTGGGCTTTGGGGTCTGTGCACATGGGTGAAGTCAAGAAGCTCAAAAGAAGGCCTCCCATCCTATGTGTCTTATTGCAGATGTAAATCCTGCAGCCCTATCATACAAAGGTCTCCGTCTGTATGAGAGGCTGTTTAATGGGTAGTTTTAAATTTGCAGTTACTATTATGTCTCAGTTTAAATATTGTGAAATAAATAATTACGTGATTTTATTATACCACTTAAATATACCCCAGTAAATGTAATATTGAATAATATAATTGTGACTGAGTTCCATGAAGTTTTTCCATTCTACTCATTATCAACATATGAGAAAGCAAATTATTCATCTTAATTTCCATGTTTTGAAAAACACTGATTGATTGTCTCACAGAAAGAGGTGATTTTTTTTCAACTGAACTTTTTGTTCATACAACATATCAAAGTTTACTAAGTCCCTGATTAATCACCTTCCGAAAATAATAATGCTGAATGTTCTAAAGGAGAGATAGGGCTGACAGTTGTGTTCCTGTCAATTTTTTTTCTAAACCAGTACATGCTGTAAAGCGAGTTTTACATATATTTCTTTGGTATGATACAACATACTGGTTAAGTTAGGAAAACATACATATCTGTAGTACTTACCTGCTCTTATAATAACTCCTACTCTAGATGTACCTAAGTCATTGACTCAAGCAACAAATGTTTATTGAGTTCCCACTTTGTGCCCACATTGTTTGTCTAAGAATCACCATGTGCATCTTCTAAACATATGTCTCAGCAATGGGAATGTTTGCTTTTTTAGAAAAATTACCTGAGGATGTTTATAATTATTTATAATTTCCCCAGGGTCCAGTGCCTGGCATGTAATTATTCAGTGAGTGAAATAAATGAATGAACAAGCCTCAAAGAACAAACTAATAGTGAAGTAATCCCATGTTATGAGATACTATATAGGTAATGGAAAAAAAAAGAATAAGATAGTTCCATAGGCTCTTAGAAAACTCTGTGTTAAGTGAAAAATATGAGTTGATGAGAAATATATTCACACACTCAATTTTTATGAATCAAACATAACTTCCGGGACTTCCCTGGTAGCACAGTGGTTAAGAATCCTTCTGCCAATGCAGGGGACACGGGATCGATCCCTGAACCAGGAAGATCCCACATGCCACGGAGCAACTAAGACCGTGCGCCACAAGTACTGAGCCCACGTGCCACAACTATTGAAGCCTGCACACCTAGAGCCCAAGCTCTGCAACAAGAGAAGCCACCGCAATGAGAAACCCGTGCACCGCAACAAAGAGTAGCCCCCACTTGCCACAACTAGAGAAAACCCACGCACAGCAACGAAGACCCAACGCAGCCAAAAATAAATAAAATTTTAAAAGCAAAAAAAAAAACCCATAACTTCCCACAGCTTCCCTTGTGGCGCAGTGGTTAAGAATCCGCCTGCCAATGCAGGGGACGTGGGTTCAAGCCCTGGTCCAGGAAGATCCCAGGTGCTGTGGAGCAACTAAGCCCATGCGCCACAACTACTGAGCCTGTGCTCTAGAGCCCGTGAGCCACAACTACTGAAGCCTGCGCGCCTAAAGCCCATGCTCCGCAACAAGAAAAGCCACCACAATGAGAAGCCCGCACACTGCAACGAAGAGCAGCCCCCTCTGGCCGCAACTAGAAGAAAGCCTGCACGTAGCAACTAAGACCCAAGGTAGCCAAAAAGAAAACATTTTTTAAAAAAGGAGGAAGACAGGTTTAAAAAAAAAAAAACAAAACTTCCCCCCAAAAAATCCAGAATCAAACTATATATTACCTCTTGCAATGAGATACAGTCAGCCCTCTGTATCTGCAGGTTCTGTAGCCTCTGATTCAACCAAGATCAAAAATATTCAGAAAAAGATTCCAGGAAATTCCAAAAAGCAAAACTTTAATTTGAGTGCCAGCAATTATTTAGATAGCATTTACATTGTATTAGATATTGTAAGTAATCTAAAGACGATTTAAAGTATATAGGAGGGTGTGTATAGGTTATATGCAAAATCTTTGCCATTTAATATAAGGGATTTGAGCATCCATGGAGTTTGGTATCACCAGGGTCCTGGAACCAATACCCTGCAGATACTGAGGGCACCTGTATAGAAAGTAAGAAAGTGAGGGGGAAACTAGTATTTCTGGACTATTTTTCAATAAGACATATTACTTTTGAAATCAAAAACGACAACACAAGCAATATTACAACTGAGAAGGCAGTAATACGAGTCCATGACATAAGGAAGCTTACTGTCTAGTTGGAGAGATAATAACACCCAGAACAATAGAGATTAAGGCTGATCACCCTCTGAATTTGGGGTTTCAGATATTTATTCTGTGCCAGGTCCATCCAAAGAGCAAACACCTACCATTTATTGGTACTTATTGTATGCCGGGGACTGTGCAAATTGCTTTACCTATATTATCTCATTTAACAATTTCAGCAACAATCTGAGATAGGTACTCATAATGCCCTTCTCTTCATATAAGGTAACCAAAGAAAAGAGAGATTGTCATTTTCTGGAGATCACATCCAAGTAAGTAGCATCATGGGAATTCCCTGGCAGTCCAGTGGTTAGGACTCTGCACTGTCACTGCTGAGGGCCCAGGTTCAATCCCTGGTCAGGGAACTAAAACCATGCAACAAAAAAAAAAAAAAAAAAAAAAAAAAAAGTAAGTGGCGTCATTAGGACATAAAACCAGGGTCTTCTGGCCCTAAAGTTCATGCTTTTAGCCACTATTCCTTAAATTGCATCCACACTGAGTGTTGTGCATGGCGCTTCTGCACACGATCTCGGAGCTGAGGGGTCAAGCCCGGCTCTTTCATGCTAGGAGCTGTGGTGTGAAGGGTCGTTGATGCAAGGCCTCTGCATGCGGCACCCTGTGAGCAAGTGAAACTAGACCAAGCGCGCAAGAAGAGGTTAAGACCTTATCACCTGGATTCCATCTTATTTTTCCTGGGGACCTCAGTGGACTTTTTGCCTGTGACTAATAAGAGGTCCAGTCACAGGCCAAATGGACTTCACTCCAATGCCATGCCAATCGTGGGCAGCAAGAAATGGAGCCACGGCTGCAGGTATTCACCAAGCCTTCTCCAGGCTGGCCAAGCAGGGCAGTTCTTGCCACCCTGGAGCGTGAAATTGCGGAGCCAACAATAAACTGACAAGGTCCAGCGCAGTCAGAGTTGAGCCGATGCAATTATGAAATAAACCCGTTTTGAAAGTGTGTTGTCCAGCTGCCGCTACAGCTGAGTCTTTTCACGAACAGCAAACTCTTGACCATTTCTTGCATGTTCATACCCCCGCATGAGAAGTGGACATCCATAATCTGTGAAAGGATTCCAAAGTGAAATTGACACCATTGCACTGAAAATCTAGGCTATTGAAACCTAGACAGTCCTGGTTGGGGAGGGGGCAGAGTTATTATTATTTAGAAAAAACAACAACAGCTGTTTAATGATACCTTAGGAATTAGAAAAATTTCATGATTTGCCAAGATGAGCCAAATGTTGTGACACATTAAACACTGACATTGAAACATGCTCTAAAAAAAAAAAATTGCATCCACACTGATATAACTCTTTTGATGTTAACAATACTCTTACTTTGGTTTTTAAAACATGTTTATTTTAAACTAATTTTAAAAATAAGGTAATAGGGGCTTCCCTGGTGGCGCAGTGGTTGAGAGTCCGCCTGCCAATGCAGGGGACACGGGTTTGTGCCCCGGTCCGGGAGGATCCCACATGCCGCGGAGCGGCTGGTCCCATGAGCCATGGCCGCTGAGCCTGTGCGTCCGGAGCCTGTGCTCCGCAACGGGAGAGACCACAGCAGTGAGAGGCCCGCGTATCGCCAAAAATAAATAAATAAATAAATAATAAAATAAAATAAGGTAATAGTACCATACTATGCTGCTATTGGAAAATGAAGAAAAAATGTAAACACTGTTAACATTTTGGTGTCCAGTCTCCTTCCCTTAGATTTCCATTGTTTAAGATAATTTCAACAACAGCATACAAGTTATTCTTATTCTGATTTTTTTTAAAAAAATGAGCACTGTATCATATGCTCTTTCCTCAAGATTATTACTTTAGTGGCTGGAAGGTATGCCAAAAATATATATATATGCTTGTACATGTATGTGTGTGCACTGAACTTGGTCTCTCTGAAATCTGGTAGTCTAGTTCTTGATTGGGGAGCAATTTAGTTTAATATTTTAATATTTTTCTACTAATGAAAATCCTTGGGCTATCTTTTTTAGAGTTAGTACTACTACACTATCTATACAAATGTTCTATATTAAATGAAAGTGTTTTGGATATTCAGAAGAGTAAATGAAATGTACTATTTGCCACATTTTATGAACATTACTGTCCATGCTGTTTCTGGACTGGAGGAAAATGAGGAGGGTGTAGGAACAGCAATACGCAGTTTTGCCGCAGTCCGGGTGTGACATGGCCGTGGTCTGCATTAGGAGAGTAGTGATGGGAATGTAGAAGGTAGAGCAGATCTGAAGCATAATGGACAGAACTTGCAAATCAATTGGATATGGGGATGGAGCCAAAGATGACTCCTACTTTTTTTGTTGACTTGAGCACTTGGGTGGATGGATGGTAGTGCCCTTGTACCAGGACAAGGAATGCCAAGATAAGAACAGGTTTATGAAGGAAGATGATGAATTATATTTAAACATGATGACTTTGAGATCTGACACGTATAATTGGAGATGTCAAGTGGGGAGCTGATGATAGTGGTCTGGAACTCAGAAAAGAACCAGGAACTGCAGATATAAATTTGGGGAGAGTCAGCATGTAGATAAGAAAGCCACAGGAGACCTTGGCAAAGACGGCGGGGTAGGAAGACCCTGAGCTCACCACCTCTCACAGGCATACCAAAATTACACATATTTAGAGAGCAACGTTTGATGAGAAAACCCAGAATCTACCAGAAAAGATCTTGTACAACTAAAGATATAAAGAAAGAAACAACAATGAGATGGGTAGGAGGAGTGGAGTCACACACAGTACAGTCAAGACTCATACACCTAAGTGGGCGACCCACCGGTCCCGGGATCTCTGGGCCACGACCCCACACAGAAGCAGGCAGACACTGGCCCCAGGACCAGTGCAGCTCTGCAGCTTGACATGTCAGGTCACAGCCAACGCACCAACCCTGGAAACCCCCAGGCCCCGGCCATGCCCACCAGCTCTGGGACACCTTGCGCCTTTTAGCCAGCAGCCCAAGGATCCAGCCCCACCCGGCAGTGGACTGAAACCAGCTTTGGAACACCCAGGGCCCTGCAGCTAGAGACCCCGGTACCCAGCTCCACACACCAGTGATCCAGCACTAGTCCTGGGACCCCCCTGGGCCCTGGGGCCACCCACCAGCAGGGCAACACCAGGTCTGAGATACTTGGACTCCTCAGACACCTGAGGCTCCAGCCCCACTCACCAGTGGGCCAGCACCAGCTTTGGGAAACCCCAGAACCTGCAGCCAGCTGTGTCAGGAACTGGTCCTACCCACCGCCAACACTATATTTGGGAAGTCCAGCCCCACAACCACACACTACAGACCTAGCTCTGCCCACCACAAGCTAGCCACCGAGGTTCCATAGCTAGCCGACTTGTGACCTGGCCCCACCAAACAGCAGCTGGCAGCCTCCACACAAGGCAGGGCCTGGCAACCAACTGGACAGGGGGCCAGCCACACCTACCAAACTGCCCACAGTAGTCAGCCCACTACAAGAGACGGACCTATGTAGCCCAACATAGGGAGCATGCCTCGAGCATATAGCTCTGGTTACCAGAGGGGAGTGCGCTGCTGGGATGCATAGGACACCTCCTCCAAACAGCAGCTTCTCCAAGGTCTGGAAATGTAACCAACCTATCAGATACACAGAAGTAAAAATAGCAACTTGGAAAATGAGGTGACAATGTTCCAAATGAAGCAACAAGATAAAGCCCCAAAAGAAGAACTAAGTGAAATGGAGATAAGCAGTCTACCTGATAAAGAGTTCAAGGTGATGACTGTAAAGATGGTCAAAGAGCTCAGGAGAAAAATGGATGAACAGAGTGAGAAATTAGGAGTTTTTAACAAAGAGTTAGAAAATATAAAGAAGAATGAGAGATAAAGAATAAAATAACTGAAATGAAAAATAAACTAGAAGGAATCAAGAGTAGATTAAATGATACAGAGGAATGTATCAGCGAGCTGGAAGATAGAGCTGTGGAAATCACTGAGGTTGAACAGGAAAAAGAATAAAAGGAAATGAGGACAGTTTAAGAGACTTCTGGCACAACATCAAGCATACTAACATTTACATTATAGGAGTCCCAGAAAGAGGAGAGAGAGAGAAAGGGACTGAGAACATATTTGAAGACATAATCGCTGAATACTTACATAACCTGGGAAAGGAAGCAGACATCCAGGTCCAGGAAGCACAGAGAGTGCAAAACAGGATCAACCTAAGGAGGAACATACCAAGACACATTGTATTTAAGATGACAAAAATTGAATATTAAAAGCAACAAGGGAAAAGCAATAAATTACATACAAGGGAACTCCCATCAGGCTATCAGCCGACTTTTCAGCAGAAACTCTGCAGGCCAGAAGGGAATGGCACAACATATCTAAAGTGATGAAAGGGAAAAACATACAACCAAGAATAATCCACCAAGCAAGGCTTGCTTTCTGATTGGATGGAGAGATCAAAAATTTTACAGATGGGCTTCCCTGGTGGCGTAGTGGTTGAGAGTCCGCCTGCCGATGCAGGGGACACGGGTTCATGCCCCGGTCCGGGAAGATCCCACATGCCGCGGAGTGGCTGGGCCCGTGAGCCATGGCTGCTGAGCCTGCGTGTCCAGAGCCTGTGCTCCTCAACGGGAGAGACCACAACAGTGAGAGGTCCGCGTACCGCAAAAAAAAAAAAAAAAAAAATTTTACAGATAAGTGGTGTGGGGGGGGTGATAAATTGGGATTGACATATATACACTAATATGTATTTAATGGATAACTAATAAGAACCTGCTATATAAAAAAATAAATAAAATTCTAAAATTCAAAAAAAAAGTTTTACAGATAAGCAAAAGATAAAGAGTTCAGCACCATCAAACCAGCTTTACAAGAAATGTTAAAGGGATTTCTCTAAGTGAAAAAGAAAAGGCTACAACTAGAAACGTGAAAATTACAAAAAAGAAAAACCTCATTGGTAAAGGCAAATATACAGAAAAGGTAGTAAATCAACCATGTGCAAAATTAGCAGGAAGGTTAAAAGGCAGAAGTAGTAAAACCATTCATATCTGTGATAAGCAGTTAAGGGATACACAAAACAAAAAGATGTAAAACATGATGTCAAAAACAGTAATGATGGGGGGAGGAGAGTAAAACTGGAGGGTTGTTACAGTGCATTTGAAATTAAGACATCAGCAACTTAAAATAATCATGTATATGTAAAGATTGCTATATATAAACCTCATGGTAACCATGAACCGAAAACCTAATAGAGAGACATAAAAAATAAAGAGAAAGGAATTCAAACATAACACTAAAGCAAGTCATCAAATCATGAAGAGAGCAAGAGAAAAAGAAACAACGAAGAACTACAAAAACACCCAGAAAACAATTAACTAAATGAGATTAAATACAACCTGTCCATAATTACTTTAAATGTAAATGACTAAATGTCCCAATCAAAAAACTTAGGGTGACTGACTTTCAGTCTAAGTGACAGTAAGTCACCTCAACTATGGAAACGCTGGGCTGTGAAATCATGTCTGTTAGCTCAGACTGGAGTGTGTCCTATGAGCATCCCTCCTACTCCTTACAGAAGGCCAAGATGGTGCCCCAGAGCTGCTCCTCAAAGTGCACCCACCAGCTAAGTCTGAGTTTTTTGGTTTGTTTTTTTTTTTTTTTTTTTTTGCGGTACGCGGGCCTCTCACTGTTGTGGCCTCTCCCGTTGCGGAGCACAGGCTCCGGACGCGCAGGCTCAGTGGCCATGGCTCACGGGCCCAGCTGCTCCGCGGCACGTGGGATCTTCCCAGACCAGGGCACGAACCCATGTCCCCTGCATCGGCAGGCGGACTCTCAACCACTGCGCCACCAGGGAAGCCCTGAGTCTGAGTTTTGTCTCTCTAAATGTTAAAAAAAAATAACATAAGGAGAAAAGGACATTCCCCACTAAATGTGAACACTTTGCATAAGCTTGATAGGGCAAGAGTGCCATCAACAACTATTTTAAAGTGAATCTTCTTTTCATCCACCTCTCGTTTTTTTCCTTAAATGAGGAAACACATTGGTCTAGCAAGGATAGTATCTGTGCCTTGAGGATAGCAATTATAGAATCGATCCATCTAAAATATCGTATTCTGCATTTTCTTGCTTTGTTTGTTTAGAGAGGGTAATACCAAACAGTCTTCAAAGAAAATGAGAGGAAGACCAAGTGCTTCAACAATCAAGAACATCTATGTTTTGAGATGGGTGTGTGGTGAAGCATGCTTTTGGGGTTTTCTGTATTTAGGAGATTCTGAGTTCTTGACTGTTGGCCAACTTTCAAGCAAGTAAAAATCAGTGCGGTCTGTAAATTTTTCTAAGTTTACCCAGAAAAATGCTCTGTTCCTCCTGTGGCACATGCTTATGCTGCTGAAAGCTAAATCCTCAAAATAAAACCTAAGGAGGGGACTAAGAATTCATTAAAGTAACTCAGTGGTGTCTCTACTAATTCCTATCCTGTAGAAAAATTTTTGGTAGTGGATAAATAACATACCCTGGGCAGGTGAACTCAACCTGGTAGATAAAAGTTTGCTTTGGGGCTTCCCTGGTGGCACAGTGGTTGAGAGTCCGCCTGCCGATGCAGGGGATGCAGGTTCGTGCCCCGGTCCGGGAAGATCCCACAGGCCACGGAGCAGCTGGGCCCATGAGCCATGGCCGCTGAGCCTGCGTGTCCGGAGCCTGTGCTCCACAACGGGAGAGGCCACAACAGTGAGAGGCCCGCATACCGCAAAAAAAAAAAAAAAAAAAAAAAAGTTTGCTTTGGTCACAGTTGCTTATGAATATGGGTTTCAAAATAAACATAAAGGCTTAACTTAGAATTTCATTATGTTTTAGAATCATCACTGCCTTAATGTTCAAACATCTAATTAAGTTCTCCTAGTAAGGAGAAATGCACGTTTGTTTATGGCTTGTGAATATATATGCAGTGATCTATGGCTTTAAAAAAATTCTGTGTTTCTGTGACAATGTTTGTTAATCTAGCCAATGGAGTTATTTACAGAAAAATGTAGCATGTAGTAGTTTTTCATGTACAAGTAAGAACTGTTTCCCCCCAAAACCTTAGTTACCTGAATTGTTCTAAGATTATTTGTAAAATCTGAAACTCAGTGATTAAAGAGAAGTGAGAATTCTAAAAAACAAACAAACAAAAAACTTAGGGTGACTGAATGGATAAAAAAAGCAAGACCTATCTATATGCTGCCTACAAGAGACTCACTTCAGATCTAAAGACACACAGAGACTGAAAGGGAAGGGATGGAAGAAGATGCAATATGCAAATGGAAATCAAAAGAAAGTCAGGGTAGCAATATTTATATCAAGACAAAATAGACTTTTATTTGTTTGTTTGTTTTTGCGGTACACAGGCCTCTCACTGTTGTGGCCTCTCCCATTGTGGAGCACAGGCTCAGGACGCGCAGGCTCAGTGGCCATGGCTCATGGGCCCAGCCGCTCCACGGCATGTGGGATCTTCCCGGACCGGGGCACGAACCTGTGTCCCCTGCATCGGCAGGCGAACTCTCAACCACTGCGCCACCAGAGAAGCCCCAAAATAGACTTTTAAACGAAGACTGTAACAAGAGACAAAGAAAGACATCACATAATGATCAAGGGATCAATCCAAGAAGAATATATAACAATTGTAAATATGTATGCACCCAAGTTAGGAGCACATAAATACATAAGGCAAATATTAACAGACATAAAGGGAGAAATCAATGGCAAAACAATAATAGGAGAGAAACTTAACACCCCACTTACATCAATGGACAGATCATCCAGACAGAAAAAAATCAATAAGGACACATAAAACAAATAGACATATATATATATATAAAACATTCCATCCCAAAGCAGCAGAATACACATTCTTTTCAAGTGCACATGGAACATTCTCCAGGGCAGATCACATACTAGACCACAAAACAAAAAAAAACAAGCCTTGGTAAATTTAAGAAAATTTAAATTATACCAAACATTTTTTCCAACCACAATGTGATGAGACTAGAAATCAACTAAAAATAACCCAAAAAATGTAGATAACAAAAACACATGGAGGCTAAACAATATGCTACTAAACCACCAATGAATCACTGAAGGAATCAAACAAGAAATAAAAAAAATACCTAGAGGGCTTCCCTGGTGGCGCAGTGGTTGAGAGTCCGCCTGCCGATGCACGGGACACGGGTTCGTGCCCGGTCCGGGGGGATCCCACATGCCGTGGAGCGGCTGAGCCCGTGAGCCGTGGCTGCTGAGGCTGCGTGTCCAGAGCCTGTGCTCCGCAACGGGAGAGGCCACAGCAGTGAGAGGCCCACGTACGGCAAAAAAAATGAAAAAAAAAAATACCTAGAG
The DNA here is from genome assembly GCF_008692025.1 of Phocoena sinus. Taxonomy (NCBI): domain Eukaryota; kingdom Metazoa; phylum Chordata; class Mammalia; order Artiodactyla; family Phocoenidae; genus Phocoena; species Phocoena sinus. Next base: position 32,186,633 of record NC_045767.1, read on the forward strand.
ACAAATGAAAATGAAAACACAATAATCCTAAATCTATGGAATGCAGCAAAAGCAGTTCTAATAGGGAAGTTTATAGTGATACAAGCCTACCTCAGGAAACAAGAAAAATCTCAAATAAATAACCTAACCCTACACATAAATTAATTAGAAAAAGAACAAACACAAAACAAAGTTAGTGGAAGGAAAGAAATCATAGAGATCAGAGCAGAAATTAATGAAATAGAGACAAAGAAAAAAAAGAAAGAACGAAAAAGAAAGAAAGAAAGAAAAAGAAAGAAAGAAAGAAAAGATCAGTAAAACTAAGAGCTGGTTCTTTGAAAACATAAAACTGATAAACCTTTAGCTGGACTCATCAAGAAAAAAAGAGGGTCCAAATCAATAAAATCAGAAATGAAAAAGGAGAACTTACAATGAACACCACAGAAACACAAAGCATCATTACTATGAACAACTACATGCCAATAAAATGGACCACCTAGAAGAAACGGACAAATTCCTAGAAATGTACAATCTCCCAAGACTGAATCAGGAAGAAATAGACAATATGAACAGACCAATTACCAGTAATGAAACTGAATCAGTAATTTAAAAACTCCCAACAAAACAGTATGGAGTTTCCTTAAAAAACTAAAAATAGAACTACACTATGACCCAGCAGGCCCACTACTGGGCATATACCCAGAGAAATCCATAATTCAAAAAGACACATGCACTACAATGTTCATAGCATCCCTATTTATAAAAGCCAGGACATGGAAGCAACCTAAATGTCCATCAACAGAGGAATGAATAAAGAAGTTGTGGTACATATATACAATGGAATATTACTCAGCCATAAAAAGGAATGAAATTGGGTCATTTGTAGAGACGTGGATGGACCTAGAGAGTATCATACAGAGTGAAGTAAGTCAGAAAGAGAAAAACAAATATTGTATATTAATGCATATATGTGGAATCTAGTAAAATGGCATAGATGACCTTATTTGCCAAGCAGAAATAGAGGCATGGACATAGAGAACAAATGTATGGATACCAAGGGGGAAAGGGGTGGGGTGGGAGGAATTGGGAGATTGGGATTGACACATATATGCTACTGATGCTATGTATTAAATAGACAACTGATGGGAACATACTGTATAGCACAGGGAACTCTACTTAATGCACTGTGGTGTCCTAAATGGGAGAGTAATCCAAAAGGGAGGGGATATATGTACATGTATGGCTGATTCATTGCAGTGCAGTAGAAGCTAACACAGCATTGTAAAGCAACTATACTCCAATTAAAAAACTCCCAAACAAAAGTCCAAGGCTAGATGGCTTCACAGGTGAATTCTCCCAAGCATTTACAGAAGAGTTAACCCTATTTTTCTCAAACTATTCCAAACAATTGTAGAACAATTGTAGAGGAAGGAATGCTTCCAAACTTATTCTACGAGACCAGCATCACCCTGATAACCAAAATCAAAAAAAGATATCAAAAAAAAGAAAGAAAGAAAATTACAGGCCAATATCACTGATGAACACAGATGCAAAAATTCTCAACAAAATATTAGCAAACCAAATCCAACAATACATTAAAAGGCTAATACACCATGATCAAGTGGGATTTATCTCAGGAATGCAAGAATGGTTCAGTATCTGCAAATAAATCAATGTGATACACCACATTAATAAAGTTAAGAATAAAAATCATATGATCATCTCAGTAGATGCAGAAAAAATTTTTGAAAAAATTCTACATCGATTTATGATAAAAACTCTACACATACACACACACACATACTCTACACAAAGTGGTATATAGAGAACATAACTCAACATAATAAAGGCCATATATGATAAGCTGACAGTTAACATGATACTTAACAGTGAAAAGCTGAAAGCTTTTCCTCTAAGAACAAGAACAAGACAAGGATGCCCACTTTCACTATTTTTATTCAACATAGTATTAGAAGTCCTAGCCACAGCAACCAGACAAAAAAATAAATAGAAGGAATCCAAATTGAAAATATACACACTACTATATATAAAATAGATAACCAACAAGGATCTACTGTAGGGACTTCCCTGGTGGCACAGTGGTTAAGAGTCTGCCTGCCAGTGCAGGGGACATGGGTTCGAGCCCTGGTCTGGGAAGATCCCACATGCCGCGGAGCAACTAAGCCCGTGTGCCACAACTACCGAGGCTGCGCTCTAGAGTCGCAAGCCACAGCTACTGAGCCCACGTGCTGCAACTACTGAAGCTCATGACCCTAGAGCCCATGCTCCACAATAAGAGAAGCCACCACAATGAGAGCACATGCACCACAACAAAGAGTAGCCCCTGCTCGCCACAAATAGAGAAAGCCCATGCACAGCAATGGAGACCCAATGTAGCCAAAAATAAATAAATAAATAAAGGATCTACTGTATACACAGGGAACTATACTCATTATCTTGTAATAACCTATAATGAAAGAAAATCTAAAAAAGACTATATATATCAAACACACATATACACACACACACATATATGAATTGCTTTGCTGTACACCTGAACCTAGCACAACATTGTAAAATTGTAAATCAACTACACTTCAATAAAAACTAAGAAAAATAAAGGCATTATATTAAACCATTTGAATTAAGGACACTTGTTACACAGCAATAGCTAAGTGATACAATAATCAAAGCAAACAGCAATAAAGGAAATTGTAATTTTTTTTTTTGGCTCCATTGTGTCTTTGTTGCTGCGCATGGGCTTTCTCTAGTTGTGGCTAATGGGGGCTACTCTTCATTGCAGTGCATGGGCTTCTCATTGCGGTGGCTTCTCTTGTTGCAGAGCATGGGCTCTAGGCACACGGGCTTCAGTAGTTGCAGCACACAAGCTCAGTAGTTGTGGCTCATGGGCTCTAGAGTTGTGGCTCATAGGCTCAGTAGTTGTGGCACACAGGCTTAGTTGCTCCACTGCATGTGGGATCTTCCCAGACCAGGGGCCGAACCTGTGTCCCCTGCATTGGCAGGCAGATTCTCAACCACTGTACCACCAGGGAAGCCCAGGGTAACTGTAATTTTTTTCAAATAAAAGGAATCAAAATTAGGAAGGAAGAAGTAAAACAGTCACTGCAGATGACGTGATACTATACACAGAAAATCATCAAGATGCCACCAAAAATATACTAGAGCTCATCAATGAATTCAGTAAAATTTAGGATACAAAATTAATATGTAGAAATCAGTTGCATTTCTAAAACTAACAACTACAAGAAAGAGAAATTAAGGAAACAATCCCATTTACAATCTCATCAAAAAGAATAAAATACCTAGGAATAAATCTAACTGTACTTAGAAAACTTAAGATGGGACTTCCCTGGTGGTCCAGTGGTTAAGACTCCATGCTCCCAATGCAGGGGGCATGGGTTTGATCCCTGGCCAGGGAACTAAGATCCTGCATGCCATGCAGTGTGGCCAAAAAAAAAAACCTGTAAGATACTGATGAAAGAAATTGAAGACAACACAAACAGATGGAAAGATACACTGTGTTCATGGATTAGAAAAATTAATAATTGTTAAAATGACCATAGTAGCTATCCAAGGCAATCTACAGATTCATTGCAACCCCTTTCAAAATACCAATGGCATTTATCAGAGATCTAGAAAAAATAATTTTAAAATGTGTATGGAAGCACAAAAGATCCCAAATAGTCAAAACAATCTTGAGAAAGAAGAACAGAGCTGGAGGTATCATGCTCCCTGACTTCAGACTATACTACAAAGCTACATCAATCAAAACAGTATGGTACTGGGGCTTCCCTGGTGGTGCAGTGGTTAAGAATCTGCCTGCCAGTGCAGGGGACACGGGTTTGAGCCCTAGTCTGGGAAGATCCCACATGTCACAGAGCAACTAAGCCCGTGAGCCACAACTACTGAATTCTGCACTATTAGAGCCTGTGCTCTGCAACAAGAGAAGCCACTGCAATTAGAAGCCCGCGCACCACAACAAAGAGTAGCTCCCACTTGCTGTAACTGAAGAAAGCCCGTGTGCAGCAGCGATTCAATGCAGCCAAAAATAAATAAATAAATTTTTAAAAAACAAAAAAACACTATGGTACTGGCACAACAGACACATAGATCAGTGGAACAGAGTAGAGACCCCAGAAATAAACCCACGTCTTATGGTCAACTTATCTACGACAAAGGAGGCAAGAATATACAATGGAGGAAAGACAGTCTCTTCAATAAGTGGTGCTGGGAAAACTGGACAGCTACATGTAAAAGAATGAAATTAGAACATTTTCTCATACCATATACAAAAATAAACTCAAAATGGATTAAAGACCTAAATGTTAGACTGGAAAGCATAAAACTCAGAAAAAAACACAGGCAGAACAGTCTTTGTCATAAATTGTAGCAATATTTTTTTGGATCTGTCACCTAAGGCACATGAAACAAAAGAAAAAGTAAACAAATGGAACCTAATTAAACTTAAAAGCTTTTGCACAGCAAAAGAAACAATTGACAACAAAAAGACAACACACTGAAGGGTAGAAAATATTTGCAAGTGATCTGAACAATACGGGGTTGATGTTGAAAGTATCTAAGCAGCTCATAGTACTGAATATCAGAAATAGAAAAAACTGGGCAGAAGGTCTGAACAGACATTTTTCCAAAGAAGACATAACAATGCCCAACATGCACATGAAACAATTCTCAAAATCACTAATCATCAGAGAAATGCAAATTGAAACCACAATGAGATATCACCTCACACCTGTCAGAAGGGCTGTCATCAAAAAGACCACAAATAAAAAATGTTGGTGAGGATGTGGAGGAAAGGGACCCCTTGGACACAGTTGGTGGGAATGTGAGCTGGTGCAGCCACTGTGGAAAACAATATGGAGGCTCCTCAAAAAACTAAACATAGAACTACCATATGATCTAGCAATTCCACTCCTGGGCATATATCTGAAGAAAATTAAAACATTAATTTGAAAAGATACACGCACCCCAATGTTCGTAGCAGCATTATTTACAGTTGCCAAGATATCGAAGCAACCTAAGTGTCCATCAACAGATGAATGGATAAAGAAGATGTGGTATATATATAAAATGGAATACTACTCAGCTATTAAAAGGAATGAACTTTTGTCATTTGCAACAACAGGGATGGACCTGGAGGGTACTGTGCTTAGTAAAATAAGTAAGATACAGAAAGACAAATACTGAATGTTATCATTTATATGTGGAAATGTGGAATCTAAAAATTTAAACAAAAGAATGAATACAACAAGACAGAAATAGTCTATATAGAGAACAAACTGTGTTTACCGGTGTGGAGAGGGAAAGGATAGGGGCAAGATAGGAGTAGTGGATTAAGAGATACAAACTACTATGTACAAAATAAATAAGCAACAAGGATATATTGTACAGCACAGGGAATATAGCCAATATTTTATAATAACTATAAATGGAGTATAAGCTATAAAAATAGTGAATCACTGTGCTGTACACCTGAAACTAATATAATATTGTAAATCAATTATACCTCAATTAAAAAAAAAAAAAAGCAAGCCATAGGACAAAATGAGATGGCCTGGAAAGAGAATACAGAGTGTCTAAGAGAGAGCCTAAAATATTAGGTTTGGTAAAGAAGAACACTGAAGATGATGCCGTAAATTCATAACTAGAGCAATAGGAAGCAGACCAAAAGAGTGCAGTATCCAGGATAACAAGGAAAAGACTTTTTGAGAAAGGTAGAATGGCCATCTATAATATATCGAATGCTCCTGAGAGCGCAGGTAAAATGAAGATGTAAAAGTCCATTGGATTTGGTAACATAGAGGTCTTTGTTAGCCTTAGCCAGAGGGAGTTTGGTTATGCTATGTTGAGTGGAATCCTCGTTGAGTGGGAGTGAAAAAAAGCTGGGTTCAGCAGCAGGCCAGTGAGCTGTCTTCCTGGAGGGCTGATCCATCAGGGATGCTAAAGCAGTATCAGAATAAATTTGTAAAATAAACTTGGGTTGGTGGGAAATGAGGGCTAATGGTATAGGTTTTCTTTCTGAGGTGAGGAAAACTTTCTACAATGGACTGCTGATGGGAAGGAATCAGTAAGGGGGTTGAGGAAGGAGACAATGGGGCGGATAATCAATAGTCAAAGTTCAGAAGTCAAGAGGAGATGGTATTCAGAACAGATGGAAGGAATGTCCTGGGAGATGAGAAAGAACAGCTAGTCCAATACAACAAGAGGGAAAAAGGAAGAAAGAGAAGCATGGGAGTGACACAGTTATGTCTGTAGACTGCGTGTAGAATGTTGAACTCACCCCTTTGTGTTTTTTTTGTTTTTTGGGGTTTTTTTGCGGTACGCGGGCCTTTCACTGTTGTGGCCTCTCCGGTTGCGGAGCACAGGCTCTGGACGTGCAGGCTCAGCGGCCATAGCTCACGGGCCCAGCTGCTCCGCGGCATGTGGGATCTTCCCGGACCAGGGCACAAACCCGTGTCCCCTGCATTGGCAGGCAGACTCTCAACCACTGAGCCACCGGGGAAGCCCTGAACTCACCCATTTGGATGCTTCCATTTTTCTGTGAGTCAGGAGGTGTGTATTAGTTTTCTATTGTTGCTGTAACAAATGCTCGCAAACTTACTAGCTTGAAATAACACAAGTGTATTAGCTCACAGTTGTGCTGGTCTGTTGGTTTCTCTGCTCCAAGTTTCAGCAGGTTCTGGCAGGCTTCCAAACTCCTCAGGTCATTAGCAGAATCTAGTTCTTTCCGCTTGCGGAACAAAGGTTTCCATTTCCCTGCTGGCTGTCAGCTGGGGGGTGTGGGGGGGTCACCTTTGGCAGCAGAGGCATCTGTCCCAGAGCTAGCCACAGCATGTTGAATCCTTCTCACAACTGGAATCTTTCTTACTTCTCTGCCACATCTCTTTGCCTCCGCTGGAGAAAGTTCTCTGTTTTTAAGGAGCATGTGATTAAATTGGGCCCACCTGGATAATTCAGGATACTTTTTCTATTGTAAGACCCATAATCTTAATTACATCTGCAAAGTCCCTTTTGCCATGTAATGTAACATATTCACAGGTTCTAGGGATTAGGGCATGGACATCTTTGGGAGGCCCATTCTGCTGAGCGCAAAGTGACATCATCAACTGAGAATAGGAAGTGGAAGACGTGGGAGGTTTTAGAGAGAATGGGAAAAGTTTGAAGTAACCACACTGGAGAGTAAGAACATGAACTGACTAGAGAAACTCTGTAAATGTGACAGATGGCCCGGTTGGGGCCATGGTGATACCAAGAGTGGCTTTCTCTGGCAGCACTCAGCCACTTGGGCATGGCGCAGAGAATGGGAGTAGTGATGGAATAGACAGGCAAAGGGTCTCTATTCTGTTCCATTGGTCTATGTGTCTGTCGTGCCAGTGCCGTATGGTTTTTTTGTTTTTAATAAATTTATTTATTTTTCATTTTTGGCTGCATTGGATCTTCACTGCTGCACGCGGGCTTTCTTCAGTTGCAGCAAGCGGGAGTTACTCTGTTGCAATGCACTGGCTTCTCATTGCAGTGGCTTCTCTTGTTGCGGAGCACGGGCTCTTATAGCGCAGGCTTCAGTAGTTGTGGCTCACGGGCTCTAGAGTACAGTCTCAGTAGTTGTGGCGCACGGGCTTAGTTGCTCCGCGGCATGTGGGATCTTCCCGGACCAGGGCTCCAACCCGTGTCCCCTGCATTGGCAGGCGGATTCTTAACCACTGAGCCACCAGTGAAGTCCCTCCTTCCATTTTAATATTGAGATCTGTCATATCGACGGCTCCAGGTGGTCTTTATGGGGCCAGCATCCAAGGGATCGAGAGAATAGTACCAAAGGTGCATAAGTAGGGGGAATCTGACTGGTTGAAATATAGTACTTGAATCAGAAGTAAGGGCTGGTCTAACCTCTGGGGTCTGTGTATATGCCTGACTGGCTAACTTTGAGTTTGCTTTGTTTTTACTCTTTGACCCTCACTTCTACCATAAAGGGGTAAGTGTTGGGACCACATGAGAAATGGCAGATACATTTCTGAGAGTCTCCTGGAGGGCAGTGGGAACAGGTGCCTTGGAAAATTCAGCAACAGCAAAAAGGAGGCCTGCATGATAATGACTTGATTCCCACAGAGGTTAGCCTGGAGCAGCACTGCCCAAACTAGCCAGTTTGCTAAATACCATCATCACGTGGGGCCCACCCATGACTCAATGAACCTTCAGGGGACGGATTCCTGACACCATGTTAAGTACGTGCCTGAGGTGATTCTTTTTTTTTTTGCCACGCCACATGGGCTTAGCTCCCTCCTGACCAGGGATTGAACCCAACTCCCCTGAGGTGACTCTCTTTTTTTTTTTTTTTTGGCGGTATGCGGGCCTCTCACTGTTGTGGCCTCTCCCGTTTCAGAGCACAGGCTCCGGACGTCGCGCAGGCCCAGCGGCCATGGCTCACGGGCCCAGCCACTCCGCGGCATGTGGGATCTTCCCGGACCGGGGCACGAACCCGTGTCACCTGCATTGGCAGGCGGACTCTCAATCACTGCGCCACCAGGGAAGCCCTGAGGTGATTCTTACGCTGAGGAAAAACTTGGAAAATTTTAGCTTAAGGCAATGATTCTCTACCTTTTTCCTATATAGTTGAGCAAATTTCCCTATATAGTTGTGTAATTTGCTCAATAATAATTATTATTATTTCTAATAATAAGAAATATTAGCCATAATTTTCAATCAGGGACCATGCCCTCCTGGACGGGGCTATCAGAATTACACGACTGTCTGGGATTGGGTAAGAAGGAGGAACGAAGGGAGCATAGTGTGGATTTAAGTCGCTTTAAACAGATTCCCCAGAGAAACTGAGGCTCCTTCTCACTAGGGAGGGTCATCCTCCACCACCCTACTTCCAACCTCCTTCTCTGTTTGACAGTCACTGGTCTGGACTCTAGCCAAGAGGAAGAGAATTCACTAATGAGCTTAATAGTTATATTCTGATGTTTAGAGTGTTCTATGACATAATTCTGGTCAGGCTGCCTCTAGAAAGCCAGTCACCTTGCTATTCTAGCAAAGTTGAGTTTTAAGCTTACCAAACTAAAGACTGGACTTCACAGACTGGTGTCCAAAATGACCCCCTGTAGAACACATCTGGACAGCTTGCTAGCCTCCCAGGCCTCACTCTCTTTCTTCACTGGCTGGATCTCCAGCTGTATCCCTGGTTATATTCCAATTAGAATGTGCATACACACATGCATCTTCCTCCATACAGCTTATTAGGGCACTGTATATGATTTTTTTTTACTGTGATTTTTTAAAATTATTCACACTTTAATATTGTTAATAGTGATAACAATAAGGCCATTATCTACATAACTCTTTTACAGTTTACAAACTGTTTACATAAGGGCACTGTACATGATGATATCGCCTTACTCCAATTTGACCTTAAAAGGGATGAGACAGAAATATAGATCAATGGAACAGGATAGAAAGTCCAGAGATAAACCCACGCACATATGGTCACCTTATATTTGATAAAGGAGGCAAGAATATACAGTGGAGAAAAGACAGCCTCTTCAATAAGTGGTGCTGGGAAAACTGGACAGGTACATGTAAAAGTATGAGATAGAACACTCCCTAACACCATACACAAAAATAAGCTCAAAATGGATTAAAGACCTAAATGTAAGGCCAGAAACTATTGAACTCTTAGAGGAAAACATAGGCAGGACACTCTATGGCATAAATCACAGCAAGATCCTTTTTGACCCACCTCCTAGAGAAATGGAAATAAAAATAAACAAATGGGACCTAATGAAACTTCAAAGCTTTTGCACAGCAAAGGAAACCATAAACAAGACCAAAAGACAACCCTCAGAATGGGAGAAAATATTTGCAAATGAAGCAACTGACAAAGGATTAATCTTCAAAATATACAAGCAGCTCATGCAGCTCAATATCAAAAAAACAAAAACCCAATCCAAAAATGGGCAGACCTAAATAGACATTTCTCCAAAGAAGATATACAGAATGCCAACAAACACATGAAAGAATGCTCAACATCATTAATCATTAGAGAAATGCAAATCAAAACTACAATGAGATACCATCTCACACCCATCAGAATGGCCATCATCAAAAAATCTAGAAACAGTAAATGCTGGAAAGGGTGTGGAGAAAAGGGAACACTCTTTCACTGCTGGTGGGAATGTAAATTGATACAGCCACTATGGAGAACAGTATGGAGGTTCCTTAAAAAACTACAAATAGGGCTTCCCTGGTGGCGCAGTGGTTGAGAGTCCGCCTGCCGATGCAAGGGACACGGGTTCATGCCCCTGTCCAGGAAGATCACACATGCCGCGGAGCGGCTGGGCCCGTGAGCCATGGCCACTGAGCCTGCGCGTCCGGAGCCTGTGCTCCGCAACGGGAGAGGCCGCAGCAGTGAGAGGCCCGTGTAGCACAAAAAAAACACCAAACTACAAATAGAACTACCATACAACCCAGCAATCCCACTACTGGGCATATACCCTGAGAAAACCATAATTCAAAAAGAGTCATGTACCAAAATGTTCATTGCAGCTCTATTTACAATAGTCAGGAGATGGAAGCAACCTAAGTGTCCATCATCGCATGAATGGATAAAGAAGATGTGGCACATATATACAATGGAATATTACTCAGCCGTAAAAAGAAACAAAATTGAGTTATTTGTAGTGAGGTGGATGGACCTAGAGTCTGTCATACAGAGTGAAGTAAGTCAGAAAGAGAAAAACAAATACCGTATGCTAACACATGTTAACAAAGTCATGAAGAACCTAGGAGTAAGATGGGAATCGAGACGCAGACCTACTAGAAAATGGACTTGAGGATGTGCGGAGGGGGAAAGGGTAGGCTGTGACAAAGTGAGAGAGTGGCATGGACATATATACACTACCAAAGGTAGAATAGATAGCTAGTGGGAAGCAGCTGCATAGCACAGGGAGATCAGCTGGGTGCTTTGTGGCCACCTAGAGGGGTGGGACAGGGAGGGTGGGAGCGATTGTGACGCAAGAGGGAAGAGATATGGGAACACGTGTATAACTGATTCACTTTGTTATAAAGCAGAAACAAACACACCATTGTAAAGCAATTATACTCCAATAAAGATGTTTAAAAAAAAAAGGGATGGGACTTGAATTGCAAATTAAAACAGACTTTTTACCCCTCTAATTTAAAATGTGAAGGAGGATGATATTGCTGAAGGACATGGTAACTTTAGGCAGCCCTGACTTTTCAGCTGTTAGCTCAAACCAAAATGTCGAACGAGAAAGGTACAAAGTCTGCCTGTTTATTCAAGCCTTTTCTGTAATGAAGGGGGGGTAATAATTGCATCGTGTTGTGCTTTCTATATGAAAGTATTCAGTCAATGACTTCAGACATGTAATAAATACTATATCAATCATCTTTACAACTTTCTAGTAGTTAAATCTTGTCAGGGATAGAGAGACATAGAAGATGAGAAATAATAGACGAAAATCTTGACTTCCCAGTTTCTTCAACCCTTCTAATCTTAGGTGTGTTTTCAGACAGTGGCCATTAGAGTGTATATCATATAGGCAATCTATAAATTTAACATGAAATAACATCTTGCTTTTATACTAATGCTGTTATTGAAAAACTTCCAGAGTACTTTCATGTCATTAACTCATTTATTATATCTTTACAACATTCTCTTAAATTTTGGTGACTCCTTAGTCTGCATTCACTATTTAATATCAAATGCTCTAAGATTCAGAAGAAAGTAATTGCCTATAACAGTCTTAAAAAACCACTTTCTGTTTTCTTTTGTGCTTTTAAAACCCATTGTTTTCCATCTAATTTCTTGACATTACGTCACCCCTACCCACCCAACCTGGCATTCCTCACTTTCTGTTGCCCTTGCCCTTTTGTAGCTAGGTCTCATAAATTAATTGTGTCCTTCTTTTAATCCTCTCTTCCTCTGGTCTGGTTTCCTTCATTATACAGTTGACACTTGAACAATTCGAGGGTTACGGGTGACCACCCTCCACACAGTTAAAAATCTGAGTACAATTGATAGTTGGCCCTTCATTTCCTTGGTTCCTCTTGCAGATTAAACCAGCTGTAGATCATGTAGTACTGTAGATCATGTAGTACTGTAGTATTTACTCTGGAAAATACTGAGTTTTATAAGGGAGACAAAAGTAGAGCCTATATTCCTGGTTTCAAAATGTTCTCAATACCGTTGGGAAAATAAGATAAACACATCAGAATTACATTGATGAAAATGTGATCCTATTTCACCTGGAAGTAACTTAAAACTTAATGTACTTATTTCACATTTGTTTTCAAAGTTTTTCAACCCAACTCATGGATGACATGCCATGCTGTTTAGAACCCACTTTAATTGTGTCTACTAGTGCCAACAGCTTCTGGGTTCCCCCGGTCCCTCCATCACTAGGATAATACCCCTTGAAACATGTTAGGGAATTAAAGTAGTAGATATCTAAATAAATGAAAAAGTTAAGAGGAAAACATAGAGTAACAATAGTAATTATATTCACTGAAATGCTGAACCATTGGCATACAGCTATACATGTCCTCATACAGTTAGGGTCTTGTCAGGGAAAAGATGATATACCCAAAGGGTTTAACTACAAAGAGTTTAATGAAGGGACTAGTTATAAAGGGTATAGTCAGAGAGGCCAGTACAAAGACAAAATAAGACGATGAAGTGCCCAGGGACATTGGGAAGTCATTACTAACTCTAGGCCTGAAGGGGCAAGAAAGGGAAAGATGTTTCCAGCAGCAGATAAGAGCCAGCTCTGTGTAAAGGGGCAGCCTGACGGGAGCTATGGCCTTAGGGGGAGGAGTGTAACCAGGCAGAACTGTTACAAGAGGGGAAAGAGTGAGAACAATGACCCTGACTTCCCTCTCCTCCTGCCCTCAGATTTCCTCCTGGTGACTGACCCTAACCCAAAGCTGAAGGGTAAGAAAACCCAGACCATACCGTTGGTAAAGGTTTAGTGTCCAGGGGTACAGAACAGAGCTGAGATGGGTGAGAAGGGATCTGGAAGGGCAAATAGAGAATAACCAGCACAAATCCCTACAGAGTTTTAGGAGTCTCCGCAGGTAGGTTTATGGTAAGGGATTTCCAAGGCAGTGAACTCCAGCAAACTCAGCCTGGTTGGCAATAGGCATAATAGGGCAAATTGAAGAGACCAATGACCTTAGAATTTAACGTAACGAGTCAGTCTCCCAAACCCCCTCCCACTACACACCAACTACGTACTATATAGTTTAAATGTAGCCAAGTTGTTAACATTTTACCCCTATTATTTTGGTGGGAAAATGCTCTTTTGTCAGGCCAAACTTTACCATTAGAGTAAGGGCCAACTGGGAGAAAATGAAGCCAACATGAAGGTAAGGTAAGCAGTGACGCAGGGATGCTGTGGACAATCCCAAATTAAACCACACACACAACAAACACCATCCTAAGGTTTGTAATGCAAAGACTCCCTAAATGGCCTCTCCTCAGAAATATGCAGATAGTCTATGGTCAGGATCTTAATGAATTTGAATTAATTTGTGAAAGCATTCTAGGGGTACAGTAATACACAAAATGTTCTTGAGTGTCACAATTTACCAATTGCTTAGTCAGTTGAGACTCTGGGGCCCCTGGGACTTCCCTACTGGTCCAGTGGTTAAGACTCCATGCTTCCACTGCAGGGGGCACGGGTTTGATCCCTGGTTGGGGAAGTAAGATCCCTCAAACTGCAGGAGGCAGCCCAAAAAAAAAAAGACTCTGGGGCCCTTTGCCTGGGGCAAACGACCTTCTCTGGCCACGTAATCTGACCATGGACTCCCAGGCGTTGCATGGACTCCCAGGCGTTGCCTGTTGATTCTCCTATACAACTGGGCTTTGATTAAGGAGACAGTGAAAGGAAAGTAGCCTGCTCTTCTCATCTCCACCTACTTCCTGGCCTCCAATTCCACATTATCTTGACCAAATCGTGGTCATTTTAAATAGAATCTCCATGTTCAATAAACTGTGCTATAGAACGGATGAGAACAGAGAAGCGGACATTGCATTTGTCAGTTAGGTCACTGGTGTCCTTTGCCAGACCAGTTTCAGTGGAAGACAGCCAGGTCTTAGTTGCGGCATGTGTGATCTTTGTTGTGGCATGCATGTGGGATCTAGTTCCCTGACCAGGGATCAAACCTGGGCCCCCTGCATTGGGAGCACGGAGTCTTACCTGGACCATCAGGAAGGTCCCTCTAAGTAGGTTTAATAGGCAGATGCTTGAGGACATTTGTAACAAGTAGAGAAGGGTCTGGCTGTAGAGAGAAATTACAGATACAAGGGGGAGAAAAGGAAGGCACTGTTAAGGTGGGAAGGAAGAATGCTAAAGGATTTCACCACTCTGGCTACTATTTTCTTTGTTAAAAAGAGGTTGAGTTATCTGCTGAGAGTGAGAGAGACAGGATCTTGATATGGGGTTTTAAGAGAGAAATAAAGATTTGAAATGTTTGCTATCAAAAATGAGAAAGGAAGCTGCCAAAAGATAAGTAAAATTTTGCCAGTGTTGAGAGCCAGACTGAGAACGGAGCTCATAAATGTGTAATGAAGCTAATCAGCGGTTATATGTTTCACACAGCTGGGACAGGACACCTGGGGGCTTGAGAAAAGACAGTGTTAGACGGTTTTGTTTAGGACCATGACCTGGAAGAGCCAGAATAGTAGAAAAGATAAGCTAGCAAGAGAATTGAGGCAGCTAGTAATCAGAGGAGGGGCAGAATTGGAACTTGTTAAAATAAGAGTTCTGCCTTGTTTGTCTTGTTCATTGCTGTATCTCCCACCTGGAGCAATGGCTATTAACTGTGGATTATAATCACCTGGAGAGCTTTAGAAAGTCCTTATGCCTAGACTGCACCTTGAACCAATTAAATTGGACTCTCTAGGTGAGTTCCAGGCATGGTATTTTTTTAAAGGTCTCTGAATGATTCCAGTCTACAGCCAAGGCTGACAATAACTGGTCTAGAACAATGTCTGGCATAAAGTAGAAACCTAATAAATTCAGTTCAGTGAATGGAATTCAGGTCAGATTACAGAGGCTCTAAAACTAGGAAGGGGGACTTCCCTGGTGGTGCAGTGGTTACAAATCCGCCTGCCAATGCAGGGGACACGGGTTCGAGCCCTGGTCTGGGAAGATCCCACATGCCACGGAGCAACTAAGTCCGTGCGCCACAACTACTGAGCCTACGCTCTAGAGCCCACAAGCCACAACTACTGAAGCCTGTGCGCCTTGAGCCCATGCTCCGCAACAAGAGAAGCCACCGCAATGAGAAGCCCGTACACTGCAAGCAATGAAGAGTAGCCCCCGCTCACCGCAACTAGAGAAAGCCCGCACGCAGCAACAAAGACACAACACAGCCAAAAATAAATAAATAAATAAAAATAAAACTAGGAAGGGCTGAGGTTGGGAAAAGGGATAAAGACTGAAGTCTCCATGAACTTGAAGTGTAGGTTTGAGGCCATTGTTTTCAGAGAGGGATTTATAAGTTTATTATTTTGGAGTAGGCACAGTTCAAGTGGTATGGTTTCACCTATTTCTGGCGAAGGGATTTTGCATAAGTACCAGGGGGTGAAGCTTGCTACAGCATGGCAGTTAAAGATCTGAAGTTATGGTGTTGGATGGTTTGTGAAGTTAAAATTTAAAGTTGCGCAGGGCATGGCCAGAGGGAAGCAGGGGAGGAAGACTTGAGGTTCATGGCTCTCAGGCTGGATGTTGATTTCAGTTGAACTGGTTCTGACTTGCACTTCCCCCTATTATCTTCATGATCGTAAATTCATGTTTTTCAGCAAATTTTCCAGGCCTTCTGAGTCTGAGATCACCTTTGCTTCCCTGGGACTGGGTCCACCTTACGCTAAGACACACACACTAGTCTTACTGTAAATTAGTTCATACCTTTTCCTGCTTTCAAGAGAGTATCAGGTGAAGACATTGAAGTTTAGGAAAGCAAAGAGTGGTGAAATGTGGAAAACGCCGTCTCAATTCACCACCCTTACAATTTTGCTTGAGGCTATTCCAGTCAGGACTGCTACTGAGCAAAGATGACAACAGAAACAAAAACAAACCATAAAGCTAACCTCCTACCCAAATCCCATAATGGTTTTGGAGAAGCACAGTGAGGCCAATGACCTCTCAAATGGCATTTCTTCTTCAATTGATTAGATATTTACTGCTCACTTATCACAACCCACAACCTCTATATGGGATTACATTGAACTCTGACCGTAGATAAGGTGCGTTAGGTGATTAGAGTGGGTTGGGCTCCCATAATTACCCTCCCCAATGCCCAACACCCAAGTCATTTCCAAGGAATTATTTATAAATAGTTGGATACAGTACGGTCAGGTGGTGAAGAAGTTTGTAAATCATTATTTTATTATGTGAAGAAGTAGTTGCACTTCTCCTCCAGGTGAGGTAAATATTAACTTTCTAGCCGGAAAACTGAAGTCCTAATCATCTTGGCGACACTGTGGTCATATGACATACCTGGGGGCAGCTCCAGATGGCAGCACGTAAAACAAATGATAGGGGGCCTCAAGCAATATTTGATTAAGAATTGTTCTCTCTGTGGGAGGAAATCAACACTCAAACCAGCTAAGCTGGCGAGCTCTCCTCCAGTGCCTGCTGCTCGGGCAGGATGTTTGGGGAAGTTTCAGGAGGACAGTAACACCCCTCACTGCAGTAGGTGAGAAACAGTCACAGTGGGATCTACATAGGAAAGAAGACTGAAGACATGAAATGCCCACCAAAGCAGCAGGATTGAGGAAGGACACCAGGTCTCTCCATCCCATTGTCACTACCCTGTCCCAGTTCACCACCTTCCAGCCCTCACTTAGAACCTAGAAACTGCAGCAGCTTCCCAAAGGGCGTCCTGCCTCCTGACGCCCTCCATTCCACTCCCTAGTCTGCAGCCATCAGGCTCTTTCTAAAATGCCATTCTGGTTTTATCACCCCCTATTTGAGCCCATTACCTGGCTTCTCATTTCTCCCATTTCTCAGGATAAGGTCAACTTTGAGTATAGCTGAAAAGCTCTATTAATGACTCGATTTCTGCCTGCCACTCCCGGCTTCCATTCTTTACTACATTAAACTTCTAGTTTGTTTAAACCAGTGAAGCTCTCTGGCTTCCTCTTCTGGGAACTCTCTTCCTCTTTTAATTCTGGCGAACTCCTCCTTATTTTTTAGGACTCCCTTTCGATATCCTAGTGGGCGCTCCTATAGCATTCTAAACTTCTATTATAAGTTATTGCATCTCTTAGGCTGTTTAATGATCTGCCCGTCTTGCTGTACAGTATTAGCTCATGGTGAGTGTTTAATATTCACCACACCCTATTAAGCATTTTCCTTGGCATATCTCATGTGATTCCTGTAAGAATCCTGTGAGGGAAACACTTGATGACAAATAATTAAACCGAGGCTCATGTTAAGTTATTTGCTTAAGTCCTACAGCTAGAAGGTTCCATAGGGCAAGATGGCGTTGCTCTTGCCTATCATTTGATCCCTGGCAACAAATGTATGCCTAGCCCTTAGTCGTAGCTAGCACTTACATTGCACTTAGAATGTGCTGGGCATATCTCAATCTTATGTCAATAGGATGGGGAAACTGAGATAAAGGTTAAGTGACCTGCCCATGGTCACACAGCGAGGAAGTAGCCAGGCTGTGATTTAAACCTAAGCATCTGGCTTCAGAACTTCTGCACGCTTAACCATTAGACTGTCCTCCCTTTGCATGAGCAGAAATGCTTCAAGTTGCAGAAATGTTAAGGAAAGAGGTGAGACAGTCAATAAAGCAAAACAAATCGAGACTACTTTTTTTTTTTTTGGCCGCACCACGTGGCTCACGGGATTATAGTTCCCTAACCAGGGATTGAACCTGGGTTCCCCTGCAGTGGAAGCGCAGAGTCCTAACCACTGGACCACCAGGAATTCCCCAAGACCATCTTTAATTAGGCAATTTGTTAGTCCTTCAGACAGCCTCCCATGAAGTCTTCACATTACCCACAACAGAAAGATAGATGCATAGTTTTCTCACCAAATGAAAACACGTCTGGAAGAAAAAACCATTTTCTATATTGCAGTGTCTCAGCTTCACTGAGCAGTAATCAGTGATTTAAAAAACATTCAACTAAAATTTCCTTTTTAACACTGCAATATATACTCAAATGACATTCTCTAGAGAAAATGGGGAGGGAAATCCGGTCGGATTATGGTGAAAAATTGAAGTCAGTCTGCTGTCTTGGAAGAGCACTGCTGTTGTCTGAGAAAAAGAGAAGAATGAAAAAATCCTTGCAGTTCCTAACAAGGCAAAAAAAAGTTTCATTTGGCCTTGTCAAGTACAAATAGGACTTGGGTGGCAGAGAGAAAAAAGCCAAGAAATGCTTTTGTAGTTGTATTTTCCTCCCTTCCCCAAATGGAAAATTTTATTGCTGTTTCTTCTGATTTCTGAATTGTTTTGATGGTTTCTGTGACACTGACTTGTTTTAAAAAATCATCTCAGCAGGTTTTTCCTTTTGATAAAACAGAAAAAATTTGAATAATTCATGGAAAACATTTTACTTTTTGGAGAATGGAGGGAGAATGATGACTTGGGGGATATGAAGGCAAGAGGATCTCTGAGTGAGTGAGGGATCCCCTATCATCAGAAGATGCAGCGGGCAGTAATCGTCCGGAGGCTGAGGCTAGAACCTTATTCGACTTGGCTGCTGTCTTTTGTTAAGAGACAAGAGACAAGGGTTGTTGATCAGGGATAATGGCTTGGTGGTGGAGAGGAGTTCATGGATAAGGGATAGGACTTGTTAATGGATTTAAGGAGAAGAAGGTGATAGAAAAGGAAGAAACAAGCGTGATCCCTAGATGTGTGGCTTTAGCTTCTGGGTGGAGTCTGTTATTGACATAGGGAAGAAGAGATTTAGAGGAAAAAATTTTTAAATTCAATGTTGCACATGTTAAGTTTGAAATTTCTGCACGAGGGTCCTACCTGATCTCCCTTGTTCTACTCATACTCCGTTACAGTATCTTTTCATGGTGCAGCCGCAAGAGGATCCTTTTAAATTGTACTCAAAGCCATCCGGTGACGCCACATCCAGCTCAGAGTAAAAGCCAAAGTCATGGCCTCGTCTTCTACACACGTCCTTGCTCATTCCCTTCCAGCTGCACTGTTCCCCTTGCTGTCCCATGAACATACCAGGTACACTCCCACCTCAGGATCTTTGTAGTGTCTTTTTTTTTTTCTGGAATGCTCTTCCTACAGATATCTTAGCTAACTTACTGACCTCACCTCTAAGCCTTTGCCCAGATTTCAGCATCTTGGTAAGGTCTACGCTGATCACCCTATTTAAAACCACAACTGCTTTTCCATCCCTAGCACTCTACTTTCTCTTTTTACATAGCACTTCTGTTTCATCACCTTCTATTATACTATGACCCCCTTTTTTGGCCCCGCCGCATGGCTTGTGGGATCTTAATTCACCAACCAGGGATTGAACCCGGGCGCTCGGCAGTGAGAGCACGGAGTCCTAACCATGGGACTGCCAGGGAATTCCCTATACTATGATTCTTTTATAAGGTCAATTGTTAATCTTCATTTCCTCTCGTTGGAGCGTAAGCATCACGAAGGAGAGAAATATGATACTAATATATCCCAAGAATCTAGAATATTCCATGGCACGTAGTAAGTACCCAATAAATATTGGTTACTATGAGTATGGTTAAATATGAGTAAAAATAATTATTCGATGTCTAAGAAATGTCAAATATATGGTTGGATAGATGAGTCTAGACCTCAGAGAAGAGATGAGGTCTGGAAGTATTCATCTGTGATAAATTAGTTAAAAATATGAGGATGAATAAAGTTACCCAAGGTAAAGACATGACTAGGAAAGAGACATTCCAATTTTAAGACCCAGGAAGTGTCAACATTTTGACCTCAGGTAGAGATGGAGAAACCAATAAAAGAAGGCAGATATTTAGAACCAGTAATGTAGGAGAAAAACCAGGAGATGCCTGGGTGGGACGGGATGGGGGGAGTACTGTGTGAAGGAAAGAGGAGTCAACAATGTCATCTCCTCCTGTGTAGCTAGGTGAGATAAGCCTAGAAAATCCTCCATTATATTGGCAACAAAGGAGATCTTTGCCCACCCAGGTAGGAACGGTCTCTGGGAAGATGGAAGCTGAGGTGGGGTTTGCCAAAATGGCTTCAGGGGGACTTCCCTGGTGGTGCAGTGGTTAAGAATCCGCCTGCCAATGCAGGGGACACGGGTTCAAGCCTTGGTCCAGGAAGATCTCACATGCTGAGGAACAACTAAGCCCATGGGCCACAACTACCGAAGCCCGTGCGCCTAGAGCCCATGCTCCACAACAAGAGAAGTCCCCGCAATGAGAAGCCTGCGCACCACAACGAAGAGTAGTCCCTGCTCGCCACAACTACAGAAAGCCTGTGTGCAGCAACGAAGACCCAACGCAACCAAAAAATAAATATAATAAATAAAATTGATTCTTTTTAAAAAAAAGTGGCTTGAGGATATACTGGAGGACTGTTCTTTAATATAACTCCACTAAATAAGAACAAAGGATAACAAGGGATAATAACTCACAGGGTCAGAACTAATAGGAAAGGAGGCAGCAACAGATCAGCAATGTCAAGACATTTTTGGAAGATGTGAAGAAGTAGAAGCTGACTTAACTTAGCAGAGCAGGGGGATATATGCCTATGTGCCCGGGGACAGTGGCAGAATTGAGGAGTTTTAATGATGAACAAGTCAGTTTGCCATGTAGAACTCTTTAGATGTTCTGCACTTGGATCCAGCAGGTACTACAGAAGGTAAAGGTAGTATGTCTGGATAGAAACAGGGATGGTAGTTGAAAATTTTTATAGAATAGTTGAGCTCACTGATTCCCTTCCTTACATGACCTACCCAGAGGACTACAAATCCATGTACCTCCAGCCTGCCCAAAGAGTTTTATGCTCTGGAGAAACTGGATCAGAGAGAGACACTTGACTTTGGGACACCAGGTCTAAGACAAGGATAGAACAAGGCATGGAGTTATTTTTTTTTTTCCATGGGTTTTGAATGCAAGTTTTATTTTTGAATTCCCATTGAAATAAATATGTTAATCTTTGAAAAATATTTGGTTATATGCCACTAAAATGATCCCTAGAGCCCCCAGTTATAGTCATGCCCCATTCTGGAAAACACTACCATAGGGAATTACTGGAGGTACCCTTGGGGAGGTAGGATGAGTCCACTGTTTGTTGAGCAAGGGTCATCTGTGTCCCAAGTAAGCTGCTTGCTGCTGTTCATAATTCTCTGAGCCCCAGACCTACCAGCATATTTGATCTTATCTTTCCTGGCTGGCAACACTTTGGTGGTTCCCTATTCTCTTCTAGATAGAAGAGTAAATAAGGCATGGAGTTATAAATGTGGGGATTAAGTGAAAACTTTCATACTGAATTATAATTCTTAGACTCCCTTCTCCTGCTGTACTCCCAGAATTCTGTGAACAGACTGGAGAGTAGATTGGAGAATGTAAACTACACACACAAAAAGACTGACAGATACTGGTACTTTCAGAATCATACAATAAAAAGGTGGTGTCTTAGTTTGCTCAGACTACTATAACAAAATATCATAGACCGGGTGGCTTAAACAACAGACACATTTCTCACAGTTCTGAAGGCTGGGAAGTCCAAGATCACTGGAAGGTACAGTGTCTGATGAGCACCCTCTTTCGGACTTGCAGATAGCTGCTCTCTTCCTCTTCTTATAAGGCCAACAATCCTATTGCATTTATTACCTCATTTAATCTTTTTTTTAAAAAACTAATTAATTAATTTATTTTTGGCTGGGTTGGGTCTTTGTTGCTGCACACGGACTTTCTCCACTTGCAGAGAGCGGGGGCTACTCTTTGTTGCGGTGTGCGGGCTTCTCATTGCGGTGGTTTCTCTTGTTGTGGAGCACAGGCTCTAGGCGCATGGGCTCAGTAGTTGTGGCTCGCGGGCTCTAGAGCACAGGCTTAGTAGTTGTGGCACACGGGTTTAGTTGCTTTGCGGCATGTGGAATCTTCCTGGATCAGGGATTGAACCCGTGTCCCCTGCATTGGCAGATAGATTCTTAACCACTGTGCCACCAGGGAAGTCCCACCTCATTTAATCTTAATTACCTCCTAAAAACCCTATCTCCAAATACAGTCACGTTGGGGTTAGAGCTCCAACATATTAATTTAGTGGGGGACACAATTCAGTCCATATCAGTGAATAAGAAATAAACACTGATAGTGTGCCTTTTTATACATTTGGGATCTGGTTTAAATGGCAGTTATCCCACCTTGATTAATACAAGCAATTCCAACAGAGGAGAATAGTGAAAAGAGAGCCACGCACCAGACTTTTCTAGAGGGCAACTAACCTCTCCTGCATAGAACCGAACATAGGGGGCTTTTGGAGGAAGGGCACCAAACGAAAAATGGAACTGATTTGTTCAAACATTTGAGAAAAACTATTGGTAAAGGTTCAGCAAGTCTATTGAAGTATTTAGAAAAAAATAAGTGATAAGCACATGGGAAGCTAAGCAAGGCAATTTCAACTCCAGGAAAAACAAAAATGTTGTATGAAAAGAAAATATTCATAACATGCATCTTGGGTTAAACAGGGAATCGTTACTGGGCATAGAAATGTAAATGATGGCCGACTTAGCCAAAAATTATAAGGTTACATGAAGCGGATGAAGAAGGAAAGGGAAGTTGTGTGTGTGTGTGTGTGTGTGTGTGTGTGTGCGTGTGTGTGTGTGAGATATAACATACTTTAACTTCTGAAACAGGAGGTGTTTAGGAAATGTTTAAAATCGCTCAAGAAATAGCAGTATAATCCTATAAAAATGTGTCAATAATTACTAGTAGAAAGAGAATAAAAGTTGAAAGTGGGAGTGTTTCCACTGGGAGTGAGTGGGGTGGGGAGCAAGACCGTAGACTGGGCCAGGGAGTGTGGTCTTCACTAGAGCCTTTTAGTACTAGCTGAATATTTAAAACTTATTTGCATATATTGGACAAAAATCAGATACACAAAACTTTTCAAAATATATTGTACGTATACTTCAATAAAAAAACTAAAAAATGTATATTGTATGGGACAAATGCTGCATGATCTCACTTACATGTGGACTATAAAAAATACAACAAATTAGGGCTTCCCTGGTGGCGCAGTGGTTGAGAATCTGCCTGCCAATGCAGGGGACATGGGTTCGAGCCCTGGTCTGGGAAAATCCCACATGCCGCGGAGCAACTAGCCCCGTGAGCCACAATTACTGAGCCTGCGCGTCTGGAGCCTGTGCTCCGCAACAAGAGAGGCCACGATAGTGAGTGGCCCCCGTTTGCCGCAACTAGAGAAAGCCCTCGCACAGAAAGGAAGAGCCATACACAGCCATAAATAAATAAATAAAATAAAATAAAAACAACAACAAACTAGTGAATATAACAAAAAAGAGACAGACTCACAGATATAGAGAATAAACTAGTGGTTACCAGTGGGGAGGGGGGAGGGGAAGAGGGACAAGATAGGGGTAGGGGATTACAAGATACAAACTACTGTGTATAAAAAAAACAAACTACAAGGATGTATTATACAGCAGAATATAGCCAATATTTTATAATAACTGTAAATGGAGTATAACCTTTAAAAATTGTGAAGAGATGTGTTGTATACCTGAAACTTATATAATGTTGTGAAGCAACTATACCTCAATTAAAAATTAAATACATAAAATATATCGTACAGGAGGTTTAAAAAAAGAGATAGGAAGTGCAGACAGCTCTTTCAAGAAGCTTTGCAGGCTGAGGGGAGCAAAGGGATGGGGTAGCAGCTCAAACATTCAAGGGTGGATCTAAATTTTTTTTTTTTGCTTGAGACACGCAGGATGTTAATTCCCCGACTAGGGATTGAACCCACGCCCCTTACAGTGGAAGCTCAGGAGTCCTAAACACTGGACTGCCAGGGAATTCCCTGGATCTAAATATTTTTAAATTAAAGTGAGAATATTAGTTACCAAATCAAATAGTGCAGGGTTTATAATGGAAAGCAACGTTTCCTGCCCCACACACCCTTTCCAACACATTGCTTTCCATTCACTTGTAAACATTTAAACTATGGCTTCTCTCAGCCCGGTAGCATTAGTGCAGTTTAGTGCCCTGGGAGAGGAGGGCAGAGACAGGATTTCTGCCAATGGAGAGCAGTGTCTCACCAGTCCGTGAGCAAGCCGACTGGCACACTGCTCGGCCCAGGTCTTACCACCACCCAGCCCGTACGGAGAGAGGAAAGCCCAGAGGGGAAGCTGAGAAGCATGCAGTTAGGGCATTTTTGTGGCGCTACTCTGCAGAATCCTGTGATCTCTCAGAATCAGAGTCCTCGTTACGACCTGTGCAAAGGGGAAAGAAAAATCCAGTTCTGTTTGCGGCATAGCTTAAAGCTGTGAGGTCTAAATTCGATTTGGGGAATTCAGGAGAGGGATTTCTGCTCTCTGCCCCCATTGGGAAGAAAAGGTGAAAAGAGGCTCACAAAAGTTTCTGTTGTATCTTTATCCGGACCCTGTATACCATAATTATAAAGAGGCATAGGATGGTTTTTTGTGGTCACACCTCTACTGAGGGTGCTGTAGGTAGGGATACATTTTATTGCACTCAAGTGCCTATAACCATAACAATATATTGTGAACATACAGTACTTACTTTCTGAGCATTAATGAAACAACCACACTAGTACAGAAGAACAACCAGATCTATGAGAGATTTTAAGATAAACATAAAAAGTCCCTAAGGAAAATGACCTGTAGATCATTACCTAATGATTTTTTTTTTTTTTTTTTTTGCGGTACGCGGGCCTCTCACTGTTGTGGTCTCTCCCGTTGCGGAGCACAGGCTCCGGACGCGCAGGCCCAGCGGCCATGGCTTGCGGGCCCAGCCGCTCCGCGGCATGTGGGATCTTCCCAGACCAGGGCATGAACCCATGTCCCCTGCATTGGCAGGCGGACTCTCAACCACCGTGCCACCAGGGAAGCTCTATGCTTCTTCTTTTACAGCATGTTTAAGAGGATGACAGGTCTGCCGGGTTTAATGCAATGTCATTCATTATAAAGATTACTGAACTCAAAAAAAAAAAAAGATTACTGAACTCGAACGCTAGAGGCAGGGCTAGTGTGCAGACATATGCCACTGCCCTGGAGTGGGGATTCATTTTGGAGGGAAGTTGTGGTAGCTAACTTGCGAAGAATCAGCCAACCACTTCCAGATGGATATTTCATAATATTCCCCATCAGGGACCTAGCTCCTTGATGTCTTCCATGATACTGTCAGTCTACTGAAATGCTGATAGAGCAGTAAAGGCTCCACACCCTTTAGCTGTGCTGTGTGGCTACACTAGCCTGGAAGACAACGCTCAGACGCCTTCAGGGACCAGACAAGTAAAATGGGAGTGAGAGTGAGACCCAAGAATACATGGATTAAATCAAACCCACATTTACACATACACATACACACACCAGCCGCTCTGTGCTGGCCAAACAAGAGTCTGCTGCTCGTGTCTTTCCCAGGGGCTACCAATCTGTGATCTCTGCTTAGCTGTGGGAATAATGCTCCCTGTACAAACTCAGACCTTAACTTCCCTCGAGAGTCACCAGGGTTTCTGACTCCATCCTGGAGCAGAACCAATTTAGGCCTCAAGTAGTTAATCCAAAATGACTGTCTGAAGTCCCACCTAGCCTTTAAGGCCTGCTCAAAGCCCCACTCCTCCATGAAATCATCCCTTTCTCCCTCAGAGATGGAGCCTTACCTTCTGCTAGCTCTGCTTTGTACCTCTGTTACAGGAGTTCCACTGTCTTATATTACAACGGTTTGGATTTGTGTCAGCTTCAGCCCCCAGATCTCAAGGCCCAGCCTTACGATGTAAACCTATATAACTCTCTGTAAAATTTAAATGAAGGGATTTCTGAGTATTTTAATTGGCATATAGAAATTATTTTAAAATCCTAGAAATGTATTCAAAGAAAAGAGTACCTCCCACCTAAAGTATTCTCTCAGTGTTTCCCAAACTGGTGTTCCTCAGAACATTAGTCCCAAAAGATGCTCCCTGAAAAGTGCTCTGTGGTCAAATGCTGCAGTCTATATCCTGATAGAGTCACAAGGCACACTGGCATTGTAAAGGCTCTGAGAAGATCAGGAGAGATTAAAGAAAAGTTTACTTTTTTCACCCAGGATTCTCTTCATATATTTGGCCATGGGATCCTTTTAATGGGATCATTTAAGGACTTGCTCCTTGGAATGCAGCCCTTGCAGAGGCAGCAAGGACAGACTCTGGCTCCAAGCTGCCTACAACCCAATCCTCAGCGTTCACTGTCCTTGGGTAAGTTACTTGACCTAAGCAAGTTACTTGCCTAAACTGTCTCATCTGTAAAATGGGCGTAATAGTAAGACATACTCTTATAGGGCTGTTGTGAAGGTTAAATGAGTTAATACATATAAACTATGTATCTCAGCCTAAATTTGGAGTTTTGGTCAGAAAATCAGGCCTCTCTCCCTAATTCAGATTCAGAAAAAAATCAGAAATAAGATGTCATCAAACTATTGGCTTTGCTACCAATAAAAGCTGTTTGGAGGAAGCTTTGCTATTACGTTTGTGAATAGGACTCACCACCTCACCCACTGCACCCCCATTTTATTCCAGCCTCTCAATCACAGGCAGAGATGGATATGCAGGTTTTCTTGGTAGGGTCAGGTAATTACAGCAGAGTGAACAAAGTAAGTGTTTGTCTTGTGTATTAGTTTGTTAGGGCTGCTCTAACAAAGTACCACAAACTAGGTGGCTTAGAACGACAGAAATCTACTGTCTCACAGTTCTGGAGTCTAGAAGTCTGAGATCAAGGTGTCAGCAGGGCCATGCTCCCTCTGAAACCTGTAGGGGAAGGATCCTTCCTTGCTTCTTCCAGTTTCTCTAGCCCCAGATGTTCCTTGGCTTGTGGCAGCATGGTTCTCATCTCTGCTTTCATCATCACATGGCATTTTCCCCATCTGTTCTCACACAGCCCTCCCTCCACGTGTGTCTGTCTCTATGTCTAAATTTTCCCTTCTTTATAAAGACATCAGTCATATTGGATTAGGGACCACACAAATGACCTCATTTTTTTTCTTCTTCTTCTTTTTTTTTTGGCTGTGCTGTGCGGCTTGCGGGATCTTTGTTCCCCGACCAGGGATCGAAACTGTGCCCCCTGCAGTGGAAGCATGGATTCTTAACTGCTGTACTGCCAGGTTAGTCCCATGACCTCATTTTAACTCGATTACCTCGGTAAAAACCCTATTTCCAAATAAGGTCCCATTCTGAGGTACTGGGGGTCAGGACTTCAACATACCCTTTTTAGGAGGACACAATGCAACCCATAACATCCTGAGACCAGGCCATCCAACATAGAGGAAAAGGGACTTAAGCTAATTTCTGATCCTTCTTCCCCATGTCACCAGTCAGAGACATCATGTCTCCTTCCTTGGGGAGGAGTGAAAGGGGGTCAAGGAAGTCCAGAAGTGCTCCCAAGTCCTTTCTCTCCTCCTCCGGCTGGAATTGAGAAATCTCCCCCCACTCTACAGAAAATGAGGAAGTAGGGAAACATCCCCATTCCCACCCCCATTGCCAAAATGCAGTCCAAGGATGGCTTCAGGTTTAAATAGGTCTTCAGAACTGCTTGTGGTCCTGCCTTAAAATTTGCCAGTTGGAGTCCCTCTGTCTCTCCTGGAGCTCAAGGGTATACCTGCGTGTACCGAAAAAAACTGGTTACCTAGATGCTGGGGAACTTGAGGACTCCCTGGTGTTGCACTTGGGGCCACTTTCAATTGGCTGTGCCCTTGGGAACAAGGTTCTTTCAAGCCTGACCTTTTCTGGGGGATGGGGGAGAAAATATCCTCATTAGTCTTAGAAACAACTATTAACAGCTAATACACAACAGCAATATATATTTAGATTTTTAATAAAGATTTGGATGAGGGGAAAAGATGGAGGTACACACCAAGCAAAGACAGTGTTTCAAATAGCAATGGGTAGAACAAGTCAGGTGTCTTCGCTGGGGGAGAGGAGTTACAATTGTTGAGTGTTTACCCTGGGCCTCACACATACTAGCTTGTTTAATCCTCACACCCTGTGAGTGTTGCTGGTGCGCTGTGGGGCAGGGCCATCTGTCTCTAGGGCTTGTCCTCTTAAACACTGAGCTACACAGCCTCCTTTGTCTGAAACACAGGAGGCTGCTCTTACCTCTGTGTCCTGAAAACAGTTTATGTAATTTCTTCCACAGCACTGAATACATCTGGAGCTATTCCCTTCCTTGATTGTGAGCCCCTCCAGGACAGGAACTGGTCCACACTCACCTTCATTGCCTAATTTGCTGTCTGTCACCTTGTAGGTAACTTTTTGATTAAATCAATGAATAACTTTTTACTAAAGAACCCTTGAAGATTTTTCTGATCCACACACTTAGTACAGTCTTCAAAGTAGTATGATTCATGAATTGTGATTGCGTCCCACGCAGAAACAGACACCCAGGCTAATGACCTGTATTACAGCAGTGACAATATGCTGACCAGTCTCTTTCATTACTTAGAACTTTCCCCACAGTTTAAACTGAGAGAGCCCGATTTCTTCCTGGGTCTCTTCGTGGAAGTGTCCAGGGCACGGTGCTCAGTGCCAGGTGCCTTGGTGTCTTCACCACTGCTGAGTGGTCACTGACTCAGACTCTTCCTAAGATAGGTGGGACAGGGGTGACTCTGGGCCATTGTCAGTAGAGAACCGCAGATCAATCTGTTGCCCCATTCAAATCTGGAGTTCATTTACATAGTGAATTTTGGAACACAAGCAATTGGCTGACCTTTGTGTTACATTCTGCTTCCCACGAGGTGCCCGATTTCTGGAACCCCTGGGGCACAGGCTTGGTCTAATAAATTCACAGAGGGACATGCGCCTATTAGAAGAATCTCAAATCAAAATCTAATGGGAGCTGACCATGTGACCTGCTTTGGGAAATGGAAGGAGAGAAAGCCCCAGCTATTAGCTGCTTATTTAAACGAAACACCCTGGTCCTTGTGCTACTCTAGATGATTTTCTCATATAGAACAAATGGAAGAGCAGGGGGAAATAATACGTTCATGAGAAAATGGCAGGTACTGGAGGCTGAGTGGAAGCCAAACAGTAGGAATGGTGGCAAAGACTATATCTCTTCTGTTTTCTAAACTCAGAGAGAAAAATGAATATTACTTCTTGGCCTGGTGGTCTCTGGGCAGCTTGGATCTTTTAAGTACTTGTTCAGTAGTTTCTATTTCTTCATTCATTCATTTGTTTATCAATTTATTAGTTTATCCAGTTATTAATTTACTCAATAAGCATTTATTGTGACCTGCTTTGTGCTTGGCACTAGGTAGGACACTGAGGATATAGATGAGTGAGACCTATCGCCTATCCTCCAGGGTTTAGGGGAGAATTTAAACATGGAAATGGAGTAGACTGAAGACACTTTGAAGGCAGGGATGGGGACTTATTCATCACAGTAACACCAGTCCCTGGCATGGTGGCTGGCATGTAGGAAGCATTTCATAAATGTTTATTGAACGACTTAATGACGGTATTTGTCATACATTAATAAAACAATAACATTGTAAGTTAAACTACTAAATAAATGTAATATAGTTGAAGACTTCAAACAATACCAAAAAGTGATTTGCATGGTAGTAACTTAAATGAGATTTGCTAGTTGGAAAAATATCCTGACATAATCTATACAGTAAACATTCTTTAATATATTGAAACCTCAACTGTGCTACAGCGCTGCTGAGTTCTACCTATGTTTTAAATGATTCATCCTGAGTTAGAAGTCCCGAGGTATTAATACTAGCTAATGTTTCGTTCAGCTGTGGCTCAACCTGAGTGAAATAACTGATGTAAGAAGGGCATCAATTGTTCTAGTCACCTCTGTGAAAAGAATAGCATGGCACGGGACGATATTTGCTGTGAGGACATTTTAAACAGCGGGTGTGCTTGTATTCTTACTGATTTCTGATAGCACTTTTAAAATAGAAGCCATAAATTATGGATAGCCAAGACCTATTAGGAACTGCAAGGGAACTACACTTAAAATAAATGGCCCAAGAACTGTAAAATCAGCTGACTTAGAGCAAGAGATTTGGGGGGTGGGGAAGGCCCTATTTTGAGTAAATGACATTCAGCTAAGAGCTGAAGCCTGGACTTGGAGTTAGCAGAGTGTGTGTGTGCGTGTGTACATGTGCCTGTGTGTGTGAGGAGTGCAAGATGAGCGCTGAGGACATGGGAAGCGTCCTGGGCTGAAGGAACATCGAAGATCCCGTGGGGAAAGCTTGGCTCTTTCGGGAAACTGAAAGCAAGTTGGCGTGGTTGTCATGTGGTGTGTGTGAAGCAGATTATGGGTATGAGTTGAAGCTGGAGGCAGGCAGGGGCCACGCCATTCAGGGCTTCGTGGGCCATGTGTAACATTTGTGATTTATCCTAAGGACGAAGCGTGTTTGCTGGTGACCTGCTGTGGGAAGACGGGTTGGGGTGTACGCCAGCTGTTAACCTGAATGGTGGTGCTTCTCTTCTTGTAAGTGACCCGGGATTGGAGTGTGACCTTGGGTGCAGTGCCAGTGAAACAGGCTCACATTTCATAACACATTTTGTAGGTTATCAATTATGGTGATAGTGCTTTATCAAGGTAGTGAAAAAGGAATGCAATCATGCAAGAAAATACTTCACGTTTGTTTGATCGCCCCCAAACCTCGAACACCATGAGCACGTGTGCAGACGTTCAGGAAGGCAGTCAGTGAACACCACGGTCCCTGCTGACAGCAGAGTCTGCAAACAATTGTTCACCCTACATCCTGCCCTACTAGAACTTCTCCTTGTAAGCTGCTCCCTCCTGCCCCGCAGTTCAGGAAACAGGAGGGACGTTTAAACAACTCATTCACTGGACCCTTCTCTTAAGCTTGAAAAAAATTTTTTTCTTGTATGTTTCTTAGGAAAGGGTAACCAAAAATTACCAAGCTGCAAAATCTTTGACATTCCAAAGCATCGCCTATGGTGCTGCCCATATTCGCAAAGCCTGGGCTGGGACTTTTTTTTTTAATCAAATTGTTTTTATTGAAGTATAGTTGATTTATAATGTTTTGTTAATTTCTGCTGTACAGCAAAGTGATTCAGTTATACATATATATATATATATATATATATATACATTATTTTTTAAATATTCTTTTCCATTATGGTTTATTATAGGATATATATATATATATATTTTTGGCTGCTTTGGGTCTTCATTGCTGTGCGTGGGCTTTCTCTAGTTGCAGCGAGTGAGAGGGTACTCTTTGTTGGCGGTGCGTGGGCTTCTCACTGCGGTGGCTTCTCTCGCTGTGGAGCACGGGCTCTAGGCATGCAGGTCTCAGTAGTTGCAGCACGTGGGCTTAGCAGTTGCAGCACGTGGGCGCTAGAGCGCCTGGGCTTCAGCAGTTGCAGTGCACGGGCTCTAGGGCGTGCGGGCTTCAGTAGTTGTGGTGCGTGGGCTCGGTAGTTGTGGCTTGCGGGCTCCAAAGCACAGGCTCAGTAGTTGTGGCACACGGGTCTAGTTGCTCTGTGGCATGTGGGATCTTCCCAGACCAGAGATCGAACCCGTGTCCCCGAATTGGCAGGCAGAGTCTTAACCACTGTGCCACCAGGGAAGTCCTATCATAGGAAATCAAATACAGTTCTCTGTGCTATACAGTAGGACTTTGCTGTTTATCCACTGGGTTTTTGTTTTTGATTAAGATTCTAACAATAATTCCAAGGAGTAGGTACCTTGTAAGATGTTTATTGTAAGTATGTAATTCAACATGCTTTGCATTTCACTTGGGAAGTGATTTCTTTTTCTTTTTAAATTTGGTGGATGGGAAGAATATAAACAGTTATGTGTTAAAACCTACCCCAATGAACCAGGGAAAAACTTATGGATTAGTAGAGGAAAGGGCTATCATTTCAAGTTATGTTTCTATGAGTTCAGCCATCAAATATTAAAAAAAAGTTGTTGCTTAAAAGCATTATTCATAGACTACCAGATGGATTATATATAATCTATTGTCTACAGATGTATTAGGTTAGAAGAGTAATAAATTCTCGGCTTTAAGTAAATACAAATCACAACCATGACTGCTACAGAATGAATCTGAATGAGCTGGAGAGGCAATGGACTAATTGTTTCAAAGGACAGAATGAGAACAAAAATATGGTAGGAATGCACAGTATATGTGAATTCTGCTCAATAGATGAACAACAGCCTCCTTTCCTAAAGCAGTAAATCTGAATTAATACTTATCCCATTATGTGCCTTAGTTCATAGAAAAATAACTTTGCTTTCCTCTGTTTCATCTGCCTAATCTTAAGAAAAATGGAAGATAATAATCTCGACAACTAGAAGTATGACCATGAAAAAAATGATTCTAAAGCCATTGGCAGATCCAGTGGATCCACAGAACTGAACAGTATGCAGTTTGAACAAATATTTCTCAAGTCCTACTGCCATGGGACTGTGAAGCTGGCCTTCTAGAGAGCACAGCCTGACCATTCTTATCCCCTAGCTAGTCTTGGACCATGAGACTGGATATAGCCAGCTGAACTAAACAGTCTAACCATAAAATGTGATATAAACAAGATGAGAAGAGACTCAGTCTTCCATAAATACTTCATCATTACTGTTACTGATTCTCCATTGCCCACTGATTCCCATTTTAAAAATCCAGATGGGGCTTCCCGGGTGGCGCAGTGGTTGAGAGTCCGCCTGCCGATGCAGGGGACACGGGTTCGTGCCCCAGTCCAGGAAGATCCCACATGCCGCAGAGCGGCTGGGCCTGTGAGCCATGGCCACCGAGTCTGCGCGTCCGGAGCCTGTGCTCCACAACAGGAGAGGCCACAACAGTGAGAGGCCCGCATACCGCAAAAAGAAAAAGAAAAAAAAAATCCAGATGATTCCATGCTAGAGTACAAGGAAAATGAGCACTTCTCAGCTGTGAAAATGAGCACTTCTCACTCAGCTGTGAAAATGGCATGAAGGTGAGAGGGTAAAATTCTGATGCTCATTCAGAGCCCAGATGATTCCAAATGCTTTGTACCATATTTTAATTGTTTCAAAATTAATTTTTCTTTGCAGTTACTTAGTTTTCAAGAAACTTAAGGACGCATTTCGGTAACATGCTAATATTTAAAGAATGATCCCTAAAAGTGTTGCTCCTAAGATTTATTAATTAATATTTGAGAAGGCTAATAAAGAAGGAAAGGGTTTGACCATGCTAATCACTGTTTTATTTAGAATTGTATACACAGTTCTTCTGATTTTATGGCTTGTGTTGATGCTTTTTTTGGTGTTATAGTTAAAGTACATTAGAGTATTATTAAAATAGAAAATGTTGGGAATACCCTGGCAGTCCAGCAGTTAGGACTCAGTGCTTTCACTGCAATAGCCTGGGTTTGATCCCTGGTTGGGGAAGTAAGATTCTGCAAGCCATGCAGCATGGTAAACAACAAGAAAGAAAGAAAGAGAGAGAGAGAGAAGGAAAGAAAGAAAAGAAAGGAAGAAAGAAAGAAAATGTTATGTAATTTCTCTATTCTAATATCTCACACTTTATATAAAGATTCTTTATAATCTCCCAACAAGTTGTGAAGTCTTTAAAAATAAAAAAAATTGCTGAGAACACAAAGTACATAACTTCTTCAGTAAACTGAAAGTTTCTGATATAGCTAGAATCAAGAAAAGAACTGTTAGTGTTGCAGATGACATGATACTACACATAGAAAATCCTAAAGATGCCACCAGAAAGCTACTAGAGCTCATCAATAAATTCAGTAAAGTTGCTGGATACAAAATTAATACACAGAAATCTGTTGCATTTCTATACACTAACAACGAACCATCAGAAAGAGAACTTAAGGAAACAGTCCCATTTATCATCACATCTAAAAGAATAAAATACCTAGGAATAAACCTACCTAAAGAGGCAAAAGACCTGTACTCCAAAAACTATAAGATGCTAATGAAAGAAATTGAAGACCACATAAATAGATGGACAGATATACCATGTTCTTGAATTGGAAGAATCGGTATTGTCAAAATGACCATATACCCAACACAGTCTATAGATTCAATGCAATTTCTTTCAAAATACCAATGGTATTTTTCACAGAACTATAGCAAATAATTTAAAAATCTGTATGGAAACACAAAAGACCCCAAATAGCCAAAATAATCTTAAGAGGAACAGAGCCGGAAGAATCAGACTCCCTGTATTCAGACTATACTACAAAGTGACAGTAATCAAAACAGTATGGGGACTTCCCTGGTGGTCCAGTGGAATCCACCTTACAATGCAGGGGACACAGGTTCAATCCCTGGTTAAGGAACTAAGATCCTACATGCTGTAGGGCAACTAAGCCCACACGCCACAACTACTACTACTGAGCTCATGTGCCTCATCTAGAGAGACTGCGGGCTGCAAATTACAGAGCCCACACACCCTGGAACCCATGCACCACAGCTAGAGAAGAGAAAACCCTCACTCCACAACTAGAGAGAAACCTGCACACCACAATGAAGAGCCTGTGTGCCGCAGTGAAAGATCCCGCATGCCTCAACGAAGATCCCACATGCTGCAACTAAGACCCGAGGCAGCCAAAAAAATAAAAAAACAAATACAAAATAAATAAATCTTAAAAAAAAACCAGTATGGTACTGGCACGAAAACAGACATATAGATCAATGAAACAGAATTGAGAGCCCAGAAGTAAATCCATGCACTTATGGCTGATTAATCTACCACAAAGGGTATGAGAATATACAATACAATGGAAAAAAGACCGTTTCTTCAATAAGTGGCACTGAGAAAACTGACAGCTACATGTAAAAGAATGAAATTAGAATATTCTCTAATACTGTATACACAGAGAAACTCAAAATGGATTAAATACCTAAATGTAAGACCAGAAAACATAAAACTCCTAGAAGAAAACAGGCAGGACACTCCTTGACATAAGTCATTTGACATAAATGTGTCTCCCCAAAGGAAACAAAAGCAAAAATAAACAAATGGGACCTAATTAAACTTAAAAACTTTTGTACAGCAAAGAAAACCATCAGCAAAATGAAAAGACAACCTACTGCATGGGAGATAATATTTGCAAATGATATGACCAATAAGAGTTTAATATACAAAATATATAAACAGCTCATATAACTCAATAACAAAAAAAGAAACAATCCAATTAAAAAGTGGGCAGAAGACCTGAATACACATTTTTCCAAGGAAGACACACAGATGGCTAATTACATTGCTAATCATTAGGGAAATGTAAATCAAAACCACAATAAGATGTCACCTCACACCTCTCAGAATGGCTATCATCAAAAAGATCACAACTGGGCTTCCCTGGTGGTACAGTGGTTAAGACTCTGCCTGCCAATGCAGGGGACACAGATTCGAGCCCTGGTCCAGGAAGATCCCACATGCCACGGAGCAACTAAGCCCGTGTGCCACAACTACTGAGCCTGTGCTCTGGTGTCCGCAAGCCACAACTACCGAGTCCACGCACCACAACTACTGAAGCCCACACACCCTAGAGCCCACGCACTGCAACTGCTGAAGCCCACGTGCTGCAATTACTGAGGCCCGTGTGCCACAACTACTGAGCCCGTGAGCCACAACTACCAAGACCCCGTGCCACAACTACTGAAGCCTGCTCTCCTAGAGCCTGTGCTCTGCAACAAGAGAAGCCACTGCAATGAGAAGGCTGTGCACCACAACGAAGAGTAGCCCCTGTTCGCCGCAACTAGAGAAAACCTGCGTGCAGCAACGAAGACCCAACGCAGCCAAAAATAAATAAATAAAATAAATAAATGTATTAAAAATAAAAAATACAACAAATTAGTGAACAGAACAAAAAAGAAGCAGACTCACAGGAATAGAGAACAAACTAGTGGTTACTAGCGGGGAGAGGGAAGAGGGGGCAAAGTAAGAATAGGGGAGTAAGAGGTTAAAAACTAACAGGTATAAAATAAGCTACAAGGTGGTGGGAGTTGCAAAATGATACAATCTCTTTGGAAAACCATTTATTAGTTTCTACTAGAGTCATGCTTCATGATACAGCAGTTCCACTTTTTATCCCCCAAAGAAATAAATGCATATACCCTCTCATTTGTACATTATATTCATAGCTGTTTTATTCATAATATCCAGAAGATGAAACAATGCAAGTGTTCAGCACACAAACAGATAAATAAACTGTGATAATTTACATAATGGAATACTACCCATCACTTTAAAACAAGATGGCTCCAACACAAGACGGAGAAATCTCACAGATACTCTATTGCGTGAAAGAAGCCAGGCACAAAAGAGTTCTAGTATGTGATTCCATTTATATACGGTTTAAGAACAAGCAAAACCAGAAGATGTTTTTAGAAGTCAGAACAGTGATCAACCCTTCAGGGAAAAGAGTGAAAAGTGCATGAGAGAATCTTATAGAGGGCAGGAAATATTCTGCAGTTTTATCTTAACGGTGGTTATTCAGATGTATACATATGTAAGAATTCAAACTATAATGCTTAAGATTAGTGCACTTTATGCACTTTGCTATATGTATGTTATTTACTCACTAAGTAAAATAAAGTTGGTCAGATCTGCAATCAATCAGTCAATCAGTCAATAAAATAAGCTACAAGGGTATATTGTACAACACAGGGAATGTAGCCAATATTTTATAGTAACTATAAATGAAGCATAAACTTTAAAATTGTGAATCACTGTATTGTATACCTATAACTTATATAATATTGTACTTCAATAAAATAGATAAAATAAAATAAAAACAAGTAAATGCTGAGAGCACAAGGTGCATAACTTCAATAAACTGAGAGGTTTCTGATACAGCTATAATCAAGAAAAGGAACTCCTGAAATAGTAACTAAAAATTAACTCTGCATATCCTATATGTTTCACATATGTCAATAAATTATAAGTCAGATGAAATCCAAAATTCTGTTAGTTATTTTAAAAAGAGGAGAGAACATCTAGATCCTGAGCTATTTTGGAGTTACAGCAATTGAGATACTAGTTTTACGTGTACAGTTGAGAGGCCTCATCTCCCTGCCTTGCTCCCACCAGCTGCCTTTATCTGAACACTCTTCATGGGACAGTGGGAAAAATGGAAAAAAGGATGGTCATTTGAAACTGTTTCTTCGGATTCCTTGGCAGAGGAACAAACTCACTGCCTAAAGTACCAGAAATTTTCAATAAGGCAATAATATATCTTTTTGATATGAGCCACGTTTATTTATAAAATATTAATATATTTTATTTGCTTAAAGAATAGGCCTTATTAACAAATGCTTTTTGGTGTTATGTTTATATCCTGATGCATAAAAACATAAACTCTATCTGCTAACTATGGGAATTAACTTCAATTAATTTGCAAGATTTGAAAGGATTTCAGATTTTTAAAAAAATTTTAGGTAAAGCACAACAATGTAATTTTTAGCCTACTGATTAATTCCAACACCTAAGGTTATGTTTCCTACAAAGATCCATGCTTGGACTTCGGATTGTAGATTTTCCACACCCAGCGCTTCTACATCATCCAATTCTCTGGAGGTCATTTCATAGGTTGCTAGAATCTCTTAGAAGGAGGAAAATTAGTCCATTGTTTTATTTCAGGAGTTCTAGTAACTGAGGTGATAAGAGCAGAAAACTCAATAACAAGTTTCTTTCATTATATTCTTTCAGGTGTTTTCACCCACGCTTCTTTTTACCCTTAGTTCTCAATATTATTTCTGCACAACTTTTGTAAGTTGCCCTAAGCAATAAAATAAGAAAAGTCTCAAGATATGGTCCACGTGTTCCAGGCAGTTTACACATAAAACAGTTAGTAAGACCACCTGAGGCTTGGCTGAGCCTTTCCAATGGGATTTGCCTCAGCTATGCTTTAATGAACAAACTTGTGATCAATGGCTTATAAAGTACTCTTGATTTGCACACCACTGAACAGCTTGGTCTACCTTCAGTCTATAATTTACTTCCGGAACTCCAAAGCGGTTTGACTGAACTGTCATTCTGGATAAAATGAGCTGTGTAAGTAGCAGGTAAGGTGAAGACTGCCAGCTGCCTACTAGATTCTGTTCCACCTTTTTAAATTATAGAGCTGCAGGTGAGTCATGGCTTACAGGCTAGGAGTGCTATTTTCAACCCCCCTGACAGCTAGTTATGGCCATGAATCTAAGGTCTCCCTAATAGAATAAAAATGGAAGTGATGTGTGCCATTTCCTGGTTCAGACTGTGAAACACTATATGTAAACTCCTCTGTGCTCTTTCCCATCTCCAGGAGTCAAACATGAACCATCCTGGGACCAGGTCTCAATCATGTAGGTAAGTAAAACACCCTAGACTATGGAGGAGAAGCAAGAGTCATT
Organism: Phocoena sinus; assembly: GCF_008692025.1. Lineage (NCBI taxonomy): Eukaryota > Metazoa > Chordata > Mammalia > Artiodactyla > Phocoenidae > Phocoena > Phocoena sinus. Next base: position 32,225,187 of record NC_045767.1, read on the forward strand.
CATTCTTGCAGCTTATATTTACTGAATGTCTACTCTAGGCAGGCAGCATTCTAAATTCTGGGGATACATCAGTGAACAAAAGAGATCAAAGTCCCTGCTCCCTTTGAGCTCAAATGGACAATAAAATAATAAGTAAATATCATGCATTGTTTGTTAGAAATAAATGTTAAGGAGAAAAATAAAGCAGGGAAGGGAGACTTGAAATCTTGACTGGATATTAGGCAATTATAGGAAATTAAATGTGACCAAATAGTGGTGTAGACAAGGCAATGGGAGGAGGAGCTGTTGCATTCTGAATGTATGTTGAAGGGAGATCCAAGGAGGTTTGCTGAGGGACTGGAAATGGAGCATGGGAGAGATTAAAAAACAAAGGAGATAAAGTTAACGCCAAGACTTTTGAAAAACAGTGTTGCTGTTAAGTTAGAGTGGGAAGACCATAGGAGGGTTTGGAGGGAAATATCCATAACTCAGTTTTGTATATCAAGGTTGTGATGTCTATTAGACTCCAACGGAGGTGATCGGTGACCAGCAAAATATGGGTTTGCAGTTCAGAAGAGAGATCCAGTCTACAAGTATTCATTTGGAAGTCACCAATATTGTTGTTATTTAATACCATGAGACTGGACGAGATTACCTAGAGAATGAGTGCTACAGAAAAGTTGAATGGTCCAAGGACTGAAGTCTATACCTTCAGAGGTATGGCTGATGATGGACAACTAGTCCCACCCCCCAAAACTGAGAAAGAGCAGCAAGAAAGATAGGAAGTACACCAGGTAAGTGTGATGTCCTGATAGGCGAGTAAAAAAAGTTAGAGGGATGAAGAGAGCTTGGATCTCCAAATGACTCTGTGGGGCAGAGCAGCCCACTTGTTCACCCTGTGGGACTCTTAAATGAGAGAAAAATAGACTTCATTATTTTTAGTCCACTGAGGTTGTTGAGTCTTTGCTACAAAATTTTAAACTTTTCCTCTAATACTAGATATATAGCAAATAGTATCACCAGATAAATCTTTAACAACAAAATTAATATTTATAAAAATTTTTCAAACGTTAACTTGAAATGTGTGTGTGTGTGTGTTTGAAAGGTTTGAACATTTTAATGATTAAAAAAAATCATTTGGAGTTAACTGTACCACCAATTTTCTGGTCTTAGATTTAGAGAAGGACTTGTTTCTGGGCAAATAGAATCTATCTATCTATCTATCTATCATCTTTTTAGTTTATTTCTTGAGAACTAACCAGAGGAGAAATTGAGATGGTGAGAAATGACTGACTTGAAGAGCCCTTTTTGTGAACTTTGACCTTAGTTATCCTATGGTTCTGTTGTATTAATTCTCTTGACTTTCAAAGGTTAGCAGGTCTACCTCCTCAACCAAGTTCTACTAATAGTTCTGCCTGGAGGACTGAATGGAGACAAACTCATTTTTGACACCCATGAATTTGTCATGTAGTAGCTTTCAAGTTTTGTTTCTGTGCCTAGGTGTTTTACAGTGGGCACATATACACGACCTAATGACTAAATATTATATGAGGAAACTAAGATTTTTACCCAAAGTCTATTTGCTGTTATCCTTTTCCTCCTCCATCCTATTATTATCTCTTAACCTGAAAACTATGAGGATCTTTGCCACTGTTTTATAGCAGTGCAGATTTTTTACCCCCATAATCTTCCCTTTTGCCAAATAATTTCTGGCATGGTCCCAGTGTTTTTCAGGATCTAAATGCTATAAAGCAGCTCCTTTAAAGGATGACAGAGAACCCAGCAACAAGAACAAAACAGAGCAACGTTGCAAATGCAAAGCTGATTTTATAGAACATATACTAGGCAAACCTTGAATAGTAACCACACCTTTCGATCTGGCCAAAATGGAAAGATCCTACCTCAGAGAAATAAAGAGAATAAAATGTTCTGAGTAGTAGATTGCCAAATTTCTTTACCTTCTATCCAAGAACTGCATATTTCTAGAGTTTAAATGACATCATATATCATAAGCTGACACCTGGGTTTAGTGTCAGCTTAAACACACACCAGCTATGGACCTCGGGCTTTGAGGAAACACCAAAATTAAGGGAGTGAGCAAAACTGAAGGCTAAGGGGGAAGCCCATTCAGCGTGCTAGAAAATGATATCTTTTCAGGTTGCTGAGATTGAAGGGGTCAGAGCATTTCTCAAGCTCAGCTTCTGGAATCAGAAACATGAAAGTCAAGAGAAGCGACCAAGGGTTGCCAATTGAGTACTAGCAAGGAGGGTACACTCCAGAGAGATTGTCTAGAATAGGCGTTTGCCAGTAACCATCATGGGCCAGATGTGGGATGATACTTGAGGGGGTGCACTCTGCATATGCGATGATAAAACTTATACCAGAATTGTTTGATTCTTCCTTCATGTGTAAACTTATTCTTTCACTCATTCAACAAGCACTTTGACGTGAAAGACACAGAATTTGGCAGTGGACATAAAATGTTAAGCAGAGTAGACACGATTCCATCTTATCCTCATGGAATTTATAATTTAGTAGAGACCACAGATTTTAATCAAATTTATTTAATTTACAAACACATAGTGGTTACTGTTTGCCAGTTACATTGTTTTAAGCACTTTATAAATATTAACTTATTTAATACTCATTACAGCCTGTGAGGTAGGTATCAATATATTAACTTAATTTTATAGATGTATAGTGAAAACTTGCCCAAGGTCACACAGCTAGTGCATGTTAGAGCAGGATTTGAATCTAAGCTGTCTGGAAGTGAGGTCCAGGCTCTGAAACATTCATTTACAAACTCTCATCAGTGTTCTGTAGGAAAACTGCAATAGGGTGCAATAACAGCTTCTAACTAGGGGATCTTGATCTAATTTGGGGGGAAGACATGAAATTAGACCAGAAGTTCAAAAAAAGATGTGGTCATTGGTGTCAAGTGCTCCAGGTACTTCAAGCAATATGCAATTAAAAACAGGGCACTGTTTCTTGCAATAGGGAGGTCAGTGACAAACATGGTAAGGGCAGTTTCAGAAGATACATTGCTGGCAGCTCAGAGTTAATCGTTAGAGCTGCCCAAGAAGGAACGGGCTGCTCGGGGAGGTGGGGAGTTCCTCCTTTTGGAGATTTTCTGCAGAATAGGCTAGAAATCACCTACTACAGGCTTGGCACATAGTATGTGCCTAACAAATACATACTTACTAACTGGTAGGGAGTATTGATTTGATGATTCAACCAGATAACCTATAAGATCTCTTCCAACCTTATTTCACTATTCTGAATTTGTGGTAGCATAGTGGATTTGGCTATGCTGAAGCTTCCCTTTGCCCAATCAAAACCCTGGGAATCCAATTTGCATATAGTTAATGTCCTAATCTAAAGGACGGATACTCTATATCTTTTGTTAAAAATTTTGGCATGATTCTTATGGTAGTTACATATATGTTACTGTATAAAATCAATAAAATTGTATTAAAAGTAAATATACAGTCTTGACATTGATTTTGACCTGATTTTCCCCATCTTTTCTTTTCTTTTTTTTTTTTTTATAAATTTATTTATTGATTTATGGCTGCATTGGGTCTTCATTGTTGTGTGCGGGCTTTCTCTAGTTGTGGTGAGGGGGGCTACTCTTTGTTTTGGTGCATGGGCTTCTCATTGTGGTGGCTTCTCTTCTTGTGGAACACTAGGCGCATGGGCTCAGTAGTTGTGGCTTGAGGGCTCTAGGGCACTGGCTCAGTAGTTGTGGCACACGGGCTTAGTTGCTCCACAGCATATGGGATCTTCCTGCAACAGGGATTGAACCCATATCCCCTGCATTGGCAGGCGGATTCTTAACCACTGCACAACCAGGGAAGTCCCAATCTTTTCTTTTTTTTTAAAAAAAAAATTATTTATTTATTTGGCTGTGTTAGGTCTTAGTTCTGGCACGCGGGATTTTTGTTGTGGCATGTTGGATCTTTTAGTTGCGGCATGCGGGCTCTTAGTTGCGGCATGCATGCGGGACCTAGTTCCCTGACCAGGGATCGAACCTGGGCCCCCTGCATTGGGAGCGTGGAGTCTTAACCACTGGACCACCAGGGAAGTCCCATCCCCATCTTTTCCTAATGAGTTGCATTAGCAAAAAAGGGTAAATAGATTCTAGAAAACACACACAATGGTTGGCTGCAAATCCCATTCAAAGATTTACAATATTTGTTGCTCAGTTCTGTTCCAAAATATATATTTTGCTCACATTTTGAAATGTTTGACTTCAGGCTATCACACACGCTATAATCCTTGTCCCTGAACCTCTGCTTGGGGAAAGTGGCTATGAAGGAATTTCACTCTTATTCTCCTGTTTCCACAATTTCTGTATTTCATGGAAATTCTGGAAGGATACCAGTGGTGGCTCTGGTGTTTTAAAAACTGATTTGGATACCCAGCTGCCATGTCACTGCAAGAAAATCTAGAAGGCAAACAGGGAATGTGAATTCCTTGACACTTTGGGGAGAGAAAAGCATACATTAAGAGTTCCAGTAGAAAAAATATTTAAAGGTGGATTAGTTTAAACAGAACAAATAATGACACAGCTTAGCTGGTCCTCCATTTAGTGGTTCCTGCTGTGCCAGTATAAGAAAAGCTAATTTTATGATCTCTCAGTGATACCATCTGAGGTAGCAATGGAAAGGTTCCAGAATGCAAATTCACAGAGTGTGCTTCAAACTAAGACATATACTTCAGGATAAGTCATATATCTGCTGGAATGAAACTCCAGCAGGGTGGGTACCACTTCCGTGTCCCCAGCACCTACCATAGTCCCTCACTGATGGGTATGTAAGTGCTTTCTAATTTTTCTCAATTACAAACAATGCTCTACTAATATCCTTGTACATGTTTTTTGTGCACTTATTTGAGTAGGTCTGAAGAATAAATTTCTAGAAATTAAACTGCTGCTGATTAAAGAGTAAGCATACTTTACACTCCTATAGTTATTTCCAAAATTCCCTTCAAAGAAGTCACAAGAAACTACACTTTCTGAAATTTGTGTTTCAGAAATGTTGACTCAAGAATACAGTCACTAGGAAAAAGAGCAATGCTGGAGGTATCACGCTCCCTGACCTCAGACTACACTGCAAAGCTACAGTCATCAAAATAGCATGGTACTGGCAAAAAAACAGACACATAGATCAATGGGACAGAATAGAAAGCCCAGAAATAAACCCATGCACATATGGTCAATTAATCTACAACAAAGGAGGCAGAATATAAAATGGAGAAAAGACAGTTTCTTCAATAAATGGCACTGGGAAAACTGGACAACTACATGTGAAAGAATGAAATTAGAACATTTGCTCACACCATATAGAAAAATAAACTCAAAATGGATTAAAGACCTAAACATAAGACCAGAAACTAAATTATAGTTCATTTTCTTTTTTTCATTTTCTTTTTTAAATTTTTTTGTTTTTTTTTACATCTTTATTGGAATATAATTGCTTTACAGTGGTGTGTGAGTTTCTGCTTTATAACAAAGTGAATTAGTTATACATATACATATAACCCCATATCTCTTCCCTCTTGCGTCTCCATCCCTCCCTCATTTTCAAATCAAGCTTAAAGAGTGGACTTCATCAGAAATATGTGTTGGTGTATATTCTTTTTACAGGAAAAAATGATGGAAGATTTTTTAAAATAATACTTTTTAAAGAATCTGAACTGCAGATATGTCATGAAGTCTTTAATTTTCAAATACTCTTGTATCCTCAGAGCCTAACACGGTGCCTGGCCCTTGCAGGCCCTTGGTGAGGATTTATTCATGCTAAAGCAACAAGTTCTTTTGGTTCAAAATCTACCCCAGTGGGACTTCCCTGATGGTCCAATGGTTAAGACTCCATGCTTCTACTGCAGGGGGCACAGGTTTGGCCCTGGTGGGGGAACTAAGACCAAAAAAAAAAAAAAATCTGCCATTTTATTTGGTAATATGTGGGTCTGTGTTATCAGTCCTCCTGCATATTAAACCGTCTTGGTGATTTAAAATATGCCAATGCTCAGGCCTCACAGCAGGGCAATTCAGTACCTCATTTTGTATTATTTAAAAGCTTTCCAGGTGATTTTAATGTGTGCTGGGGTTGAGAACCACCCCAGCAGGTCAAGGTTTTGGGAAATTTATTTTAACATTTACCTGATTACAGGTTTTCATTTCTCAATCATTTATCTTTAACAACTTAGGTTTCCTATGAGATTTAATGTAGGCATTTGCCCAATCTTTTTTAAGCCAAGAGAAAATAGTTTCTCTACCTTCTCCTCCTTCCCACTTTTATTCAGTACATTTAAAAATTCAGTGTGAGAAAGATTTTGTAGGTTACAGAGTTTTGCTCTCTTAGCTGTTGTCTTACCCCCTGGGTTTATCTGGTCACTGGTATGGAAATTAGCTCTAGAAATGATAGCTGACAAGTACACATGCATAGTTAGTGAGGGCCTCTCTTACAAATGTTATTTGTCATCCAACAAACAGTGGCTTTGGGACTTGAAACATTCAATGAGAGAGCAGAGTTAAAATTTAAAAGCTATTTAAAGTTCAAGGAGTTTTTCCTTTCAAAGGCAAGGCAAAGTTAAATTAAGGGGTTTAAAATCATAGTTCTGAGTGTGATGTTTTTAAAAAGACTTATTTTTGTAGCTAGTTTAGGGTATAGTTTTGCCTACACTGCCTTCTAATCTCTTTTCTTCCATAATCCTAGCCTGTTTTTATGACTGAAGGATAAGAAGTACCAGAATTAAAGGGCTTTTTGATGTACTTTTGTAGTAAAACATTGTATTCTTTCCATAGTAAGTGAAACAGCCACAAAAATTATGTTCCCACTTGTAAGATAAGTAGATGGATAATTACAGTGGTTTTAAGAAGAACTATCCCACACAAGAATATACACAAGAAAATGCTTATTTAGTGGATAAAAATATGCTATCAGTAGAGCACAAAATTTTGAGAAAATATTTGTTCTATAGGTATTAGCACTACTGGAAAATCATGAAAAACAGGTCACTTCAAATTATAAACGAGTACCCTTGTACTAAGTTTCTCAGGTACAAAGTGAAGAGAAAAATCGACTGTTTTATTAAGGAAAAAATCTAGTCAGCCAAACTAGATCACTTAGACTACCCAAATTCATTCCCTATTTGCCCACAGCCTACTAAAAAAATTGGAAGGAACTGTAAATGACTAATGATAGAGAAACAAATAATTATGGTACTACAACAGATGAATTATTATATAGATATTTATAGATGGATTATTGTATAACTATTAAAATAAGTTTGAAGGAAGTCTTACAACATGAAAATGTTTATAATACAATGCTAAGGCAAAAAGTAGAATACTTTATATGTAAAATTATGTGTTTATGGGGATGAGAAATGAAAGAGTTACATGAAAAAAGTAAAAACAGTTTCTTTGGGTGGTAGAAAAAGAGATAGTTTTTTTCCTTTTTTTGTCTTCTGTTATTATTATTATATTGTTTCTACAATAAATACAATAAAAATGATAACCTTTAAATAATTAATAGGAAGGATCAATATAAAAATAAATTCTTATCAGATTTATTGGTATCTCAATCTAGCCTTGATTTGCTATTTGTCCCTTCAAATAGACATTGAAAAATTATATGTGTGTTCATGTTGTTGGGACTAGGTGCTTTAAAGAGATGGTCCTTTAATAGGGAATGCTACAATGCTGAAAAAAATTATTGGCACATCACATTGTGGAAATTACTGGTATGGTGCCAACCCAAAAGATTCAGCACATTTGTCTTGACTTTAGACAAATTTCCATTTGTTTAAATTTCCCTTTTATCTAAGAAGGTCATAAAGAAAATTTTCAAATTTTTTCCTTCAATAAGTAGTATTTTCAAGTTGTAATGATAAAAAACCAAAGTGCCAAGGATGATAAAATAGCAGAATTATGATAAGACATATCTTTGCTAATCCTGAAGCAGGCTTTGAAGCACAAGAAGACCTTGGCCAGGTACAGAGGAAATGGGCCCAGGTATTCAAGTAATAGCTTGACCCAAAAGATGAAAACAGGCATGGCCCAGAGTATGCAGGGTTCTGAGAGATCCATATAACTTGAACAGAAGGTGTCTGTTGTGATGTAACGGAAAATAAGTTTAGATAGGTAGAAGACTGGGGGAGAGAAGGACAGGCTTTGAAAGCCAGGCAGAAAAGAGTTCAGATTGAATGCATTAAATTGGATTGACTGAAATAAGGAGACACTTGAAGATCCTCAGCCAGGAAATGAGAAAAAGTGAACAGTTGTTTTTTTTTTACCAGGATGGGGAGGCATGTTCTTATCCAATTCTGTGGCAGGGGCAAGAAGGAGCATGTTCAGTTTGAAAACAAAACAGCATTTTGTCTCATTGCTTTAAATTGTTTTTAGTTACAAAGTTTGCTTCATTTCAATCTCCAAATAAAATTAAAATAATACATGGGTTTGTTTGTTTATCAAATGCAATCATGTTTTAAAAATGATTGAAAAACACAGAATATAAGGTCATGTATAAGCTACTTTTCACTAGTATATGTAAAAAATGAGATATAATAGACACTTACAATTTTTAAAAATGACCCACCTCTCCCTGTGGCCAGTCTCACCCCCTATTTCTAGTCCTTTCCCTGTGTCTTGTGATATTTATCTTTATACATGAGAATTATATATTTATGCTGCTATATCTTATTCTATCTATTTTATACATGATCTATTGACTTTTCACATTGATAAATGAGGACTTATCTCTCATACAATCACGCTGCTTCCTTTCCCTCTGACCTCCCAATATAATTAAATCACAGATTTGGCTAAATGTTATTATGTATTTACATTATTTTGACTGTCTACACATATTTCACTGCTAAATCTAGTAGTGTACCATGATTATGCTTCTTTTCTTTTCCCCTGGAGTCAATAGTTGTATCAGTTATTCATTTGGAAGTCTTCTAAATAAATTTTCTAAATATGGACCAATACTTGTCAGATAATCTGAGTTCCATTTTTAATTTATTTCTAGAAAACTTTGCTCTCCTGCTCCAATCTTGAATGGTTGCTTTCTAGCCATATTTTATAATTTGTATGTTTGTTTGAGACTTGC